>NW_023994193.1:0-557045 GCF_015586225.1 Lucilia sericata
AATAGAAGGTAATGTTATATTTAAATATCTAATTTTTTATTGTAAATAAAATGTTAATAAATATCCCATTTGTTCCTTCTTATTTTTCATATCAAACACAATTTTAAGAAATATTAGAAAAAAAATTAAATCTTCTTAATGCCAAAAAATGGTAAGTGTAAACGGTCTAGATTTTTAAAAAGATTTTAAATGAAATCTACTAGATTTCGTGTATGTGTAAATGGGGTATAAGGAAATTTTGGTTCATATAAAACTTGTAAACGTTGAATTGCATCGCTATACTGCCAGTTGTGCGCTTTAAAATCGTTGGGGGCAGAGTCAAACATTGCCATATCCTCATAAAATGTTGTAAATAGTTTTTGGGTCAAATATTTTTTCATCGGTACTTCATATGGGAGCTATGGTCAAATATGGACCGATACTCATAAAAATTAGTGTAGCGATTTACGTTCATTAAAGTTTTGTCTATATAGAATTTCAAAGCTTTAATGATATGTTTAATGCATTTATGAGCGTTAAAATAATTTTCTGAAGTGGATCTTATATGGGGGCTAGGATCCAATAAAGCCCGATGTCCGCCATTATTTACTATATAACTTTTAAATTCATAAAAATAACTTGGTCCAAATTTAGTCACGATTACTAGCTACTCATCATATTTATATCTGTTTAATTTCTTTTCTGAGGAACCACTTGTATGGGGATCATGAGAAATCGTGAATCTACACCACAAAGTAGGGTTCTATAAATCAACTTTCGAATAATCGAACAATCGACTTTTTGTCGAAAAAAGTCGAAGTCGACTATTTTGTTCCAAAAAAGTCGATAACTCGACTATCGTCTGTGAAAAAAGTCGAAAAGTCGACTCTGTGAATAAAAGTCGAAAAAAGTCGAAAAGTCTGAAAGTCGAAAAGTTGAAAAAAGTCGATAAGTCGAAAAAAGTCGATAAGTCGAATAAAGTCGAAAAAAGTCGAAGAAAGTCGAAAAAAGTCGTAAAAAGTCGAAAAAGTCGAAAAAAGTCGGAAAAAATCGAAAAGTCGGAAAAAGTCGAAAAATCGAAAATTGTAGAAACAAGTCAAAAATAGTCAAAAATTTTAAAAAAATGGAAAAAAAGTCAAAAACTCTAAAATAGTCGGAAAAACTCGAAAAAAGTCAAAAAATAGTCGGAAAAAAGTAGAAAGAAGTCGAAAATAGTCAAAAAGTCGAAAAAATCGAAAAGTCGGAAAAAGTCGAAAAAAGTCGAAAAAGTCGAAAAAGTCGAAAAGTCGATAAAAGTCGAAAAGTCGAAAAAAGTTGGAAAAAGTCGAAAAGTCGACTATTTATAAAATACTTATAGTCGAAAAGTCTAAAAGTCGACTTTTATTTAAATGAAAAAAGTCGAAAAGTCAAAAAATCAACTTTTCATAAAATGCAATAAGTCGAAAAGTCGACTTTTAACTAAATGAAAAAAGTCGAAAAGTCGACTTTTCGTTTCAACTATAGAACCCTAGCACAAAGCATACAGAGGTGTCGCCTTTGACGTTTAAAAAAGTCCAAAATCAGATGTTGTCTAGCTTTTGTGAAACTTGTGCATGAATATGATATATAAACTACAGCTAAAAAATATAGTGTGAGACTTGTGTTGAAAGAGATAGATATAGTTTTTTGTTCGTGGCGCCTCTGTATACCCTGTGTCTACAATTACTAAATTGTATACACTTCGTCCGAAAGACACAGCAAAACATTTGTGTCGAATTATCTTAAATTATCTTCAAAAAAACCTGTACCCCGTTTCTGTAATTCTCGAGAAAATCTATCGAAAAATTCATGATCATCTTAAAACTGGAAGACTATTATATTTTAAGTTTTTTCTCGATTCGAAAAAATTACAGAAACGAGGTACTGTATGTAAGGAAAAAGTTCTAAGAAAATGTGCTAAGTTATGGTTTTTTTGCTTCTATAAAATTTGCAAAATAGGACTTACGATATGTACTATCACTTTTTTATCCATATGTAATTTCGAATGTATGTCAAAATTGTCATTTTACATACGATTTATAATTTTTGTTATCACAACTGCATATGTTTTATCCGTATGACATAACCTATAAATGTAATCAATGCTGTCTTTTTATTTTAAAAAGTTGTTAATAGTTTTAAAAGTACATAGTTAAAATTGTAATTTAGTTTATTGAAAATTGAAAGATATTTACTTTTTTTATGTTCTTTATTCATTTTCTTTAATTTATTTTTTTCAAAAAGTTTTATTTCAAAACAAAACAGTTGTTTTGTTTATGTTTGTCACACGAAAATACAGTACGGTCTAATCCAAGGCGAATTCAGATAAGGTGGTGTTATTCAATCAGCTTATTATTTTTTTCTTCACTTGACTGGTACGTACTGATGTCAGAGTTTGTTATTGTTTACATTTTTATATTTAAAAATTTCCGTTAATTAGTATTTTGAATAAATTATGAAAAAAATCTGAAAATTTTGTAAACGAATATTTTTCATATATAATTAATGTATAATTGGTACGCATGTACCAACTTAATATATTAGTAATATTTTTTCTATTAAATGTTAGCAAATTAAACAATACTGTCTTATATTTTATATTTACACTTTGTAGATAACGCGATTAACTAAAAAAATTCTGTTCCGGAACACTTTATAAAAAAAACCCATATGAGGTATTTACCCGACCGGCGGCAGCTGTCTTCTACATTATGGTCAAATTTTGAGATCTAAAAGAAAAAATAATAAATTGTTTTATAATTACACTGTGTATATAATGTGATTAACTTAAAAAATTCTGTTCCGGAACGCATTTTATAACAAAACCGATATGAGGTATTTATCTGGCGGCAGCTGACTACAACGTGTAAATCTTAAAAATTATTAAGCCGGAGTAGAATTTTACATTCACAACAAAGATTCTTTCATTCGGTATATACTTTTTCCATAAAGTTTTACATTTTTATGTTTATTTTTCACAAAAATATTAATTTTACATAATTTTGGGCAAAAACTTAAGTTTTGTAAAATTAATCTGCCAGAGTAGAATTTTTCATTTGAAACAAACATTATTCTACTCAGAGTATATTATCTTCACAAATTTAAGTATTTTTATGTGTATTTTTTATAAAATATAAAAATTTCACAAAATACTTTCAATTAATGAATTCGCCGCAATTATTGTTTTTGACATCAGTGCGTACCAAATGTAAAAACAAATTACATGGAAAATGTTGTTGTTACCGAACTGCCACCACCTTATCTGAATTCTCCTTGGTCTAATCGAAAATATATTTTGTCATTACACGCATGAAACAAAGAATTCCATCGAGTATTTACCATTATCAGTGCCCGTGTTCTGTATCTTTCGAGTCGAGAAAAATACATTGAAATATTAGCACAAAGTATACAGAGGTGTCATTTTTGACAGTTCAAAAACACTAAAATCAGCTTTTTATGGTCTCGGTAGACAGAGAAAACTAATTTTTGGGTTTAATACACACAGTGCGTTAAAACAAACAACACTATATAAGGCTATTTTGTAAACAGAACAACAAAGCAAAAGAAAATAAACAAAATTAAAATAAATTTTGTGCAAAATTTTAAAAAGTTTTAATTGCATATAAATTATGTGTTTTATTTTATATTTTTTATAGCAATTAACTCATAATTTACTTACCTCCAATAAGAAAATTGAAAAGAAACCCAAAAAATAAGACCAAAACAAAACAAGTTGAAATGGTATCGTGCGAAAGAGACAAATATATTGTTACACGCTTGGTTTTCATTTATATGAATAATAAGACGACATCAATCTTGAAAGAAAATAATGCATTGGTTGAAGATACATATACAGAGTTTAAGAGGCATTTACATAGATTTTCCGACTAGCTATATTTGGCAGTTTGGTTCTTAACCCGTATAAAAGCGCATAAACATATAAATACTCTTGATGCCTATCATTGCCAAAGAGTATCAAATTCGAATCTGAAAAGAAATACTGAAATGCAGAACCAAATTATGGTGAGGTGTGATACCATAAAGGGTAATTTAATTCCCACCCAAATGACTAACAGTCAACGCCTTGACAGACAACTTACCCTAGATTATATTTAATATCTGTCCCTAATATAGACCGACAAACTACATTACATTTTGTTACAATTTACCTTTAGTTTTCCTTTCCTTTAAAGAAAAAAAGTTATAGTTGCATTTTACAATAATAGTATGTAATAATATATGTAATTACAAAAAAACAATAAAGATCAATATTTCATTACTCACAACTCAATTTTCTGATGTTCCATTTTAACGTTCTCTCGATTGAAGGGCCCAGCAAAAGAAGACGATAATGGTGATTTTGTTGTTGTTGTTTGCTTTAAAAAGAAATTCTTACATATTTTTTTGTAATTTATAATTATTTACATACGAACATACCTAATTTGTTTTGGATAGTACAGAAAAAAAGTACTAAAAGATAGTCTGGGTTTAAATTACAGTGTTAGCAGAAATTATTCATACAAATGCTTTTAATTTCTTAAGAAGAATTAATTACACAAAATTATGTTTTGTATTGATATTTATGACATTTTCATTTTAAAACTTCAATTAGGAAAATTAAATAAATTCAGTAGTAATGTCTTCAAAAATGATTTGCAATTTTTTTAAAATGAAAAGTTTTCTTTTAGCTATATGTATATTAGAAGCATTTGTATATCTGAATAATTTGATCAAATACTTATGATATTAAATAGATTAACCCCCTTATTCACAAACAACATTTTTATTTTATAAAAGGTTTATAAAACAAAATTTCCATACAAAGTCTACTTTATAAACTGTTTATAAAATAAAAATTTTGTTTGTGAATAAGGGGGTAAATATTTACATTGATTAGAATTTTAAATAGATTTTATAATTCATAATTAGTCTTCACATTGTAGGTTTTTCGTCTTAATTCAAAATTCAAAAATATTTAATGTTCTAAGTAGATTATTTACTTTGAACAAGTTTTAGCATAGTAAATTCTTGATTTTTAGAAATATTTAGGTAAATTATTAGATTTAAGTTTAGTTTTTAGAACATTTTAAAATATTTAATAGTTTAAAGTAGTTTAGGCTTAGGTTAGGTCTATAATAAGTATGTAATAAATTTAGTATATTAGCATTTCTAATTTAAAATTTTAATTAATTTAGTTAAATTTTTAGTCAAATTTTTATATTTATATCAGATAATTATAAATACGTTTAGGTTTGCTTTTCAAGTCTGGGTGAGGTTTCCACGCGTAAAAAAATTTCCCCACGTGTTCAGGTGGAATACTTCTTAAGTCCGTAAATGGCCCTTCTGGAGTTTTCCACAAATATTCAAGGATTTCGAATAAAATTATTGTGGTGGTGGTGAAATTAGCTTCATATAAAATGATGATTTTGATTTGAGAACCTTGTCCTTGTCGAGACTTTACCTTCAAAGAGAATTCACAAAACTATAACACACGTGGATGTTTGTGATTCCAAAAGAAAATGCTTACCATGGACAAATATGTTGAAATATAGGAAATTGGTATTATATCGAAAATAGATTTTATTAATACTTTCTTTATTTTTTCAAAAGAAGAATTGCACAATTTTTTATAAAATTTATACTAATTAATTGGTGTTTCAATATATTAATTGAACTTTTTAAACGTTTGTTAATTTAATTGCTTGGTCACTTGTTGACCCAATCACTTTATCTTTGATACTGGTCTTGATCTGATTTGCATATTATTTGCGTAATAAAAAGTACGTAGTAAAAACATGTTTTGACTTTTGATGAGAATAAAGTAAATGCAATATCATTTAATGATCTGCTGCGAAAAAAAGACAAAAATTTTTGCAATAAGGGTCATAAAAAACGAAATTATTACCATATATGGTAATAAAAAAACGCGACATTTAAGAAATTTTTTCATAAATTTGGCATTAATACCCTTTGCCATATTACTGAGACCAAAGTTACGTCGGAAAACAATTTGTCCCTTTTGAAATTTTGAAGGTCTAGTTCTTAAATTGTAACTTTTGCTGGCTTTCTCGTGAGCTGTCTTAAGATTTTGACGAATTTGCTCACGTATTCTGTTTATCCTATCTACACGTTCCAAAATGACTGTATCCTCTTCGTTTAAATTACTTATTTTCTCCAAAATATCGTAGGAAGTACCATGTTGCATCATGTTTTGCCCAAACAAAGCAATTACTGAATGAAAATCACTCCTTAAAATGTAATGAATTTGCGGAATATATCTGTCCCAGTCGGAATGAGTGTCATTATTTTCCATAGAAATTCTTAATTTTGTAATAATCTCTCTATTTACCCTTTCAGAGGCGTTTGATTGAGGTGCATAAAACCCAGTCTTTATGTGTTTAATCCCATACAAAGAGAAAAAATCGGACATTTCTTTAGATACAAATTGTTTGCCGTTATCACTGTGTATAAATTTCGGAACGCCAAAGGTAGGAAATACCTCCTCCTGATAAAAAAGAATAACGTTTGCGGATGTAGCATTTTTTAAAGCTTTCAGAAATACAAATTTCGTAAGATGATCTAGGCAAAAGAAGGTATATGTGTTTTTAGCTTTGGTCATGGGACATGGTCCGAGAAAGTCGCAATATAAGCACTCGAATGGTCGGCTTGTTACAAATTGATTTCCCATGGGTGGCCTCAATATTTTATTGCTAGACTTTACCATTTTACACAAATCGCAATTATCTAAATAAGCTTTTACATCCTTAGTCATTGATGGCCAATAATATTTCTGCCTAATACGAGCTAGCGTTTTACTATATCCACCATGACAGGACACCACTGAGTCATGGGCAGATTGGATAACTTTTTGTGCCAAAGATTTTGGAACCCAAAGTTTCCATAAGTTATCCTCTTCCTCAGGGATACCTTGTCTAAAATTAACCCTTTTATAAATTAAATTATTCTCAATGGACACGTCAGGCAGTGAATTTTTGTTCTCAACTACGATTTTCCGAAGTTTCTGATATTCATAATCTTTGAACTCAGGAGCAGAGAGACTAATTTCAATAGGAATATCTTTCAATTGTAACTCATTTATGTCTTGTCTTGATAGTGCGTCAGGAACTATATGCATAGAACCCTTTCTATGCTCTATTTTAAAATCGAATACTTAGAGTTTAAGACTCCACCGTGCTAATCTGCCACTAAGGTCCCTCTGAGACATAAGCCATTTTAGGCTGGAGTGGTCAGTTATTATGCGAAACGGTAAACCCTCTATGTACGGACGAAATTTTTGTACACAGACAACTGCAGCCATACACTCTAACTCCGTTACAGAATAGTTTTTCTGGCAGCGGTTGAGCTTTTGGGAAACGTAGGCGATGGGTCTTTCTCTACCTTCACTATCTAGTTGACATAAAACACCGCCAACGCCAGTAGTGGAGGCATCACACTGGATAATAAACTCCTTAGTGAAGTCTGGTTGGATTAAAACTGGGGCAGAAGAGAGCGCATATTTCAATTTTTCAAAAGATTGAATCGCAAGGTCCGTTAAAGAAAGAGGGCCGGCAAGATCAGCAAAATTGCTAATAAACGCTCGGTACCAATTTGTCATTCCTATAAAGCGGCGAAGCTGTTTTGGTGTTTTGGGGAGGGGGAAATTGGTTATCGATTCAACCTTTTCGGGGTCTACCTTGAGACATCCATTTCCTACACGATATCCTAAGTACTTTATCTCGCTCTGACAAAACTTACTTTTGGAGACATTTATTGTAAGTTTTGCCGCCTTAAGACATTCAGCGACTTCTTTAAGGAGACTTATATGAGAATCAAAAGTAGAACTACAGACCAAAAGATCATCGAGATAAACGAAAACGTTTTCTCGTAGACGAGATGGAATAACACGAGCCATGAGTCTACTCATGGTCTGTGGACCATTACAAAGGCCGAATGGCATCACTTTGTATTGGTATAGGGGTTTCCCGGGGACCACGAAGGCCGTTTTCTCTTTCGATGATTCGGTCAATTTAATTTGAAGGAAAGCATCCTTCAAATCGATGCCACTTATGAAAAATGTATCCTTAAGACGGCTAAGTAGACCACCAATATGTGGTAAAGGGTACGAATCTTTTTTTTGTAATTTCATTTAACTTTCGCGAGTCAATGCACAATCTTACTTTACCGGCCTTACGAACTCCTCTATAACTCCCATGGCTAAGAGTCTGTCTATTTCTCTGTATGCCTCTTCCTGTCTAGGAGGTGAAAGTGGATAATGCTTGAGTTTTATAGGGGCGGAGTTACCTGTATCTATGTGGTGTTCTAAAAGGTCCGTGCAACCTAGACCCAGTTTTTCAAATGACGGAAAAAGTAAAATGGTTTTTTCAAGAATTAGTTTTTGCTCTGGATTAAGAGTATGAAAGTGAAAAGATTCGCCAACATCACTACATGTATCCGTATCTAAAGCAGATACATTAAGAACATCAGGAGCCAAGCCAAATTCTTTCCAAAAATTTATACCAAAATACGCTTCCTGATTCAGAGAAAGGACAATATAAAACTCTATATTCTGGATAACTTCTTTAAACTTTACAGGTAGGGTACAAAAGCCTATTACATTTTGCTTGGACCCATCTGCGGTGGATACGGATGACAATAAGGGCTTATAAGAAATATTTAGACGGTTTAAAAACGACAAAGAATTTTTCCCTAATACCGATATACTAGCTCCTGAATCTAATAATCCAACTAAAGTTTGGTCTAAAATGTAAACTTTTGCAAAAGGACGCGAATCAGAACCGGATAAAATTGTAGACTCTAAGATTTTTCGAGCTTGTCTTCGTCTTTGGAAGCGTTTTCTACATTTAACTATACTCTTAGATGGACAACTGATTCGACTGCATTTATATGGGGCAATATATTTTGGGATTTTGTTTGATTGTAATTGTGTATATTCGTTTGAATAGTATTTGTATAAGTCAGTTTGTGTGGAGATTTCATGGGTAGATTTTTTATTGGAGGAAGATTCATAATCAACTCTTAATTTGTTCTGGAGCTCGGGGTTTGATAGGGTAGACAAGTGTCCCCGGCAGCCAACTCGCCTGTTTTGCGGTTTCCCTGAAAATTATTGTTAGGACATTTTGGTGTTAATACACCCTTTTGACCGCATTTGAAGCAGAATGGAGATCGAATCTCCTCTGAACAATATATGTAGGAATGTCCTAGTTTGAGGCAATTCCAGCATTTAATTCCAGAATAGTCTGGCTTAGAAATGCGTTTGAAGAATTGAATCGCCTCAATTTGAGGGTCAGAACTTCATCACTATCATAAGGATTTGGTTCTATTTCACTAATGTTTCTGGTACTAACAAAATATGGGCTATAAAATGTATTATCGCGAAGAATAATTTCAGCGTTACGAGCAATTTCTCTTAAATCGTCTAATGATTTAGGAGAAGAATTGAACAAAAGGAATTTCAAATTTGGAGACAAATTTTTCTTCATAATATCTATTAGAGTCAACTCTGACATAGGATTCCTTAGGCGGGCATTCAAAGATATGATATTCGTATGAAAGTCATCATAGGATTCCTCCATTTGTTGCTTACGAGTCGTAATTTTTAACAAAATGTCATGGTCTGACTCTAAGTGACCGAATTCCTTAATAATCGCCTGGCGTAGGGAAGCATAGATAACATTACTGTTTTGTTTTGTGTATAGCCAGTACCACTTCTCTGCTTTTCCTTCAAGCAGAACATGAAAGTTATAAAGAAGATGGTTTTCTGAACAACGAGAACGAGCAGTTAGAGTTTCTACTTTGAAAATAAAGTCGGAAACGGAACTATTACCATCATACGTTATTTTCCATTTTTCTAGTCTTACATTATTATCTAATGATGATAATATTTGGAATAGCGGTCTTAGCCGTATTAATAGCTTGGTTATCCATTGTGTTCCTAAAGCTATCAGAATTTTCGCCTGAATTATCTTGTGGCTTACAACTTGTTATTGAATGGGTTATAGTTTTACCTATTGGTGAATGTACGACGCGACTAGGTTTCCTAGTGGGACTTTGAAGGTGTATTGAAATATTATTTGAGGAAGTATTACCTCTTCCGCGACCACGATAGTCAGACTTAGGGGTAGCCGATCAAGAACTATTTCGGGTTTCTATTCCCATTATAGGAAAATAACAAGGGTTTTTTTAAAAATTGTTGGGGAGCGGAGAAAAATGTAAATTCAATGGCCTTCTCTTTATTTATTTAAATTCTGTATATATTTATAAAAAAGGGTGAACGAATGTGTACAAGAAATAATTATAAAAATTATGTATATATAAAGATTCTCACTATTGATCAAAAAAAAATCATTGTTTTAAGGGAAGGATAAACATAAGAAAATGTAACAAATGAATCAGTCAGTCTATATATATAATTGGTTGATATACTGTATCTAAAATACTACTTGTAATTTGTTTTCTAAACTGCTACATTTCCGAACACTTATTTTGGTTCAGAAAAGGACTCGAATAGAAACAAAAGGGAACTAATAAAACTTATATGCAACGAAGTCCGAAATTTATATTCAGAACTTGAACTTTATAAAAAAATATTAATTTGAAACGGATTAAAAAGGCAATGATTCAATATTTTGGAGTATAGCGTCTAGATTTAGAACTCTAATGTTCTAAATATCTAGGACTTATACTGAGCAAAATAATTGTAGTTGATGGTATTAACTCTTTATAAAAAGGAATGTAAAAATTCTTTAATCCTATAAGCAAATATTTTAGATGAATATTTTCAATACTTGTTTTCAGTTCTAAAGATACTAATGCTATTTTAGCAGTAGACTTACCGTTGGGCGCCATATAGGTTACACGCTTGGTTTTCATTTATATGAATAATAAGACGACATCAATCTTGAACGAAAATAATGCATTGGTTGAAGATACATATACAGAGTTTAAGAGGCATTTACATAGATTTTCCGACTAGCTATATTTGGCAGTTTGGTTCTTAACCCGTATAAAAGCGCATAAACATATAAATACTCTTGATGCCTATCATTGCCAAAGAGTATCAAATTCGAATCTGAAAAGAAATACTGAAATGCAGAACCAAATCATGGTGAGGTGTGATACCATAAAGGGTAATTTAATTCCCACCCACATGACTAACAGTCAACGCCTTGACAGACAACTTACCCCAGATTATATTTAATATCTGTCCCTAATATAGACTGACAAACTACATTACATTTTGTTACAATTTACCTTTAGTTTTCCTTCCCTTTAAAGAAAAAAAGTTATAGTTGCATTTTACAATATCTTAATATAGTTAAATTTTTAGTCAAATTTTTATATTTATATCAGATAATTATAAATACGTTTAGGTTTGCTTTTCTAGTCTGGGTGAGGTTTCCACGCGTAAAAAAATTTCCCCACGTGTTCAGGTGGAATACTTCTTAAGTCCGTAAATGGCCCTTCTGGAGTTTTCCACAAATATTCAAGGATTTCGAATAAAATTATTGTGGTGGTGGTGAAATTAGCTTTATATAAAACAGTGCTGCCCATAAACATACTGTTACACATTAATTTGTATTGGTAAAGCAGCAGAGAACAAAATGTAACCCAAAATAAAACTGTACTAATAAAATGACTGCAAACTAAAAAGTATATTCTAACTGTCAAATTGATATTATGGATTTTGACAGACAGCGTACATTAAAGTTCATATATAAAAAACTATCAGCTGTGCTCTCTCATTCATCTACATAAATTCGGCTTTCTCAAAATGTTGTTGTTGTATTTCTGTGTGGATTTTAAAAAAGTTGCGTACAGATCTTACTTCGACAAATGCTGATCAGCAACTGCATAGACTACTCATAGACTGGAATCAGCTGATTTTAGCAATATGGCGGAGGCAAACAAAAAAAATTTTACGAAAAATCAACAAAAGAAAATGTAAAATGAACCACGGTAGATTTAAAAGAGGGACAAATATATAAAGATATATTTCCATCTCTCTTCACCTTACACTTAATTTTTTTCAAATATAAAAAACAAATTGCATTACAGTCAAACCCATTTATAACCTTTTCTTGCTCTTTACGAACTCATCTTAATTACCGGAATTTTGATAACTATTTTGATACAAAAACATATTTTATAAAGAATTCTTGGTTAAAACGAATTACTATTTAGTCCCATGAATAATATTTTATGCATTTATCCTTTTTTATATCGAACTTCAAAAAATATGCGTTGAAATCAAATAAACGGGTTTTACTGTACATGCAAGTCAAAAAATTTGTTTGTGGTGTTGATAGTGTATTGAAAAGTGTTTTATAATGAAAGAACATTAAGGAATAATTAAAAAACAAATCCAGTACACTTTTAATTAGAATCTAAGCAAATATTTAATAAAATAATTGTTTTCTTTTTTAAACCTTATTTTTTTTGCAATTCTTCTTCACATACAATTTCTTCGATGTTTACATTTTTTGCTATTTTTTTTCAAACGAGCGATGAAAACAATCATACAGCTCATCTCACACACTCATCGATTTTTTAATACATTTTATTTTTTCTTTTGCTCTAAAATTTTACCTAATGGCGGAACTCAAAAATGTTAAAAAAAAAATGTAAACAAAACCATACGGTTCGAATTTACTTTTTTGACAGCTGTCAATGGTTTCTTATCTGGTTATCTGTGAGCAACTGAGTTGATTTTGTTTTGCAAGTTGAGAGATAATCAACTAACACATGCTCAAATAAGAAAATACACAAGTAAGCATATAGTGTAGGTGAGTCAACGCAACGTCAGCAGAAATTTCTTGGCCTATCTCGCGTGATAGGGAATCGCGATTTTGGTCAACATTGATATAAAATGATGATTTTGATTTGAGAACCTTGTCCTAATCGAGACTTTACCTTCGAAGAGAATGGACAAATATGTTGAAATATAGGAAATTGGTATTATATCGAAAATAAATTTTATTAATACTTTCTTTATTTTTTCAAAAGAAGAATTGCA
This sequence comes from Lucilia sericata, assembly GCF_015586225.1. Lineage (NCBI taxonomy): Eukaryota > Metazoa > Arthropoda > Insecta > Diptera > Calliphoridae > Lucilia > Lucilia sericata. Next base: position 13,031 of record NW_023994193.1, read on the forward strand.
CAATTTTTTATAAAATTTATACTAATTAATTGGTGTTTCAATATATTAATTGAACTTTTTAAACGTTTGTTAATTTAATTGCTTGGTCACTTGTTGACCCAATCACTTTATCTTTGATACTGATCTTGATCTGATTTGCATATTATTTGCGTAATAAAAAGTGCGTAGTAAAAACAGGTTTTGACTTTTGATGAGAATAAAGTAAATACAATATCATTTAATGATCTGCTGCGAAAAAAATAAAATTTGCAATAAGGGTCATAAAAAAACGAAATTATTACCATATATGGTAATAAAAGTTGAGAGTGTAACTAAGTGTAACAGTTTTGTAGCATGCTAGAATTTGATAATGAACCCTTATTAACATCATTGTAAATGTCGAGATTAACGCTTGTATTTATAAAAAAATCTTATTTTGCTTTTAATGCACTCAATAGTTAAAGCACACTTTAGCCTTAAAAACCAATTATAAAATTGTGATATTCATAAACAAATAATAAACGTATATTAACTATTGTGCTGATTTATGTTTAAGTTGGCAGCACTGTACAATATGGCTGTCATTTTATGTGTTAGTGTTGCGTACAATTAGGATAAAATATTCGTTGATTCGGTTTTCTTAATTTCATATTTTTGTTTATAATAGATTTTTGTCAATAAAAACAAACTTTTAAGAAAAATAAATATATATATGGCTTTAATAAATGTCTATTTAGTTCAGATGTATAAATATAACATATAATTTCTAATTATTATTAAAAGTATCCGAATAACGGATATTTTGCGACAAAATATACATCACTATGACACATTTTCTTATTTTTACTTATTTTCCTTGTAATTTTTGATAAATTTTTGCAAATATTGATAAATTTCTTTGATATTTGACTAATTTTAATGCCGGCGAATATATTTTGCATTAGTATAACACTAATCAATATAATTTACATGGTTAATTACTTTATGGCATTATATTTAACCAACAAACTTTGAAAAAGCCAAATTAAATGATTTTGTCCATCATTTGGTTGACAGACGGGCACTTCCAAATTGCCTAAAAATAGTGCTGGACAATTGGAATATTGTCAAATATTCATGCATTAATCCAATAATGCCTAGATTTGAGTTTTTTCCTCAAAATATAATCGTTTAAAAATTTTCTGGGATTTTATTTACAAATTTGTAAACGTTAAAATTAGAATTTTTAGATTTTATTTTAAAAGAAACCATAATTAGTTTTCGCAATCAACCTAAAATTACCGGAAAAACCTTTATCTGAGAAAAAAATTGTTAAAAATCAACTTATTGTTGGCTTAAAGAAGGGTCGAGCCTACAATAAAATTCTTCTAATTGTCAATGGTTTATTGAAGGTGTTTTAAGCTATTTCACGTTTATAAATACGATTTTCCTGAATTTTGCCTAAAATTGTTTAATAAACCTAAAATAAGTTTTTATAAATACAGCCGTAAAAATATAAGGTGTATAATAGAAGTTTAAAGTTGGAAAACAATATTACTTGAATGAAATACATACATTCAAAAATATACATTTTAAAGGAAATATGTAAATATTAGAGTCTTCCACTTTTTAGTTGTGTGATTCAAATATTTTTTAAACTGAACACATTACAATTAACCAAACTATATTTGAATTACGTGTGTTCACCCTATTGTAAACAAGATGATTATACATTTTTCGAATTTCTTTGTCGATTCGAAAGTTACAGAACACAGGCACAGGTAGTCCAAAACTGCTGTCAATAGAGGACGACAGAGAAATACTGAGGAAATACCGAAAAAACCATCATCTATCAGCACCAAAAATTAACAACGAACTCAGGACAGGTATCTTCTTTCACCAAATTTTCAATGGAGTTAATGTCAGGACTTAAACTCCATTGAAAATTTGTGGTTATATTTTTATACAAGAACAACTTTTAAATCACTCAGTATCCTCCAAAATCACCCTACGGTTGCTTTGCATGAAGAATGGGCCATAATAATGCCAGAATTATTCCATAAATTAGAAAAACGGTCCTACGTCGCCTGGAAGTTGTTTTTAAAAACAAAGGCTACTATACAAAATATTAATTTTATTTTAATTATTTATTTTTACTTCATAATGCTAATCTAAATATGATGTATACAAAAAATTCGAAGCTATTTTATGCACTTTTTTTAAAAAAAGCTAAATTAGTTTAAGAAAATATTTTTTTTTTTTACATTTTTGAAAGTTTTTTAAAGTGTGTTATAAAATTTAAGGACTGTCTGGACAATATTATAAATTTATTTATTTATTTTTGCCACAAAATCTGTTATAAAATGATGTTTGTTTTCATAATACGTTAAATTCGAAAACTTATGTGAGACACTGTATGTAAAATATACGTCGTGACAAATATTTATCACGGCACTTGACAAATCGTCGGAAGAAAAATTGTCAGTTTTTTGTTTATGTTAATGCATAGGGGTAATAAAATGCTGATTTTATCACATCAACTCACAGATAATTTTACTGAAATAATCAATATTTTATAAAAACAATTGAAATTAAATGCAAATTATGTAAATAAACACTAATTTCACAAAAACTTATGTTAAAAATCAATTTTAATTGCACAAAAACAAAATTCTAAACAAATTTTACAATAAAATGACGTTTGTTATCATGACAACGTTGTGTAAACAACGTCTGTACCTGCTAATCTTTTATCATGATAACAATTTGACGTTTAGCTAAATAAATATTTGTCTAATATAGACACTGAATAATAACATAGCAACGAAAAATAGTAATGTCAGAAAAAAAATTCAATATTTTGAGAATTAATTGGCAACACCACAAGATAAGAAATATCATGGAAAACTCTTGTGGTGGATAATACAAAAAGGAAAAAGGACTCCTTGGAAAATTTGATTCCTCTAAAATGGTCAGAAAAATTTTCACTGGTAATTTGAAAATCGTTAGGCTAGATCCTTGGAAAATTGGATACCTCCAAAATGGTCAGAAAAGTCATTGATGGCTAAATGTATAGAATCTAAAAAGTTTCGCGCCAAAAACTTGGAATATGGTAGGAGACATGGTAAGGATTGAAAAATTCCTTCCGTCCAAAAAATCGATATGCTAGATCCTTGTAAACGTTGTCTTGCTAAGGAACGTCATTTAATTGTGAAATTTATATAGAATTTTCTTTTTTGAAATTGTAATTGGTTTGTTTAAATAAGTTTAACTTATTGAGTGTTTATTTACAAAATTTTATTTTAATTTAGATTGTTTTTACAGAATATTGCATTATATTAGTAAAATTATCCGTGATTTGTCGTGATAAAAGCAACATTTAGTTTCCCTATGCATTGACATAAACAAAAAATGTACAGTTTTTCTGCCGATGTTTTATTCAATGTTATGATAAACATTTTTCAAATATAGAGACGTGGTAAAGACAACACTGATAATGAACATCTACAGTAAAAGTAAGAAACATTTCGACTGTCGGCACTGTAGGCATAAAAAGTCAACTTTCGGTACTGCATGTGTGAAAAGTCGACTTTTGGCGATGTATGTATGAAAAGTCGGCTTTTGGCAATGTATGCAAGAAAAGTCGACTTTTACAATTTAAAAGTAGTCGACTTTTCCCGGATTATACGATTTTACTGACCAGTTTGGAGGAATTCAATTTTTCAAGGATCTAGCCTACCGATTCTTTGCACGGAAGAACTTTTTCAATTGTTATCATGTCTCTTACCATATTCCAAGGAATTTTTGGCGCCACACTCATAATACCCCGTTCACTAGTTCAATAATTCGTAATTCACGCTCTCATTCATCATTCAACTACCAATTGCATATTGAATGACATGATTCTCCATACAAAATTTCAGCTGCGAATTACACAAGCTGTACGTATTTTAGTATGAATTACGTACGAATTACGAATGAATGAGTGTTGTCTCTAATTTTTATCGGGTATTTATCATAATCAGCTGTTTGATTTCATTGGTTGGAGACAAATAAAAAATAAACTTACAAAAAATGCAAATAAATAGAAAATATAATAATATTCCAAAAAATTACAAAATAATGAATGAAAAAAACAACATGGCGATGAACTGTCAAAACGAATTAAGATTGTGTCGTAGAAACAGGTTAATTGGCTATCGTCATTCAGAGGCCGAATTACGTAATTCAATTGCTCGTGCGAACTTGGTGTTAGATCCTATGCCGTTTACCAGAAACCATTTTTCTGACCATTTTTGGAGGAATCAATTTTTACAAGAATCTAGCCTACCGATTTTTTGCGCGGAAGGATTTTCCTATCATATTCCAAGGAGTTTTTAGCGCGACAATCTTTTTGGCCATTTTAGAGGAATCAAATTTTCTTTTTTGTGTTTCCCACCACTTTCTATTGAGTATTCAATGATGTTTTTTATTTGCTATATGATTTATTTTGCACTTGTAGTGCTGTTACTTAATTCCCAAAAACTCGATTTTTTTGCCATTACTATTTTGCGTTGCTATCTGGACGGACGTTAAAACAAATCATAAAATTACTAGTATTTACTTAACCCCATGTCTATATTAGACAAATATTTATTATGCTAAACGTCAAATTGTTATCATGATAAAAAATTAGCAGGTACAGACGGCATTTATTAGCGTTATAACGTCGTTATGACAGTGTCATGATAACAAACGTCATTTTATTGTAAAATTTGTTTAGAATTTTGTTTTTGTGCAATTAAAATTAATTTTTAACATATGTTTTCGTGAAATTAGTGTTTATTTACAAAATTTGCATTTAATTTCGATTGTTTTTATAAAATATAGCATTATTTCAATAAAATTATCTGTGAGTTGTCGTGATAAAATCAGCATTTTGTTACCCTATGCATTAACATAAACAAAAAACTGACAATTTTTCTGCCGACGTTTTGTCAATTGCCGTGATAAATATTTGTCTAATATAGACACGGGGTAAAAAACAAATTTTTCTGTCATGTCATAAATATAGAAGGAACTAGTAAGTTTTACTTAGCTAAAAATTTAGAAAATTGACCAAGATAAAAGCTATTTTGCTCGTCACTGTATACAACCCTACAATAACAGTGACAGTCATTTGTTCGGTCATTTGACTGGCACTACTGATGTATTATTTCTATCACAGCGTAGAACAAAGTTTCTATCAGTTTCTTATGACAAATGAACAAAAGTGATGGAAACATTTGTGTACATGTGATTTTTCTTCTCCCTTGCACTTATGAATTCTATCGACTTTAAAACATATATTTGAGCTCCTCACTCTTTTGTTGTTTACTAACCAAGGGTGACATAAGTATTAGTCACGATTGACTGATCATGCTTGATGGATATATCTATCACAGTTAACAAATTAAAAATGATGTATTTATCGGTCATTGTTGACTAATCATATTTGATGAATATATCCGTCAAATGTGACGGCTATACCAATTTATAATAAAACACAATTTATTAATATTTTAAGATATATATTTTTTAATTTTATTAATATAATAAGCATATACATAAATTAACAATCATTTCACCATTTTACATACCTCGCAGGAACTTAAATCCGCTGATGCTCCTTTTAATTTGTGGAAATAAGTTGTCTGTAAAGAAATACGTATATAACTTACCAGATCGCTTTTTTATATTTTAATTCGGTTAGAAGTATTTTAATAGGGGGTACAATATTAGCTACTGCTTTCTAAAAAAATAAAATAATTAAAAATTAATTAATTAATTTATTTATTGTTTTGAATCAATCTTTTATGAACATTTTTTAAATAACTTGGAATTAAACCGTCTATAAAGATCTGAAATTACTAAGTCATGGATTATTTTTAAAATTATTTACAGTCACTAACAATAGAAACACCTTAACGACCCTAAACGGGATATTGCTTTTGACACTAATACTGCAATACTATTTTTTGTTTGCTCTCTTCTAATTAAGGAGTTATACACTTTTAAAAACTTAAGAATATTAGTATCATATAAAGGCCCATAATTAGAATAATTAAATCCAAAGCTATATGAAAATTAATAAAATTTTATTTAAAAAAGCTGGTTTTAGAAATATTTGATTTTAATATTAAAAGTCAAAAAATAATTTATGTATAAAAAAGTACTATTAATTTGAATATAATGATTCCAGCTAGCGTTTAAATACTTAAGTAAAATTTTAATGTTTTTTTTTTGTTACGATAATAAAATACAAATAAAATTTTAGCTCAAAGTGATCATACGTAATCTAGAAACAGGACCTAAAAGCTCAAATAGTTTAAAAAATATTGAAAGTTAAGATTTAACTAGAATAAATCTAAATACATAGGTTAAAAATGCAATATTCATCAAATGAAAGCCTAAACGTACAACTTGAAAAAGTCTTTAAATGCTTATAACTCCTACAAAAAACATTTTTAATTAAACATATTAGACTTCGTTTAAAAATAATGGAAATGGAAGCCGTTTAGAGTTGTTAACTTATTCCTAAAATAGTATTTTAATGTAAAATATGACAACTTACTTTTTAATTTTATTTATATAATCCTTGAAGATAATTACTTTTTGGTATATATTTAATAAACTTCACCAATTAACAAAACCTTCTTAAATGTTTATTAACAGTTGACTTTTAACACAACACTGTCATATTGTTTTTTATTACTTAAGATTCACAATATATTAATTACACTATTTTTCTATGAATATTAAATTCAATAACTCATTTAAGTTTTACAATGAATAGTTAAAACTGAACATGACTGGACAAAACACAAAACATCACTGAACTTAGCAAAATTTCTGCATTATTTATTTTTATTTTTTTTCACGCTCACGCTAATAAATGGAGTATTTAAATTTTTTTGTTTTTGTACTCTTTTTACTATCATCCGGAAGTAACCTAAAAGTATACTTTCAGACGGCAAAAACTAGAAATCAATGTATTTTGTTTTTGCAAAATGTGTGCTCTCGTCTGACAATGGTACAGAAGTGACTACAATCCACACTTCCAGTTGAATAAAATACAACATTAATGTGAACACTCTTCAAACTGTTTTCCAGAAGTGACAATCATACAAATCAAGAAGATACAAATTAGGAAACAATGTATTTTGTTATTGTAAAATGTGTGTTCTCACCCAACTCTCATTTAGAAGTCACTAAAACGTGTACTTCCAGATTAAGAAATTCAACAGTCATGGCTTTTTGTTTAAGCAAAATGGATGCACTCTTCTAACTATCATCTGGAAGTAACTTAAAAGTATATTTCTAGACGACGAAAATTCGAAATCAATGTATTTTGTTTTTATAAAATGTGCGTTCTCGTCTGACAATCGTCCAGAAGTGTTTCTGACGTGGCGTCGGGGGTAATGTGCAATAGTTTTGTCTTTTAAATGTTTGAAGGGTTTCTTGTAGGGAACAAAGATAAAATCAGGGAGCACTTATAAGGTGAAGTCAATTCTGTCAAAAAATTTACATGTTGCCACCGTGTTTTTTTAATTTATCTTACAAAAAGACAATCCCACATGCCCAAAATTCTCTTCACGTCAAGTAAATATGTATTATAGGATAAAATTTATTAAAAATTATAGATGAATTAAAAAATTATTCACAAACAAAATTTTTATTTTATAAACCTTTTATAAAATAAAAATATTGTTTGTGAATAAGGGGGTTAGAATATTATTTATTATTTACTTATTAAAAAAGTAAATATATTATCAATTAAAATAACAAAAAATTAGTATTAGATTACAAAGTTGTAAGAAGTAGCAAAAATACAAATTATATACATATTATTTTTTAACAGTCAATATTAGGAACTTATAATATCGTGTAGGCCTCTACTATTGTCGTATAAGAAATATATAATGATCTTTATAGAATTGTGACCAAACCACTACCATGGAAAATTGTAAAAATTAAAATATCTATGATAAAATCGAGTTTTAATAATTTTATTTACAATTGTGGGATGTTTGTTAGTAAAAAGTTCCCTATAATTGATAAAATAGATGCATATTTAAGACAAATAGTTTGTGCAATTTTTTAGTATTTCGCACAAATTTACTATGGATTAAAATGAATATAAAATTTATTTATTAATTTTTTGTCCTAAAAATATAATGAATCCCTTAATAGATGTGCATATTTTTTCGGATTGTGGCAATTCTAAATGGTGTACTTTGACAGTTGTATCTACCTCAAATAAAAGAAATGAGTAATCAGCTGTTGAATTGACTTCACCTTATAAGTGCACCCTGGCTAAAATGTTGTAAGCCTTTGTAGATGTGACGTGTAAATTTGTAACATAAGTTTAAAAACTAATCTCTGATAATGTTTAAAATTCGAAATGAAAGTGCGAAGCAATGCATTTTTTTAAAGAAATTAGCTTTGGCATTGTTAATTCTACTTGTAATATTTTCATTGCCTACTTTTTGCACGAGTCACAGCCACGGCAATGAAAATCCAAGTTTTAAGTACTCCCGTGAAGCCAATGAGAACTTTGGAAAGAAAGGAAGTGAATATGATGAACTTCACAAACATATTCATCATGATCATAATGGACATGATGATGAACACATTCATTCACACGGTTCAAAACAGCGAAATACGAACAAACAGGGTAAGGCATTTTGGACAATTGCTGTCAAAGCATATACTATTAATAATAATAAATTTTTCAGATATGACTGAAATTTGGTTGTATTCAATGGGGTCGACTTTATTTATTAGTGCAGTTCCGTTTTTGCTTCTATTTATTATTCCACTGGATAACAGTAATGAAATGCGACCACGTCTCAAAGTTCTTTTAGCTTTTGCGTCTGGAGGTCTGTTGGGTGACGCTTTCTTGCATTTAATTCCACACGCTACGAATCCACACCACAGTCATGGACATTCTCATGAAAGTTCCCATGGTCATTCTCATGATATTAGTGAAGCCCATGATCATGACCATAGTAAAGATACTGCAATAGGATTATGGGTTTTAGGAGGTATTATTGCATTTCTTACAGTGGAAAAGCTGGTACGTTTGTTGAAAGGAGACGAGAATTTTAGCCATGGACATAGTCACGGGCCTGTTAAAAATAAATCCCAGGAAGTAAGAAAAAATACAGATAAGTCCAAAGAAAAATCAAACAAAAGTAACACAAAAAAGGAAGATTCCGTTGAAATATCAGGTTATTTAAATCTGGCAGCAGATTTTGCTCACAATTTTACAGATGGTCTTGCAATTGGAGCTTCATTTTTAGCTGGAAACAGTATTGGTTTGGTAACTACAATTACTATTCTGTTGCATGAAGTACCCCATGAAATTGGTGACTTTGCAATACTAATAAAATCGGGATGTTCTCGTCGCAAAGCCATGCTTTTACAGCTAGTGACGGCTCTTGGTGCTCTTAGTGGAAATGCATTAGCATTAATAGGTGTCGGAACGGATGCTGATGCTGCTCCTTGGGTGTTGCCTTTTACAGCTGGAGGTTTTATATATATTGCGACTGTTAGTGTATTACCAGAGTTATTGGAAGAATCAACAAAACTAGGCCAATCAATAAAAGAAATTGCTGCGTTATTGACTGGCGTTCTTCTTATGGTATTCATTGCTAATTTTGAATAAATATAATTCTTAGAGTAAAGTAAATAAAAAATAAAATTAAGTAACTCTCCGATCAGTTTTTAATACTATGATTTGAGATATACCAGGCTTGTCACAAATTCCGATCGGAATATTTTCAAATCCATTCTATTTTGTTTATTCCCAAAAGAATAAACTTCTCCATATTTTGATATTTTATATGGCAACGCTATACACAACATAAAACATGTTTAATTTTCTAAATAAATATCATTTTGACGACAAAAATTTAATTATACCCTACCCATACCCTATATCTATTCGCAAATTTAACAAAAAAAAATTTAAATATTCCTTGAGCAGCAAAACTGAAATATGTGAGCGATAGGGAGTCGATCGAACCTACAGTGCCATATTAATTTTTTCTGAGTACTTGCTTTAAAATGCTGTATCGTAACAAACTTTGACAAATTCGCAAATTTAACAAATAAATTGAAAAAGGTGGTGGTGGTGGTTGTCTTTACATTTCAGAATTACATTCCTGTCTTGTAAACCGAATCCGAGTAAATTTCTCGTTTAAAAACGAATTCTCATAATTTTTCTCGTTTAAAAACCGAGTACATAAATCTAATCGAAAGTAAATCGATTTTATTTTTATTCAAATAAATTATTTTTTTCGTTTTTTAATATAATTATAACTTAATATAAATGCTATGGGCCAAAGTATAACAAGTAGTCCGACTCTCATATATAGGAAATTACTCTCTCTCATCTGCGAGTGCCGCGTGAATCCGACTCTCTTGTGAGAAATTTAAACTTGTCGAAACACTCAAATGTTTAACTTACTTTTTTGACCACTTTTAAGGATTGTACGCGAAATTACGGTTGTGCACAAAAAATCTGTAATTTTTTGAAATAATTTTATCACACTTTTCACACAAAATTTAGTTTAATTTTCCTAAACTAGAAAAAATATTTTTTTCTAATTATTGACATTTCATTTTTGTTGTTGTTGAATTTTAATTTACAGAGTTTCAATTTTTGGTATTGAAAATTCGAACAAATTTAAAATTGTAATTTTTTTATAAAACTCTGTGTTTAGAATGCACCAATACATATACATTTTTGTTACTAACACATATTTAGAGTTAGGTCCCTACAAGCAAGAAGATACGAAAACGATACGAATTCGTATTGCTTAGAAGAAAAAAATTATTGCGGCAATAATCATATTCGTATTGCGGAAGATACCTCCTTCGGTAGAGATTGTGCGGCCAGGGGGATACTTCTAAGCAATACGAAAGCAATACTCCTAGAAGACAAAAAAGAGACATTGCTAGATAAGCAATGGTGAAAATAAGAAGATATCTTCAGATAATCGTCTGGAAGATATATTGGAGATATTCTCCTATTATCTTTAGGAAGAAAAGTATAAGAAATTAAAAAATTGGCAATTTGAAGACACATTTATTAGTGTTAGCAATAAAATATTACAATATGGAAAATATATTAATATAAATATGCCAAATTAACATTTCCCCGGCACAATTTTGTTTTACCCACAGGAAGATTCTTTTAATATTGATTTCTTTTAAGTACTCTGAAAACCAAAACATCATGACTATCCATTTTTTATGTGAAAATAAAGATAAACTTACATTTTTCCAAGCATAAGTTACCATTGTAATGACGTCGTCTTGATTTATCGCGTATTAACTTATTGTAGTAAGATTTATTTAAAAAAATTAGCTTTTTTCTTATTTTGAAAATATTTTGAAGTTTGAAAAAAATATTTTTATTGCTATAATATCATCTATGCGATAACATAACGATATCCTAAACGTATTGCGTAGGATGAAAATCCTCTTACAGAAATAAATACAACAATTTGGCAACAAAAAATACTTTACAAAATCAAAAAAATATTAATTTAAAATTTTTTATTGTTTATTGCCGATTTTACTTTTAAATATTAACATTGCGATATCAAAAAAATATTGCTTGGATGATTTTCTTCCAAATTATAAAAATTGAATATTGCTTTGATATCTTCTATGGACGATATCTTCCAAATGTTTGTAGGGGTACTTTTTCACTAACACATGCTTAGAGTTAGGTACTGCTGCCAAAGAGTCGGACTACTTGTTATACTTTGCTATGGGCATTTTAAACTCTTTTTCATTTAAAATATCATTATTTTTCTGAATTTTACGTTCAAATAAAAATTCGATTTGCAGAACACCAAATTCGGTTTTAAGAGCTCGGTTTTGAAACCGAATCGATTTACAGAACAGAGATTATTATAAAGTTGTTTTTCGAGTTTATATGCACGGTATATGTGAATCTTTATTTGTCGAAAATTTTGGTAATGAATTCTCAGTGGTTGTCGGTGTTATCTATCTCCCAAATGGGCAGATTGATGTTTTAGAGCAGCTTTATAGTAAAGTTTTTGATAGCTTTGTCGTGTGTTTTTGAAAATAAACAAACTTTGATAGTTGACCTTTTTCCGTTTTGAAGAGCTGGCGAGAAGATGTGGTATTGTGGACATTGAAGCAGCGGCAAATAAAAATCACTAAAATAACATAAAAAAATAGAGAAAGTAAGACATTTAATAGAATGAAATTTGAAAGCACCGAAAGTTAGGTTTAAAATAATTAAAAATTAAGCAAAGATAATTAAAATGTTAACAAATTTAAATTAAAATATACTGTTTAAAAGCACAAATAAATAGTTAAAAAGTTAAAACTTAAAACTAAAATGAATAAATAGTTAAAAAGTTAAAACTATCTATCTATCTATCTATCTATCTATCTATCTATCTATCTATCTATCTATCTATCCATCCATCCATCCATCCATCCATCCATCCATCATCTATCTATCTATCTATCTATCTATCTATCTATCTATCTATCTATCTATCTATCTATCTATCTATCTATCTATCTATCTATCTATCTATCTATCTATCTATCTATCTATCTATCTATCTATCTATCTATCTATCTATCTATCTATCTATCTATCTATCTATATAAAAATGAATGTGTGTTTGTTTGTATGTTTGAACGTTATAGACTACTAAACGGCTGAACCGATTTTCTTCAAATTTTCACAGCGTATTCCTCTGTATGTCTGGAATAGGTAAAAAGCTACTTTTTTATTTTGAAATTCGAAGTGTGCGAGGAGCCACGCCCATATTAAGAAAATATTAAATCCGTATATTTGAGATCATATAACAGTTAGAGTCCTCAAATTTTGTCGGAGCAACTTTAGTGTCAATATTATTATTTAGGAAAAAAAGTAGGCGGAATAGCATTAGAGGGCGTGGCACCTCCCATATAAATTAAATACAAAAATTCGTTTATCTTGGAAATTATTACAGTTAGAATCTTAAATTTTTGCACGAATAACTGTATCATCCATTTAAACATTTTGGGTAATAAATTGGCAGACTACCCATGAGGGGAGCGGCACCTCCCATATTAAATAAATACAAAAATTCGTTTATCTGGGAAACTAATGAAACTAAATTCTTCAAATTTTGCACGAAGAACTTAAATATTCATCTGAACATTTTGGAGGGAAAAAAGCGGACTTTCATTTGTGGGGGCATATGAATTAAGTAGAAAAATTCGTATATCTGAAAAATTATTATAACTATCTATAATCATAAAATTTTACTCGAAGAATCTTGACATTCATCTGAACATTTATAGTATAATATTAAATTCTTATAGTATAATATTTAAATCTGAACATTTTGGAGGAAAAAGTGCGGACTTTCATCTGGGGAGCTAGAAGCCCCCACATGAATCAAATAGAAAAATTCTTATATCATATATCTTCAAATTTTACATGAAGAACTTTCACATTCATGTGAACATTTAGAGCATAACGGGCGGACTTTCAATGGGTGGCTTGGCACAACATATATGAGTTAAATACAAAATTTCGTTTATCTTGGAAACTCTTATATTATTAAAATTTTTCATAGATAGATAGAAATTGGTGATAGATAGAAACTGGCGAACTTTCAATAATTTGTTTGACTTCTCTCATATGTAACATATTATAAATCTGGAAAACTATTGTAGTTAGAATCTTCAAAATCGTTAAGTGGGTTGGTTTTTTATTTATACATATTGCTTTAAGTGTAGCAAAGCACACTGGGTATAGCAAGTGATTTATAAATTTTATGTTGCATTATTTCAATTAATTCTTTTTATACCCTTCACCTTCGTGAGAAGGGTATATTGTTGAGATTGTAGGTCTGATAGCGGGGGAGTTGGCATGTTCTTCCTGGATGTTCCAAGCATTAGTGGCTCGTATTGCACTTTCGTTTTTGTTGTTCCTTGCTTTGTTTTGCTTGCATAGATTTTTTTGTTTCCAGTTTATTTTATTTGTTTTTGTTTTGCTTAGGTTTGTTAAGTTTTTCTTGTTGATTGTATGTAGTTTTTTTTAATTCTTGTGGTCTGTGATTTGTTGTTCATTGTTTTGATTTGCCAGCATTATGTTTTGTCTTTCGATGTCTAAATGTGCATGGTTTTGTTTATCAGTCATAAACGTCAAAATGTGGAATGTAAACCTAACAGGGTGATTCAAGATTAATCAAAATCACTACGCAATTAGAGTTACCATGTCGAAATTAAGACAAGGAAGAGAAATTTAAAAAAATTATATTAAACATTATATTCTCTTAAGAAAAAAGGCAACTTTTCAAGGCTACAACAGAAAGTACATTGACCTGAAACTCTCTTGATGTACATTATATTTTTTTTGGTAGAAAATACGTTATTTTTTTTCTTAATAGTATTTGTTTTTACAAAACTTCAGTTACTTTTCTTGTGTGAACTTTTTAAGGAAAAATCAAGATTACGAAAATCATAAGCCTAAATAAACAGACAGTTAACAAATACTTGCTACCGAGATAACATTAGATCACTAAAAAAATAATAAGACAAACTTTAAATTGTATGTTTGTGCGAAAATTCAAATTCAAATTACATATTATATATGGTGCAATTTTAAAGACAGTTTATCTTTCATTACTAAGTTATAGAATAAAAGAAAAACCAGTGAGTATAAAAAAAAAAAAAAAATCTAAAACAAAAACAGAAATAGTTTTGAAGAAAATGAATATTTTATTCAAATAGATTTGTGCCACTGAAATAGAAAGCCAAGCAGCAAGGATAATTCTCCAGAAGCTTGCGAATACTCGGCCATATCATCCCACAGGACAGACACACAATTGGAATTAGAATATTCAAATTTTAAAGAAAAAGAAAGGTAATACAGAAAGATAATACCGTATATGTCTAAGTAGAAAATATATTGGTAGCCCGGTAATTTCTGAATGGAATACGCCACCTAGTTGTGAAAATCCGAGGATAAATTCTATCCACAAGATAAATAAGTAGGGGCAATAACCTTGGTTGAGAACCTAAACCTAAATAGGATCCATACAATTAAAATCCATAATTAGACGTTTATAGCAAAAAGGCATTAGGGCAATACTAGTTAGGGTAGGTTAATTTATTTATGTTTTTATTAAGATATGTTGTTTTTTTTTATTGTTAAGATTTATTATAGATAAATTTGTTGTCATTTAATGTTTGTGAAGGGATTTATCTAAAAGAATAGTGTAGAAAAAGATCGTTAAAGATAAAAAAAAAAAAAAAGGAAAAAGAATCAAGAAGTAGATTATTGTATTCTTGACATATATATATCTTTCAGGGAGCTCCTTTAGGGATATCAAAGAGAGTACTAGCAAAAATTAAAACGGATAAGATTTGAGTACAAGTGAAACTCTTAATAACGTTCTTTTAGTGATCCTTCCGTAGGCCTATTGTCATAATTTTGATTTTTTTGTTATTATAGTGTAGATTAAGTGAATTTGTTTAGTTTAAGTTTCATTTCCTTAGAGATTAAGTTTTATTTCCTTTTTAATAGTTTCATTCAATTTTATCGTTGTTTAACAACTTAATGATGTTAATGAAAGCCACAATATTATAGTTTCTCATCCTATGAAAAACCAATATATATTGTAGGAATTTTTCAGTCTTTTGGTATTTATAAAAATCAGAAGATTATTATATAAAAAAATTCCACATTATTTAATTTTTGATTTACAAGAAAGATTATAAAAAAAAAAAGAGAAAACGAAACGAAATAAGGTTGAAAAGACCGTTCGGTTAATTTATATTATTATTAATTAAAAAGAAAATGATTTTTTTTTATTCTTCACTATAAAAATAATATTATAAACGAAAATTAAAAGAGAAACAAATTACTTAGGATTGACCAATTTTAATGAAATTGATAAAGACCTTTATTTGCTAATAGATAATTTAACACGAAATTTAGTATTAAGCTTTTATTTATGTTTATTGTTTAAATTAGTTAATAAATGTGATTTTTGAAAAGATTAATTGTTACAAAATGTGTCCTTAAAGTTTAATTGTTACAGGTACAGTGGGCCGAAGATGTGTGAGTTGCGTTAAATGGTGAGCGGTTGAATGTGTTAACGAATTTGAGAAGGGGTCATAATTCATGAAAATGACCTAGGTAGGGTGGGCGACGAGGATGGGATTAACATCTAAACCCATTGTTAATATGTTGGTGTTGTAAAATAATGTGTATAGTTAGGGATTTGTATGTTTAGAGTGAAATATTTTTTTTTGTTGTGACGAGCCATAGGTGATGTAGATGCGGGTTGAGTTCCCACGCCGAAGTCTGAGCTGGCAAGAGGCGGCATCGTTGGTCACCGAAGAGAAAGACAAGGTTACGTAACAATAAATGGCGCCCAATATGAAAGTAGTATCAGAAGTAAGACACGTATACCATCGAAACGCGTTGTAGGAAAACAGTTTTATTGAGATATTATGATTTCGTTTTGATTCAAAACCGTCCTAACCATTGAAAAGAAGTTAGTTTGCGTGTTTTGGAATAAAATAAAAATCATACATTCATATTCTTTTTAGGAGAAATTAATTAAACATTCAAAATCGTCCTTAAATTGAATATAATTAAGTTGCGTATTGAATTTGTTAGTTTTTTTTGTTTGATATAAATGTCCTGTTTTGTAAGATACAGTTTGCATGTTATATTGATGACAATATATAAAGGATCAATCAAGACCTGACCTATATTATAATAATGAATAAAGTTAGCATGTTTTGAGTTGATGCTTTTGTTTTAACAGGAAACCGGAAACAAAATTACGAATCAAATATCGTCCTAAAATAAGTAAAATATATGTTTAGTTTGCGTATTTGATTCGTGTTTCTTTTATGTTTTCTGTTTCAAATTATATTAGGAAAATTAAAGGAATATATATTATTTTATAACACCACATCTTCTGTTGGAAATCGTCTTAAAAACATATTCAACCTCGTAATATCAACCACCATGAAAAAAGCTCATCTATCTTCTGGAAAACCACTGTTCCAGTATCTTGTATATGTTATTTGTCAGTTGTGTAATCGTACATTGTAAAATTATTTTTTTTTTTAACTTTTATAGTATATATGTATTGTGAAATCTTATGTTATATGTATTTTGTGTCATTGTTGTAACTTTAATATTACCTGTGTTTTGTGAAATCTTATTTAAGAAAAAAATTTGTAAAATTAGTATAGTGATATATGTTTATTGTGTTGTATTGTTCTTAGTTCTAGCAAGTATAGTATTGTTTAGTGTTATATGTGAACAAATTGATATTTTTTTTAATCATATTTTACCACTATGCCAATTCAAAGAACTCCTCCAAGATCTGAAAACGTAGAAGTAGGAGACATTATAGATATGTCTGAAACCATTAAAAAACCCAATACTCACGAGATGAAGCGTACAGAATCTGTTAAAGTAGTTTCAGGGCAATCATCAGGAGCAATTCCAAAAGTACAGAATCCTCAACCACCAGCCAATTATAGTATGCCACCGCCACCAATTCCACAATTGCAGAGAGGTATCTCTATAGGACATAGTCCAAGAGCATACGCGGGTTTAATCCGCGAACTCATTATTGAAACAAATAAGGAATATAGGGATGAGCTAGAAAATAAATTAGATAGGAGAATACAAAATAGCTTACAGGAAGGTTTTGCTGAAATAATAAAAGAAATGAGGAAGATTAGTTTGAATGAAAAATCTTCTGAAGGCGTAGATTCTCTAATTAGTGAAGACACTGAACCACCAGTAGATTGCATCACAAGAGCTCCGGAGAAGAAGAGAAATGACACTGTTCATCCTCCTCGAAGAAGATTGGATTTTCCTCAAATGTCTGATGATGGTATGAATGTAAGTGAGAATAGCGTGCGCAATGAGGCATTTACCAATATTACAACTAATGTAAACCCTGATTCGCAGAGATATTCCCATAACATGTATGTCAGAGTCGACAAATGGGACATAAGTTTTGACGGCGATACAGATAAACACAATATCGAAGATTTCATCTTCAGAATTGAGTATTTGCAAAAATATCATGCTTGTCCATGGAGGGAATTATGTGGTGAATTTCATAAGTTGTTAAAAGGAGATGCTAAGGATTGGTACTGGTTGTTAGTACAACAGAAAACTATTGAAACTTGGGATGATTTAAAGAAGGCTCTGAGGGTACAGTATGGCTCGAATCGTAGCGAATACGAGTTCATGCGTGATTTTGAAGAGCGTAAGCAGAGGACAGGAGAATCTATAGATGCTTATTTTCTGGTAATGAGAAAACTAAGATCTCGATTGAGAACACCATTACCTGAATATGAAGTAATAAGGATTATCAAGAGGAATATTAGGCAGAATATATCCCAAATAGTTTATCCTATGCAAGTTTTTACAGTAGAACATTTGAGGGACGAGTGCAAGGAAATAGAAAAAAATTACGGAAGAAGAGAGTTAGGAGCTTCGATGCAACCGCAGATAAGGTATGGACAGAGGAGACAGATAGAGGAAATCGTAGAGAATGAACAAGGGGAGATAATAGAAGAAATATACCCTAGAAACAAACCAAAGATTAATAAAGTAGATAACATTATATGCTGGAATTGTCACTTACCTGGTCACGTATTCAAAGAATGTCCATCGATGCAGCGAAATTTGTTTTGTTACAAATGTGGTTTAAATGGGGTAGTGACTACCACATGTCCTAATTGCTCGGAAAACCTTCAGGCGAGCGTGAGGAAACCGGTCGAATCACGCTCGACTCAGACAACAACCGGAGATTCAAAAGTGTAGGTACTCAAACTGAAAATAGGGTATCAAACGAGAATAAAATCACAAGTTTGAAAAGAATGAATGTGAGAACAGATAGTAAATTGAAAGACAATAATAGTAGTAACACCTATGAAGAAAGATTAGAGAACTATATGAAGATAAGGAAAAGGATATTTGAATCAGAACCGGATATAGAAAAGTTGATAAAAGTTAAAAGAACAAGAAATAGGTTTAAAGGCAAGAAGAATTTATTTAAGAATATAACTCAATCCGTCCAAAAATGTTGTGCTATAAATAATAATAATAATAATGATCCGAGAGCATTCACTACAATACAAATAGGAGAAAGTAGATTGGAAGGATTACTAGATAGTGGAGCATCAATTAGCATACTGGGTAAAGACTGTTTAGAATTAGTTGATAAATTAGGTTTGAATGTTAGTCCGATTCTGGCTGAAGTAAGAACAGCAGATGGAAAGGAGTATAATGTAATAGGAAAAACTTCTTTAAATGTTGACTACAAAGGCAAATCCGGAAGGGTAGAATTTTATTTAGTTCCAGATTTGATACAAAAGGTTTATTTAGGGATAAATTTCTGGAGGGAATTTCAAATTGCACCGGAAATTTTTGAATTAGATGCCATTGAACCGGAAGTGTTAGAAAGTAATTTTCCCCTGAATGTTGACAATGTTGATGAACACAAACTCACTTTGGAACAACAAAAGAAATTGGATGAAGTAAAATCTTCATTCCGGACCTATGAGGAACATGGATTAGGGCGAACTCAGATGGAAATCCATACAATAGAATTAATTGAGGGTACGGTACCAATAAAGGACAGATATTATCCTGTTTCACCTGCAGTACAGGAACTCATGTACGCTGAAGTGGATGAAATGTTGAAATTAGGAGTAATCGAAATTAGTCAAAGTCCTTGGAGTAACCGCTCCACATTAGTAAGAAAACCCGGTAAAAACAGACTCTGCTTGGATGCAAGAAAACTCAATGAAAGGACAACCAAAGATGCATACCCAATACAGAATATAGAGGGAATACTGAGCAGGTTAGACGAGACACACTATATTAGTAGCGTAGATTTAAAATTTGCATTCTGGCAGATTGAATTAGAGCAAAAGTCCAGAGCCTACACAGCTTTTACAATACCAGGGCGTCCGTTGTATCAATATGTTGTAATGCCTTTTGGCTTGTGCAACGCTGCGCAAAGGCTGTGTAGACTCATGGACAAAGTGATTCCTCAGGAATTAAAATCCAATGTATTCGTCTATCTGGATGATTTACTAGTCATTTCATCAAATTTTGAAGATCACTTAAAGTTATTAAGTAAAGTAGCTGAATGTCTCAGAAATGCTAACCTTACGATAGGATTAAAAAA
Organism: Lucilia sericata; assembly: GCF_015586225.1. Lineage (NCBI taxonomy): Eukaryota > Metazoa > Arthropoda > Insecta > Diptera > Calliphoridae > Lucilia > Lucilia sericata. Next base: position 33,241 of record NW_023994193.1, read on the forward strand.
GTCTAAGTTTTGTTTCAAGGAGATTAGATACTTAGGATTCATTGTGGGAGGAGGTTGCATGAAAACAGATCCAGTCAAAATCGAAGCCATAAAGAATATACCGTTGCCAAAATCAGTCCGAGAAATAAGGAGTTTTCTAGGCACAGCGGGATGGTATCGCCGTTTCATACAAAACTTTTCAACGTTAACGGCTCCACTAACGAACTTGATTAGGAAAGGGACGAAATTCGAGTTAACAGAAGAGGCTATAGAAAGTTTTAATAAACTCAAGCAAGCCCTAACGACAGCTCCAGTCCTAGCACATCCAAACTTTAGAAAACGATTTTACATTCAATGCGATGCATCGAATTATGGCATAGGCGCGGTATTATTTCAAAAAGATGAAGAGAATAATGAAAGACCGATTTCATTCTTCTCTCAGAAACTTAACCGGGCCCAAATTAACTACAGTGTTACTGAAAAAGAATGCTATGCGGCTGTAATGGCGATCAAAAGATTCCGACAATATGTGGAATTGATGCCTTTCACAGTTATCACAGATCACGCTAGCTTGAAATGGCTCATGTCTTTAAGGGATTTAAGTGGAAGACTGGCGAGATGGGCATTAAAGCTTCAATCTTACGATTTTCAAATAGAGCATAGAAAAGGTTCAGAGAATGTAGTAGCCGAAACTTTGTCGAGGTTAGTGGAAGAGGTTATGTTAGATGGAAATGATATACTAGGTTTTGATACAACAGAATTCGAGTCCGAAGAATATCTGGAATTGATAGAATCCATAAAAGAAAACCAGGCGAAACTACCGGATCTCAAGGTTGTAAACGGTATGATTTATAAAAGAACCAGTTCAAGCATAGAGTTAGATGATTTGGACGAATTTCAATGGAAATTGTGGGTCCCCAGTAGTGTGACAAATGCACTTATAGAAGAAGCTCATAATCCAGTGGATAAAGCCCATGGCGGAATTCATAAAACATTACACCGTCTCCGAACGAAATATTACTGGCCGAATATGATTATTCAAATTAGGAATTATATACAGAAATGCACAATTTGTAAGGAATCTAAATCAGCAAATGTAAATCTAATGCCGGAAATAGGATCTGAAGTAGTCACAGTAAGGCCATTTCAGAAACTTTACATAGATTTTTTAGGAAAATATCCCAGGTCAAAAAAGGTAATGCCTACATCTTTATAGTTGTGGACCATATGACCAAATTTGTTTTTCTAAAAGCGATGAGGGAGGCAACTGCATCTAATGTGATAAAATTTCTCTCGGAAGAAGTTTTTCATCAATTTGGTGTCCCGGAAACTATACACTCCGATAATGGACAACAATTTACGTCCAAAGAGTTCGGGAAAATGGTCGAAACATATAAAATAAACCACATGAGAACAGCTGTATATGCTCCTCAATCGAACGCTTCCGAAAGGGTCAACCAAAGTGTCTTATCAGCGATAAGAGCGTATTTGGAAAAGGACCATAGGGATTGGGATATAAATTTACCTTCAATTGAACTAGCCTTAAGAACATCGGTCCATACAACCACTGGTGTTACTCCATTCTTTGCTTTGTTTGGACACAATATGTTCACTTGTGGCTCTGACTACAAATTGGCAAAACAATTAAGAGCATTAGAAGACAACGAAATCATGATGGATAGGTCAGATAAGATTAGACTTATTAGAGAAAGAATAAAGGAAAACATACATAAAGCATATGAACGAAGTTCTCTGAGATTTAATAGAGGTGCTCGTGTAGTACGATTTGTGCCAGGCCAGGAAGTTTATAAAAGAAACTTTGTCTTGAGTGACTTCAAAAACAACATAAATGCGAAATTCTGCAGGAAGTTCGTGAAATGTAGAATTCGTAGTGTTATTGGAAACAATATGTACGAGTTGGAAAGTCTGTCAGGAACTCCTCTTGGAATTTATCATGCAAAGGACATAAAACAATAGAAAATGATAACAGTGCAATATGGTTTGATTTTGAATATGTAGTTATAATTAGGATAAACAAAACCACTATCTTGACGAAATAGAATAGTTATAAGAGTACATACATAGAAAAATAAGTTAAGATGTGTTTTGTTGGTCTAAGTGTTTAATTATATTTCAAAATTATACCTATATAAAGTGTTGTACAGTGTAGTAAAGGAAAGCAGTACAATATGAGAGATAAGTTTAATAGATTTGACTTGTGTTTGACAAATATAATGTGCAATAATAAGTTAAGTTTATGTATCTTGTAATCTTATATGTGTTAACTGTTTGTCTGAATTTACACAAAGTTGTCCATGATATGTTCTACGAATTTTAGGAAAATAAATTAGGGATAGATGCAATATTGAGGATACGTTAACAGATCTTCTATTATATGTGCAATATTAGTATAAGATTTGTGTCCTGTCTTCAATGTGAAATTTATTCTGAAATTTATACACCTATGTCCTGTCGTACAATGTTTACAATAAAATATGATAGAAACTATTTGATATTTCCGTGAACTTAGATCTATGAGAGTAGAAGTGAAATAGGGAATATACATATCGGACAGAAGAGCAACGCTAGGAAAAAGGGGTGAAGTTACTTAACTAATGCTCTGAATGTTGATTGCCCGGCTAACTAGTGCGGAGTATCCGTGGGTGTAGCCTACGTTGGGCACTCATGATCAAAAGACAAGCAAAATAACTTACCTTAATTTGTAATCTCACACTATCTTTCCTGCACCAAGTCTGGGAAATATAGAGTTTTGTTGAGATTGTAGGTCTGATAGCGGGGGAGTTGGCATGTTCTTCCTGGATGTTCCAAGCATTAGTGGCTCGTATTGCACTTTCGTTTTTGTTGTTCCTTGCTTTGTTTTGCTTGCATAGATTTTTTTGTTTCCAGTTTATTTTATTTGTTTTTGTTTTGCTTAGGTTTGTTAAGTTTTTCTTGTTGATTGTATGTAGTTTTTTTTAATTCTTGTGGTCTGTGATTTGTTGTTCATTGTTTTGATTTGCCAGCATTATGTTTTGTCTTTCGATGTCTAAATGTGCATGGTTTTGTTTATCAGTCATAAACGTCAAAATGTGGAATGTAAACCTAACAGGGTGATTCAAGATTAATCAAAATCACTACGCAATTAGAGTTACCATGTCGAAATTAAGACAAGGAAGAGAAATTTAAAAAAATTATATTAAACATTATATTCTCTTAAGAAAAAAGGCAACTTTTCAAGGCTACAACAGAAAGTACATTGACCTGAAACTCTCTTGATGTACATTATATTTTTTTTGGTAGAAAATACGTTATTTTTTTTCTTAATAGTATTTGTTTTTACAAAACTTCAGTTACTTTTCTTGTGTGAACTTTTTAAGGAAAAATCAAGATTACGAAAATCATAAGCCTAAATAAACAGACAGTTAACAAATACTTGCTACCGAGATAACATTAGATCACTAAAAAAATAATAAGACAAACTTTAAATTGTATGTTTGTGCGAAAATTCAAATTCAAATTACATATTATATATGGTGCAATTTTAAAGACAGTTTATCTTTCATTACTAAGTTATAGAATAAAAGAAAAACCAGTGAGTATAAAAAAAAAAAAAAATCTAAAACAAAAACAGAAATAGTTTTGAAGAAAATGAATATTTTATTCAAATAGATTTGTGCCACTGAAATAGAAAGCCAAGCAGCAAGGATAATTCTCCAGAAGCTTGCGAATACTCGGCCATATCATCCCACAGGACAGACACACAATTGGAATTAGAATATTCAAATTTTAAAGAAAAAGAAAGGTAATACAGAAAGATAATACCGTATATGTCTAAGTAGAAAATATATTGGTAGCCCGGTAATTTCTGAATGGAATACGCCACCTAGTTGTGAAAATCCGAGGATAAATTCTATCCACAAGATAAATAAGTAGGGGCAATAACCTTGGTTGAGAACCTAAACCTAAATAGGATCCATACAATTAAAATCCATAATTAGACGTTTATAGCAAAAAGGCATTAGGGCAATACTAGTTAGGGTAGGTTAATTTATTTATGTTTTTATTAAGATATGTTGTTTTTTTTTATTGTTAAGATTTATTATAGATAAATTTGTTGTCATTTAATGTTTGTGAAGGGATTTATCTAAAAGAATAGTGTAGAAAAAGATCGTTAAAGATAAAAAAAAAAAAAAGGAAAAAGAATCAAGAAGTAGATTATTGTATTCTTGACATATATATATCTTTCAGGGAGCTCCTTTAGGGATATCAAAGAGAGTACTAGCAAAAATTAAAACGGATAAGATTTGAGTACAAGTGAAACTCTTAATAACGTTCTTTTAGTGATCCTTCCGTAGGCCTATTGTCATAATTTTGATTTTTTTGTTATTATAGTGTAGATTAAGTGAATTTGTTTAGTTTAAGTTTCATTTCCTTAGAGATTAAGTTTTATTTCCTTTTTAATAGTTTCATTCAATTTTATCGTTGTTTAACAACTTAATGATGTTAATGAAAGCCACAATATTATAGTTTCTCATCCTATGAAAAACCAATATATATTGTAGGAATTTTTCAGTCTTTTGGTATTTATAAAAATCAGAAGATTATTATATAAAAAAATTCCACATTATTTAATTTTTGATTTACAAGAAAGATTATAAAAAAAAAAAAAAAGAGAAAACGAAACGAAATAAGGTTGAAAAGACCGTTCGGTTAATTTATATTATTATTAATTAAAAAGAAAATGATTTTTTTTTATTCTTCACTATAAAAATAATATTATAAACGAAAATTAAAAGAGAAACAAATTACTTAGGATTGACCAATTTTAATGAAATTGATAAAGACCTTTATTTGCTAATAGATAATTTAACACGAAATTTAGTATTAAGCTTTTATTTATGTTTATTGTTTAAATTAGTTAATAAATGTGATTTTTGAAAAGATTAATTGTTACAAAATGTGTCCTTAAAGTTTAATTGTTACAGGTACAGTGGGCCGAAGATGTGTGAGTTGCGTTAAATGGTGAGCGGTTGAATGTGTTAACGAATTTGAGAAGGGGTCATAATTCATGAAAATGACCTAGGTAGGGTGGGCGACGAGGATGGGATTAACATCTAAACCCATTGTTAATATGTTGGTGTTGTAAAATAATGTGTATAGTTAGGGATTTGTATGTTTAGAGTGAAATATTTTTTTTTGTTGTGACGAGCCATAGGTGATGTAGATGCGGGTTGAGTTCCCACGCCGAAGTCTGAGCTGGCAAGAGGCGGCATCGTTGGTCACCGAAGAGAAAGACAAGGTTACGTAACAATATATAAGTTTGTCATTCCGTTTGTAATTTCTATAATATAATTTTCCGACCCCATAAAGTATATATATTCTGGATCCTTATAGGTAGCGGAGTTGATTAAGCTATGTCCGTCTGTCTGTCTGTCCGCCTGTGTGTTTGTTGAAATCAGTTTTTAGTGGGCCTCAGATATCGGCGATATCCGAATCTGCAATAATTCTGTTAGACATGCTTTCGAGAAGATCGCTATTTAAAATCAGCAAAATCGGTCCATAAATACCGGAGATATGAGCAAAAATCCGAGACAACCTCTGAAAATTTCATAAAAAATACAATTTTGTTCATGCTTTGATATAAGCAACAACAACAACACTGCTTATTCATTGAGTATTTCGTTTCATATGTTTGGATGGCTGTGTGTTTCATTGCCTTATGTATATTGTTTTTGTTTCTTGGTGCATTGAGTTTCGTATGTTTGGACGTCTGTTGGTTTCATTGCGTTGAGTATTTTGTTTTTGCTTTTTTTGAGTTTTTCGTTTCGTATGTTTCATTGCCTTGTGGTGAAGGGTATATAAGATTCGGCACAGCCGAATATAGCACTCTTACTTGTTATTGTTAATTTACATAAATAAACCGACAAATTTTTATAATGTTTTGGAAAACAAATTTACGAAATGTCTAATTACATTAAAATGTGGTGCTAAATATCTGAAAGGTAAGTGATTGGATGTAGATTTGATTGAGGAGAGGAAGTATTAGGGGTAACTATATCTGCAAAGTTACCATGGATGAAGAAGTAAATTGTTCTTTGTGGGAGGGTAGTATAACGGCAAAACACCCGCCGTGTAATAGCCAAGAAAACGAAAATGAACCAAGTTAGGGCCTTAAACCAAAATATATGTAGGCTAGTATATTTTTTTATTTTTATAGTACCCAGACTCCTTGTGGAGTTGTCAGCTCTCCCATCGGACGCGTCCCAGGTGGCGGATAGGGGGAGCTATCATCGGTTGTGCGATACATTGGAACTAATGGTCACGACACTGCTGGTAGCTCGAGCTAAGGCAGGCCTAACACGATACATTTGTTACAAATGGTCTGTTGGACCTGTTATAGTTAGATTGATACTGTGGCAGGAGAGCCCATTCTACGATGATACGTTTTTGAAAAACGGTCACGTAGATATTGGAATAGTAAAGGAATAAGTAGCATAACAATGATACATTTCATGGCAAATGGTCACATGTTGTGCTATAATTTTCTCTCTTGTCTCATACTTCAATCCGCGGCCCAAAACTGTCTTCCCTCTTCCCACGTTTTCCAATCCTAGTTTATCCCTCTCTCCCCCCCCCTCTTCCTTATCCCCCACTTGTAAGAATAAGGTGGTTGGTAGTCAGTGGTTAAAGAAGACTGGTCGCTAACAGCTCCCCTCCGATGCCAGGGCACGGATCGGTTGTAACTCTTAGCCTAGCCCACGTACGCCGTTACTGCGTGGGTCGTCCATCCCCTTTACGTTCTCACTCGTGGGAATCAAATGCTAAATTCCAAAAAAAAAAAAAAAACAACAACAATCAACAAAAGCAACCCGCGGAAAACCAGCTGGGGAAGCCCAAGCTGGTGGACTGCAAACAACCGGCTATCCAACCTTCTGGTGATAGCCCGGTTGAACGCAGCACAGTGGTATAGGAAAAAAAAGAGGGAAATAATTCGGTAACTTCTAAACGGTTAATCCTATTTGGATGAAATTTGGTATGCACAAAGAGTTCAGGTTTTGAATTTGGACCTTATAGGCCAACTAGGGGCCCGGCGGGGGGTCCTCAAATTAGGATACCTCGGCTATGTTAAATTTTTAAAACGATCCTATTTCTTCATTTGAGTTCCGATTTAAAAAAAAATTTCGTATATAGAATCTCCTCATCGAGCATTATAAAAAATGTCGTCGTAGCAGTAAATTATCTCTTATAGTTTAGGAGATATTCGCATTTGAAAATTAAAATTTTTACCGTCCTTACTTTAGTTTTTTTGATAATAGCGGGTCCAAATATTCCCGATTTTCGCCATTTTTTTTATTCGCTTAACAACAAGTTTATATATCAAGCAGTGAAAGAATTATGTAAAAATCATGACTGAGTCCAAAGTTATAGGCATTTTAATTTAAAAAATTAAAAAAGGCGATTTTTTGTCATTTTTTTGGGAAAAAAGTATCTTTTTCTTTTTAAGTTATCTAAAAAGTTTCTAAGAAGATGTATATAGAATTTATACTTTTTGGAAAGCTGACTTTACATAAAATACGACAAATGAAATAAAACTTAAAAATTTTTGATACCGAGGGGACCAGGTCCATCCAAAAAAACCCTATTTTTTTATGGAAAATTCAATTTTGAGCAAAAATTCTCAAATCGCATAGTCGATATCAAATTATAGTGACCTGTTTTATATGACCCAATATGTTCTTAATCATTTTGTAACGGGTTTCGATAACCCCGCCCCTGGTATGGATATAATAGGCAAAAAACCAAAAAATCCCATTTTTGGGATTTTTTAAAACTTTTTTGGGAATTCCGGGATTTCTAAAATCGGAACTCAAATGAAGAAATAGGATCGTTTTAAAAATTTAAAGAATTATGTAAAAATCATGACTGAGTCCAAAGTTATAGGCATTTTAATTTAAAAAATTAAAAAAGGCGATTTTTTGTCATTTTTTTGGGAAAAAAGTATCTTTTTCTTTTTAAGTTATCTAAAAAGTTTCTAAGAAGATGTATATAGAATTTATACTTTTTGGAAAGCTGACTTTACATAAAATACGACAAATGAAATAAAACTTAAAAATTTTTGATACCGAGGGGACCAGGTCCATCCAAAAAAACCCTATTTTTTTATGGAAAATTCAATTTTGAGCAAAAATTCTCAAATCGCATAGTCGATATCAAATTATAGTGACCTGTTTTATATGACCCAATATGTTCTTAATCATTTTGTAACGGGTTTCGATAACCCCGCCCCTGGTATGGATATAATAGGCAAAAAACCAAAAAATCCCATTTTTGGGATTTTTTAAAACTTTTTTGGGAATTCCGGGATTTCTAAAATCGGAACTCAAATGAAGAAATAGGATCGTTTTAAAAATTTAACATAGCCGAGGTATCCTAATTTGAGGGCCGGGCCCCTGGTTGGCCTATATGGTCCAAAGACCTAAACTCGACAACACCTCCTCTTTGTGCATACCAAATTTCATCAAAATCGGATTAACCGTTTAGAAGTTACCGAATTATTTCCCTCTTTTTTTCCTATACCACTGTGCGCAGCGAGGATGCCTTGCCCGTAGTGGCTAGCACATCAACCGCTGCTCGAGCCTTCGCTGGTACGCCAGCAATCGCCCCTACTCCGGTCACTGCGGACCAAGCGAACCGTCGAACTCGATGTCGGGTCCAACCGCTGCTCTCTCTTCCGCCCTCACGGCTCCCGAAAACCCCCATGTCGCAAAGATCCCTCAAGGAAGGCTTTCGTAAAAAGGCCGCCTTGCGATTAATCGTTCGTCTTTGTACCAAGTCGATCGATGCGCTTACAAACGACGAGAAATTGTCACTAGATTGGGCCAAGGCCCTCCTGGCTGAGCCGGAGTGTTCCAACCCTCAATCGAACTCAGACCCAAATTGAACCAAGGACCAAGCTTCATCTGCAGAACCTAAACGGCAGAGTTCGGAGGAAGAACATCTTCTCCAGCATACCTCACAGCCTAAGACTAAACGTCCTAAGCAAGCAGAGACTCGGATTGTCAACAGACGCTACAGCGAAGTCGCTAAGAACCCGCTGGTTAAGGCCATTGTTGACAAGAGCGTTAGTGACGGTGCCATCTCCCAGGACAAATGGGTGACAATCCGTCAAAAGATGTTGGAGGTCTATTTGAAAATCCTACAGGATAATACAGGTCCATCTCCTCAAAACGATGATGTAGGCTGGTATCAGGGCCACATCAAATTACTAGCGTGTACCAACGAACGCTCAGCACATCTGCTCAAACTAGCGGTAAACTCTCTTGGGGAATTGTGGCCCGGCGCGAAGCTCGATGTGATCCCGGTCAAGGAGATACCTCGTAGACCTAGATTAATCGCGGTTATTCCGGCGGAGCCTCATGACCCTTAGGCGATTCTGGCGTACCTTCAGAGCGGAAACCCAGACCTACCAACCCAAAATTGGAAGGTAGTCAAAGTTTTTGACTGAAGGTGCATACAGGAAGGCGGTCGTGGTTCTGAACAAGGAATTGTTGCCGTTTCTCCGACATAGGCAAGGCAAACGGATTTGATAGTATAAAGCTGAGCGTCTATCGGGGTGACGACAAACTCGACCCTAAACCCCCGCAAAGCACGGACGGAGGAAATCCAGATGATCCCGCCGACACTGACGAAATGAAGAACTCCCAAACAAGCTCAGCATTGCTTGGCGATCTCTTCACTAGCCAGTGCCAAGTGGATGATGACGACGATCCTCTGAATACTGAAACAGAGGACGTCGACGTAACCGTGATCCAAGTGAACCTTCACCACTCTAAAGCTGCTTCGGCTGCATTACTCCTCCGCCTTGGAGATCAAGGCGAGGATTTAGTATTGATCCAAGAGCCGTGGACCCATAACGGCAACATTCTTGGACTCAATGCAACAGGCTACAAACTTTTGTATGTAAAAATCACAGGTAAAATTAGATCTTGTATATTGGCCAAAAACCCCATAAATATCTTCATTTTATCTGATTACAGTGATGAAGATACAGTAACTGCAGCATGGGAGACAGAGGAATCCACCCTGTGGATCCTCTGCTGCTATATGGCTCACGACCAGACTGACCCTCCTCCCAGCAATACGGTCACCCGGGCTATTCGTGCAGCAAACTCAACCCGCACTCCTGTCATCTTGGGCGAAGACGCAAATGCCCACCATACGATCTGTAGCAGCAACATCAACACACGTGGTGAGTACATTATAGATTTCATACTTAACCATAATTTAGTTGTAGTAAACAAATGCTCAGAACCAACCTTCGTAGTTGCAAATTGACAGGAGGTACTGGATATAACGCTTGTAAGTGCAAGCCAATCTCATTTAGTCCGCAATTGGAAAGTTTCGGATGAATGTTCTTTTTCAGATTATCGTTATCTCGAATTGTCATTAGAGTTAATTAAGGAAAGGAATCTACCCTTTCTAAACAGAAGGAAAACTAACTGGACCGAGCAAAGCCGGATCCTGTATTGTCTACTTCAGCAGATCACGGTTATAAATAACACAGTAGATATAGAAAGTGCGGTAAATAAACTTACCCGCTATTTCCAAGAAGCTACTAAAGTCACCTGTAAACCCTCCATACCAAGGAGGAAAGGAAACAAACCTTGGTGGTCCCCGAAATAGCGAAACCCCGCAAAGAATGCCGCAAGTTATTCAATCAGGCCAAAAGATCAGGAGAATGGTCTTTATACAAGTCCTCCTTGAATAGGTTTAAAAATCAGGTTAGGAACGCCAAAAGCAGGTCTTGGAATAATTTCTGCAATAATGTTGAAAACTCCTCTGAGACCAGTCGCCTGCGTAAAATCCTAACAAAATCACAGACCGTTCAAAGCTTCATTCAAAAGCCTGACGGTAGATGGACTACGAGCGTACATGAATCATTAACAGAATTGATGAACACTCATTTTCCTGGTAACTTGCGTCTGGACAACTCAACGGCAAGATCAGGCACCTTTTATCAGCATCCTACTGGCTTTCAATTTGACGAGGATGTTATTAAGTGGGCAATTAACACCTTTGACCCATATAGATGCACAAGGCCCGGATGGTATTATACCTGCTGATCTAAAACACAACATAGATCTAGTCACACCTTGTCTACGAACAATGTATCAAGCCTGCCTCACCTGGTCCTATATACCTGACCAATGGATTAGGTGCAAAGTAACGTGGATTACCTTATAACGACTACTGCAGAAGCTGTCAAGATGAGGAAGAAGAGGAATCAATAGAACATCTTCTATGTCCGGCACTGGAGGACATCCGACTTCGGTATCTGGGACATCGATTTCTGGATTATCAGGGACTAAAATAGATAACCTGAACGCCTTTATCAGGCACTGCGGTTGGTTTGACGAGACAAACTCAAAGAGCACTGATTAGTAGCTTTTTCGAGTCCGACACTCTTCCTCTCTTACGTTATGTTCTTAGTCTCTCTCTATCTTTCTTAATCTCCGTCTTTCAATATATTCTACTACTATTAATACCCCTTAATGCCTCTTCACTATTGTATCTTACCATAACTTTCTATGTCCTCTTCCTCTTTTCTTTTAATACACTTACAGGTATCACAAAGGGACCAATAGGACCCACGTGTGCATCTATTGCAGCCTGAACTACCAACCAACCAGTACCCAGACAGTGAGCTCCAGAGAGGCAAGATCCCACCCAAAATCAAAATCTAATAATTTTTAGTGATGCAACTCTGTTTTTTTCCTAATTAATACTAAAAAATACGACACTACACAAGAAAAACGAGAAAAAAAAAAAAAAAAAAAAAAAAAAAAATTAAAATGTCAACAAAATTTTAATAAATTGGAAAACATGAATGAAAAGTTTATTTAAAATAGAAGGTAATGTTATATTTAAATATCAAATTTTTTATTATAAATAAAATGTTAAAAAATATCCCATTTTCCTTCTTATTTTTCATATCAAACAAAATTTCAAGAAATATTAGAAAAAATTAAATCTTCCTAAATGCCAAAAATGGTAAGTGTAAACGGTCTAGATTTTTAAAAAGATTTTAAATGAAATCTACTAGATTTCGTGTATGTGTAAATGGGGTATTACTTGTATAAAATATAGTCTTGTCTGTTAAGGCCTGGTCCTACATATTAAAAGAAAAGATAAAGATCTAAAATTTAAAAGATGTATTTATTTATATGAGAAAAAATGCAGAATCAATCTTTTGATTGATATAATATATAGTATATAGTCTATGTTTAATCCGAAGCCATTTAAAGGTCCTGACTATTTGGTTATTAATTTTGGCTCTATAAACTGTTCTTATTGGCATGCTCTCAAAATGTGTGGCTTTCGGTGTTTACATATATTCAAGCTAATCGTGACATTCTGACCATATTCTCGACATTTTCTTTATAAAAGATTCCACATTTTTGTTTTATATTTTAAAAAATTTTCTTTCAACAAAAAATATTTTAATTTTTATTTTGTTTATTTATTGTTTTTATATTCAACATAAGGTCTGTTCGCGTACTCGATAATTTGTAACAATTTGCAAAAATTGTTACTGGATTCCGTTCGCGCACTTTTAATAACTTGCATCGAGAGACTAAGACAGCGATAAAAATGACAGTTCGTTAAGAATTTTTTATTTTACTGGATATTTTTCCCCAGTAAAAATGTCCAACATACATATATTCACAACATATGGTTTATATATGAATATGTAAACAAACCAAAGAAAACGAAAACTTGGTAAATTTTAAATTTTTTGAAAGAAATATTTAAATAAATAACACACGAATATTAAAAAATTATTTATAATTAGATTTATTATAATTTTATTAATCACAAATTAGTTTTTAAAATAGTTTGTTTGTTGTGAAAAAGCATAACAAATATTGGCGTTTTCAAAAACATTTAGTGTGTCTTTCTCTTATTTTTTAGCGATTAAAGCTGGAGGTCCACACAGATTTCAGCAAAAGAGCATTACTAATCTTTATTTATAAACAAAATATGACAATTTTTTTACAAATTGTCGTTCGCGTACTTTTTTAATATTTTTTTGATTGAGAGTAAATTAAAAATTACTCTTTATTATAAATTTACTGGAAAGTACGCGAACACACCTGTTTTGACAGTTTGGCCTATTTTAAATAACAAACGGCCTGTTGTTTTTGTTTTCCTTCTTTAGCAACCCGTTGCGGTCTAACATGTTTACACAACTGTTTACCAACACACTTGTTTTTAATTTGTTTGTTTAATTTGTTGTTGTTGTAACAGTTAAAACTATACAATAATCTAGTTGGGGGGTTTGTTGGAGTGAGAAAATCTGGCATCACTGTTTCTACTTTTTATAATGCACTTTTTGTGCAACTCTTATTGTAACATTTAATACATTCCGTTTCCACTTGTACTTCATATCTATAAACATATTGTTCCGAAATCAGTGTTTTAATTCAGCATCCCAACAGGTCATGGGCCAGCCACTGTTTAAACAATATGTCAATAGCTAATTTTAATATCGAGAAATTAATTGGTAGCGAAAATTATTCCACATGGTCGTTTGCTGTTAAAAAATTATTCAGCATGAAGAACTGTGGGATACAGTGGAAGGAATATATCCAACGACTGGAATTAATGTGAAGCTTGACACCAAAGCCAAGACAAAGATTATTTTGCTCATTGACAAAATAAATTATGTCCACATAGACGACGCCAATACATCTCACGAGGTTTGGAAAAAAAAAGAGCGGCTTTTCAGGATTCATGGCTCACAAGGAGAGAGTTGGATTGTTGCGCCAATTGATCACAACTAGTTATTCTACTTCCGATAGCATAGAAGATTATGTAAGTAGAATTGTATCAACAAAAGAGATTCAGATGTAAAGGAAATACTTGTCGCAAATAAACAAAAGCTCAATGTTGAAAGAGTTGGCGATATTTCAATGGTTATTGAAGATAAAAATGGTGATAAAGTGAACATCACAATCAATGATTCCAGACTTGACAGTAAATCTTCTATCAGTAAGTCAAATGATGAAGAGAGGTTTGTCTGTCAAATTTGTTGGTGAAAAATTCACAATTGCAAAAGATGGGTTAATTGTTGCAACAGCGTACCTTCAAGAGAACATGTTCAAGTCAACTAGTGAAAAACAAATGTGTATGATGGCAACGCAGGGTGATATTAAGTTGTGGCTTGCACGCATGGGTCATCTCAACTACAGTGAGACAAGAGATTTAGTAAATGGAATGCAATTTCAACAAAAAATACTGATAGTTGCACAAAATGTCTGAAAGGTAAAATGGCGAAAAAACAGTATCGTGCTTCTGAAACTCGCTCTAAGGATTTGCTACAACTCATCCACTCTGACATTTGTGGTCCTATGGAAGAAACTTCGATAGGAGGAGTTAAGTATTTTCTTTCTTTTGTTGACGATTTTTCGCGTAAAGTTTTTATTTATATTTTACAGAACAAAACGGATGTACCAGCATTTTTGAACAATTTAAGTCCAGAGTAGAGAACGAAATTGGTCGGAAGATAAAATGCTTGCGTACAGATAACGGCACCGAATATTGTAACAAGTGGGACCCTAAGTCGCAAGATTTAATATTTGTCGGCTATTGTAAAGATACAAAGGGTTATCGACTATTGAACCCCAATAGCTGGCGAGTGGTTAAAAGACGTGATGTATCATTTTTTGAAAATGATTTCCTTCACAACTGTAAAAATCAAAAGAGTGAGCAATTACTAAACGTAGATTTAGTGGAGACTAGTTACTAGTTTTTTGATGTCGATGATGATGATTTTTCTGATGGTCAACCGGATGATGATGTTTCCCCAGATTACGTACCAGATGATACTCTTGAAGAAAATATTCCACAATTCTCAGAAAATAATGAAGTCCGTCGTTCCGAGCGGCTCCGTAGACCAGTCAATATGATAGACTTTCATACTTATATAGTGCAGGCAAATGTAAGTGATGATCCGATAACAGTACAGGACGCCCTAATCGAAGTGATGCTAGCCAATGGAGAGAAGCCATGGAGAGTGAACTGAAATCGTTAACTGATAATCAAACTTGGACACTGGTAGACTTGCCCATTGGAGCTAAGCCTTTGAAGTGCAAATGGGTATTCAAAACCAAGCGCAACGAAAATGGTGAAACGGTACGACACAAAGCGCGATTGGTTATAAAAGGTTGTTTACAGAGACCAGGAATTGATTACCAAGAAACGTACTCTCCGGTAGTTCGTTACACTTCAATAATGTATTTATTACCTGTTGCAGCCCATTTTGATCTCGACATCGAACAAATGAACGCTGTAACTGCCTTTTTGCAAGGTGATTTGTCTGAGGAGATTTTTATGGAACCCCCAGAAGGAGTTAAAGTCAACACAATGAGTAAAGTCTGCAAACTCAACAGAGCGATCTATGGATTAAGGCAGGCAAGTCGTGAGTGGAACCGGAAACTAGACCAGGCTTTTAATGAAATTAATTTACAACGCTCGAAGTTACGTCAACTCCACAGTGATTTGTGGAATGATACACAAAACAACATAACTCTATTCTGCGACAACAAAAGCGCTTTGAGTTTTGCAAAAACAAAACAGGGTTCTACATCAATGTCCAGGCCTAAAAATTGGGCTACTTCAACTGGATGCGTCCATAAATCCATTGGACGGAGTGAAGTAGGGTTGGCTGGACATGGGGACCCTGACCACATGCAGGACATTCGTTGGGGACGGCACGGTCTATACGTGACCAGTAGGTATTGAGCCTGTTGCTTCATCCTGATCGTAGTTGTGCCAGAACTACTATTGTTTTCCGCGGCAAGTTTTCTTCCGTGTCTGCTATGGGCGGTGGGGAGCTCCAAGTACGACATTCATGCGGTATCTTGCGACCGCGGAATTTATGGCGTCTCTATAAATGTCGTTGAAAACTGCCATATACGAGGACTGATCAAATGGATCCTGCACATATCTGCATATGTTTTCCTCGTATATACGAAGATCCTTCCTGACATGCCTCGGGGAGTACCCAACTGTGTGATGTTAAAGTTGGGATAACTCCTCCGATGACATCCCAGGAGGAACTGTTTAGTCAACATGACATTGTGTTCCTTAACTGGGACCTTCATTTCCTTCGTTTCCAGGTGATGTTCCGAGGTAATTTGTAAGCAACCCGTTACAGTCCTTAGGGCGGCGTTTTGGCAGCTTTGAATGTTTCTCCACTGGGTATCACTGAGCGAAGGTGAGCAGCATAAGTAACCACTGACCGACCAATAGTTTTATATGTAGCTAACAAGGTTTCTTTATCCATATCAAATGTGACCCCCAAGATTTTTGGGTGGTGCACGGTTGGAATTTGGACTCCATCGACCACGATATCTAGGGTTAGGTTTACTTTCTTCGTCCAGGTAGTAAAAAGTGTTGTTGAGGACTTCGCTGGTGATAATTGCAGGTTACGCGCAGTGAAGAACTGATGTATTTCATGGAGATAACCATTCACCAGAACGCATAATTCATCAATATTGTGGGCCGTCGCCATAATTGTACAGTCGTCCGCATATGAAATCACGTCCACGCCTTGTGGAGGTGCGGGGAGCTTAGAGAGGTAGTAGTTAAACAAAAGTGGCGATAATACTCACCCTTGAGGTACGCCTTGTTTAACTTTAAGTGGTTTGGAGCGTCTGTCACTAAACTCTACGAACGACTGACGGTCACTCAGATAATTCACGATCCATCTCTTCGTGTTATTGGGCATTGTGGATTGCAGGATATTCTCGAAGAGTTTGACGTTACTGACAGTGTCGAAGGCCTTCGACAGGTCGAGAGCAACTAGGACCGTCCTTTCACAGGGCCTGTGCTGATTTAAGTCTTGTGAGATCTGAGTGGCAATGGCAGTTAATGCTGTGGTGGTGCTGTGCATTTTGCGGAAACCATGCTAGTGACAAGCTGCTGTTAGGCGGCCGGACAGCTGGGGGAGGAGAAGCGCCTCTAGAGTCTTCGCGACTGTTGATAGGAGGGATTTATGATTGTGCCTCCGTCGCGTCTTTCACAGGTTTTAAGATGGGAATTACTCTACCCTTTTTCCAGGCTTAGGGTATTACGAGGCTGTTAGTTGTCAGGTACTCAACTCAACTCAACGCTTCGTTTCGCCTTGTCTCTCTCTGGGTGCTCAATAAATTGCCGGAAAAATGCGCGCGAGCACCCTTCAGGGTCGGAAATGGGGATGTCTGCAAACTTAATCACGACAAACACCCGAACTCAAGTTGCAGTTCTTCAAGTGATCTAGCCATCTTTTTCGCTTGTCCTCATTTACCAACCTGCTTTCAAGGTTCAGCTGGGCGAGCCTTGGATTATCTGGGTTGGTATTTCGAATGTCATCTCTTTCATCTGCAAGCTTGGCTGGTTCTGCTGGGAAGTGCGGCCGCACTACGGATATTCGACCAGCAAGTATAAAGCGAGCAGCTGCGGAGATGACGGTTTCCCGGAACTTCCTCTAAGCATGGTGGACGTGGGAGAAAACCCCAATTTAGCGGAATTTAATTCATATCTTCTTTAAGCTTTCTTCCCAACGGATCTGCCATATTCTTAGCGACGTTTCCCTTTCCATTTTCTGTATGATACCTAGGTGTTGTTCATTTGATCGTCTCCGTTCGTAAATACGTTTGGCTTCGTCTGCCAATATGTCAATTGGGATCATACCTGCAATGACGAACGCAGCATCGTCCGATGTAGTTCGGTACAAACAACATACACGCAAGGCGCAGAGTCTATACACTGATTGGATTTTATTCGCCAAATTCTTTAATGAGGTGATGACCGTAGAAACTATTCTTCTCTTAGATTGCCTAGGACCTCCAACGTTCGGCATCATTCGCTCAATTGCAACTCTAACATTTGATGACTTTTAACATATGTAATCAATATGAGCTTTAAAGTTTAGTCTAGCGTCTATCATGACCCCCAAGTATTTAAGGCAAGGTTTGGACATTACCTCGCAGTTTCCGACTCTTATTTTGATGTTTTCAAGTCTTCTTCGACTTGTAATCAGAACTACCTCCGTTTTATGCTCGGCTAGTTCAAGGACTACGCTTTTCATCCATGATCTTATAATTCCCGTGGTTTCATTGGCGAGCATTTCTATTTCATCAAGGTATCTTGCCGACACTGTTATTACAATATCGTCTGCAAAGCCGACTATATTCGCTTCTTCCGGTATATCTAACAAAAGTACGTCGTTATACATAATGTTCCAAAGCAAGGGTCCTAATATGGACCCCTGGGGGACACCAGCCTTGACATCATATGTCATGGCACCGTCATCTGTATGATAACATAGCATTCTTTTTGAAAAATAATTGTCCATAATTTTTACCAGATAGCTTGGAATGCCGAGTCTGCCGAGTGATTTGATTATAAGCTCCCAATTAGCTGAATTGATGGCATTTTTAACATCCAAAGTTATCACAGCGCAATATTTTTTACATGCTCCTTTACCTCTAATGTCTTTTTGTGCTGTTTCCTTGACCATATAAATTGCATCGATTGTGTATTTCGCTTTACGAAAACCAAATTGCCGATTTGACAGGTCTCTAAGATGCGGGTTCTACAGAGGGTTTGTTAGGTTTTGGAATTAGCACTAGCGTTTGTTTTTTCCACTGATCAGGAAAAATACCTTCTTGTAGACACTGGTCGAAAGTGTTGATGAATACACTTGGACTTTTCATAACTGCCAATTTCAGAGCGCTGTTTGAGATGTTATCCGGTCCCGGGGCTTTTTGATCTTCTATTCCTTTAGCTATTTGCATTATTTCTTCTTCTGATATTGGCGGTATATTCTCCGTTCTACCTTCGATATCAATGTGTTCTCTTTGTTGATGTTGAGGAAACAATGTTCGGACTATTTTCTCCAGAAGTTGCGGGCATGTGGGCTGTGAGGATTTTTTCCCTTTCAGACTAGAAGTAACCACCCTATATGCTTTACCCCATGGGTCTGTGTCTGCTTCCTTACATATTTCTTTAAAACATTTTCTCTTGCTTTGTATAATAGCATGCTGAAAATCAAGTCTAGCTTTTTTATATTCTCGAGAGAGTTCTTCGAAATTACCACTGCGTCTTGCCCGTTGGGCTCGTCTTCTGGTTCTTAAGCATATAGTCCGTAATTTGCCTATTTCTTGGTTCCACCAATAGTTTGATTGCCGGCTTTCCATTATCCTCCGTTTTGGCATTGCAGCATCGCAGGCTCTTTTCAGTTTAGCTGTTATTTGATTCGCTTTATCGACGGCAGTTCCATGTATTTCGGTTTCCTATGAAAAAACCATAGCAAAGACTTCTTTATCTAGGTGTTTCGATGCCCAACCAACATATTTACAATTGTTGCTCTTTTCTCGTCTTTTTCTATCATCGTTTTTTAGAGAGAATATTATAGCCATGTGATCACTGTGGGTGTATCGATCACTGACTGACCATTCGACATGTCTTGCCAGTGGCGTACTCATGAATGTGAGGTCTATAATAGAACACAGCCCTCTAGCCATAAACGTTGGTTTGTTGCCGCTATTTGTCAGTACTAGGTCACAAGCTGATATCGCTTCGAGTAGGATACGGCCTCTTGTGTTTGTAATTCTACTTCCCCATTCTACAGCCCATGCATTAAAGTCTCCTGCTATAATTTTAGGATTATGATTCATGGCGTCCTTTATTAAATTGTCTAGCATTTGTTTGTATTCGTCATTTGTTGCACTTGGGCGGGCATAGCAACTGTAAACAAATATACCTCCAACTTTAGCTCTTACGAAACCATTTTCAGGCTGCTGCGATGTTTCTTCGATTGCCCTGTTTCCACAGGCCCATATTGCCGCTTTACCGGATGAGTCACTAACCCATGTCGAACCTTGGATGTTTTTGTATTGTTCGCATACAATGGCGACATCAACACAAGTTTCGCAGATAATCTGCGAAAGCAGGTCCTGAGTCGCCTTACAGTGATTGAGGTTGAGCTGTATAAACCTCATTTGCGTAGTTTATTAAAGGCCTCTTTGAATATTGGACATCTTCCACTACCAGCAACGTGGATGACATCCTCGTATTTTAGTTCTTTACAGAACATGCATTCGGGCTTTTTCGAGCAGTTTTTTGCTATGTGTCCCGTTTCTCCACATCTTCTACACATGTTTGATCTGTCCTGTTTGTTAGTACAGTTTGATGCAATATGGCCAAATGTAACACTTTTTTGGAAACAGTTGTTCCCGAATTCTGCATATAACCCATCCGATTCGTACCTTGCCCGCCTTTAACACTTTTTTAGCTACATCTATTGGTAGATTGATGATAGCAGTTTGGGTATCTCCAAAGCCTTTTCTTAGGCTCTTAATATCTGCTTCGTTTATATCTTCTGCTCCAAACTGGTTTATTAATGCAGTACATATCTCTTCCTATGTAGTCACTTCGTCGATGTCTCTACATTCAACACAGATTTTTCGTTCATGGGTTCGAATTTCCGCTTGAGATCCAATGCTCCGCTTAACCTGTTCCTGAAAATTTCCAACAGCTTCTTTACTTGTTGCTTTAATCTCGAGCAGTAAATCTCCTTTTTGTGTCCTTCGGATTCGTGATACGTTTTCTCTAAAATCTTGCAGTGTAGGGTCTGACTTTATCCTTCTTAAAATATCAGCGTATGTGGTTTCACCTTTTGCAGAAATAAACATCGCATCCGATTTGATTGGTTTTTTCCGCGTTTTTTACGTTTTACCCTTTTCCAATTGTCATTTTCTTCTTCGTTGTTGGCCGATTTTACAATCGCCTCTTTCCTACTTTCTCTCGCCTTTTTTGGGGTTTGGTTGACTCTTCCACTTCTCTTGGTCCTTTGGGTCTTTGCAGAACTATCGAGGTGATCTTCGCTCCTTGTCAGGGTAGTCTGTTTTGCCGTTAGATTTGGGCTTGTCTGCGTTGACTGCTTGGTGCTTTCTCTACTTTTTGGGCTTTGGTTGCCCTGCCTTCTTCTCTTGGGCGTTTGACACTTTGTTGGACTATCAGCCTGCTCTCTGCTCCTTTTAAGATCACTCGGTGCTGCTACTATCTTTGGGCTTTTCTGCGCCGACTGGTGATTGCTCTCCTTAATTTGTTTATTTTCCTCTAGTATCATGTCCTCTTTGGCATCGTTATACCTTCTTTTAATTACCCGAATTTGGTGTTTAATAGCGTGGTGGACATTATTCTTATTTCTGACGTACTCCATTAGTTTAGTTATTAATCTACCTAGTTCCTCAAAAGACTTATCTATCTATCTATCTATCTATCTATCTATCTATCTATCTATCTATCTATCTATCTATCTATCTATCTATCTATCTATCTATCTATCTATCTATCTATCTATCTATCTATCTATCTATCTATCTATCTATCTATCTATCTATCTATCTATCTATCTATCTATCTATCTATCTATCTATCTATCTATCTATCTATCTATCTATCTATCTATCTATCTATCTATCTATCTATCTATCTATCTATCTATCTATCTATCTATCTATCTATCTATCTATCTATCTATCTATCTATCTATCTATCTATCTATCTATCTATCTATCTATCTATCTATCTATCTATCTATCTATCTATCTATCTATCTATCTATATATATATCTATCTATCTATATTTGAGATCATATAACAGTTAGAGTCCTCAGGTTTTGTCGGAGCAACTTTAGTGTCAATATGATTATTTAGGACAAAAAGTAGGCGGAATAGCATTATAGTGCGTGGCACCTCCCATTTAAATTAAATACAAAAATTCGTTTATCTTGGAAATTATTACAGTTAGAATCTTCAAATTTTGCACGAATAACTGTATCATCCATTTAAACATTTTTGGTAATAAATTGGCGGACTTCCCATGAGGGGAGCGCACCTCCCATATTAATTAAATACAAAAATTCGTTTATCTGGGAAACTAATGAAACTAAATTCTTCAAATTTTGCACGAAGAACTTAAATATCCATCTGAACATTTTGGAGGAAAAAAAAGCGAACTTTCATTTGTGGGGGCTTAAAGCCCCCATATGTATTAAGTAGAAAAATTCGTATATCTGAAAAATATTAGAACTATCTATAATCTTAAATTTTACTCGAAGAATCTTGACATTCACCTGAACATTTATAGTATAATATTAAATTACTTTAATATTCATCTGAACAAGTGCCGACTTTCATCTGGGGAGCTTGAAGTCCCCACATGAATCAAATAGGAAAATTCTTATATCGTATATCTTCAAATTTTATATGAAGAACTTTCACATTCATGTGAACATTTAGAGCATAACGGGCGGACTTTCAATGGGTGGCTTGGCATAACATATATGAATTAAATACATAATTTCGTTTATCTTGGATACTCTTATATTATTAAAATTTTTAATAGATAGATAGAAATTGGTGATAGATAGAAACTGGCGAACTGGCGAATATATAATATAATACTATCTTTATGATAAACTGACTGTAGGGTAAAAGTCAACAAATTGTTATAATCCTAGGTTCTATAAAATTAAAAATTAATTGTAGACAGTTTAAATAAAATAAAATACATATGCCAAGATTGGACTAATATAATGTCCTGTAGAGAACGATTTGTCCAGAGTGGGTATATAAATGTTTATTGTTTTGAGAAAAGACAACCTTTTTTTATTTTGCTATGCATTTGTTATGATTTTTGTGATATTTCATTTATTTCGGCCATATTTATATTTTTGCCCCACTGTGATGCATTGTCCAATTTTTTTAATTTATTATACTTCATAACAAAATGAAGCTTCACGATAAAATATTACATATATCTAAAGGATCCAATATTTTGCAAAAACTTCATTTATTTGGCTGAAACCCAGAAATAATTCATATTCCATAGTCGACATATTTTCTAAAAAAAAATAATAAAAAATCAGTTCGCACTTTTTCGCAGCTAAATTTTTCACCATATCTAAACTGCATTTCACTGCTAAGAACAGCAAGTACAACCTAAAATTACCTAATTGGCCTCGAATAGTTCACGAGTTATATGAAAACAATAAACTATCCACTATATACTAATAATTATTCATAATTATTCAATTATATAAAAACTACTCCGAAATATTGAAATTTTAAACATACCAAAATGTCCACATTCAACTTAGTGTCAACCCATTATGGGTGATGCTATTTAAATATGTTGTATATATTTGAGCTCATTGACAACCTGAGACTTAAACCGCATTATAATTTTTTAAAAATCTGAAAGTTTTTTTTTTATTTCGCGCCACTAAATTGTATATTTCACAGTGCGTTGGAGGGAAAATTTAGATCACTGAAGATGCGTTCGGTGAATTCTCTGAAGCTGTGCCAGTCTGCTTTCGTTTGGTTTACGTATTGACAGCGTTCAGGGACGATAAAATCGTTAGGTCGATCAAGACAAACGATTATTGGTAAGTGGCCTGTTCCCAGAGAAACTACGGCTCGCCATGTTGCGTAGTTGATCATAGTTAATTTGTAGTAAATTTGTTTCAGTTAATGGTTTCAATTCAAGCGTTGGAACTGTTACTTTTGGGGTTCCTCAAGGCTCTGTTTTGGGTCCCATTCTATTTTGAATGTATTTAAATAATGGACAATAATATACATATGTCAATCATTTGGTTTTGCTGATGATATATATTTTCTCATTTAAAAACGAATTCTCATAATTTTTCACGTTTTAAAACTGAGTACACAAATCTAGTCGAAAGTAAATCGATTTTAATTTTATTCAAATAAATTAAATAATTATTTTTTGCGTTTTTAATACAATTCGTCTCCTGAAACGCAAATGGCCCTAACTAACTAACCAAAAATTCAAAATCGGGTTTTTTTGTTGATTCTAATGTATTGCATCAAAACAAATGTCCACAGACTTGGACTACTCCGATCAAAATTGGCGATTTTATTGACAAAAAACAAAAGGCCCTATCTACAAAATATTTAAATATTAAAGGTAAAAAGTCCAATTTATCCATGTTTATATACGCCATTGTGAATTATCATAACAACTGATAGGTTTCACTGTTAAACAATTTGTTTATTTACTACAAATAAATCGCGTTGATAGAAACCAACTTTTCAATTTAAATAGTTTTTTACTCTTCCTGTAAAATTTTAAAAATGTTAGATAGGGTCGTTTGCGTTTTAGGTGACGAATTGTAACTTAATATAAATGCTATGGGCATTTTAAACTCTTTTTCATGTAAATATTTTTCTGAATTTTACGTTCAAATAAAAATTCAATTTGCAAAACACCAAATTCGGTTATAAAAGCTTATCGGGTTTCAAAACGAATCGATTCACAGAACAGACATGATTAACTCCAGCCTAAATTTTAATTTTCAAATTATTGGCTTTCAAAAAAAAAATATGTCTGACATTAAGGAGGCTTTATTCTCTTAAAGCTTATACACCGAGATTTGTTAGATACAGGTAATGTGTATTAATAAAGTTGCACCGCTAGAGCAGCGGATTATTTTTTTGAAATTAGATATTAATACTAAGTTGTCAAAGTTTATTTTGAAAATAGTAAACATTGTTTATGTCGCCATTTTTAAATTGTGTTTTGCAATTTGTTAAAATTTTTGAAAAGTTAAAAAGTGAATTAAAAGTTGTTTTAAAGTGCTTTAAATTATATAATATATAATAGAATAATTACATCGTAAATTTTTTAAACTTAGGTTAGGCTGATAGGAGGATGTATAGTACATCAAATCCGAAGAAATACACCTAGGCCACTATCGGGCCTGTTGTGCGCTCCAATTTTCCAATCAGAGTTAGTCAGGAATGTTATTTCCGGAATAACATCACTTCAAAGATACTTGGATCTAACTTCGACGAATGATTGACAGTGGCAAAGAAAGTGTTCCAGTGTTTCACTGTCCTCTCCACATGCTCTACATTCGTCTGATTCCGCACGGCCAATTTTGTATAGATGTGCTCGTAATCCTGTGTGTCCACTCAGAATACATACGTACCATCATACTAACTTCAGACTTGTTCATTTTGAGGAGATTTCTCGTCTGGTTCTCATCAGGGTCACCCCATAGGATCTTTGTGGTTCTACCCACTGTTTCATTATTCCAAGAATTTCCAGTATACGTTCATTAGCCAGTTTACTGCCCCATCCTTTTATGAGAAGTTCGTTTAAACATTTGTTATGTAACAATATATTATTTCTGTTTGTAAACTAAAGGAAGAGGATATTTTTGCATATTGGGGGAAAACAAGTTATATAAACTGGTAAGGATATATTTATATTGGTAAGAAAAGATATGTTACCAAAGAATAATAAGAAGTTGGACTATGACATTGTTTTACAACAATAACATTTCCTTCTCTTCACAGACGAGTTCTGTGTAAATTCAACACACTTGTGAGAACTCAATTCTCTCACAATACTTCAAAACTTTTTCGCGAAAATACCGGGATAATAGGACTTGAACGACGTTTTTTCACAAACACATAACTATTTTTTAATTTTTTACACAATTTTATCGCATTTAATAATCTGAAATATTTTTATTTTTCACAAACTAAAAAAATATTTTTTTAATTTTTTTGACAATTAATTTTTGTGTGTTGAAATTAAAATTGACAAAACAAAGTTGTATATTTTGGTATTGAAAATGAAAAAAATATTTAAAATAAACTTATTTTTTTTGCAAAAAAAGAGATTTTAAGTCCGAAAAATATATTTATTGAACGTTTAATGATTAGATGTGGGCAAAATAAATTAAAAAATCTGCGAATGTAGAAATTTAAATGTTATTTATTTTTCCTAAAATTTTTATGTACGATTTTATGCAAGTATGTATGTTTGGAAAGTGTGGTGAAAGTGGTTGGAGCTCCAATACTAATACAAAAATTCTACCAATACATACTTAGAGTTAGGTACCGAATGACAACTCCTTTACGTACCAACTGACAAGCCCCAATTTCTTTATATTCTTTGTATGTTACCATATAGAAGGGATATAGGCGAAACTGAAGGGGTTGTCAAACTAAATTTGTTATTCTCTTCACACAGACGAGTTCTGAGAGAATAAAACACACTTGAGAGAACTAAACGCATTCACAAAACTTCAAATTTTCTTCGCGAAATTGCGAGGATATTAGCACTTAATAGTTTTTCTTATCACCTAAACTTAATATTTATTATTTTTTGCCACACTTTTATTGTATTTAAAACCCCGAAAATAATTTATATTTTACAAACGAAAAAAAATATTTTTTATTCTTTGACATTTCATTTTAAATAAAACTGAAAAAGAAAAGTTATAAATTTTCGTATTGAAAGTGAAAAAAGTATGTCACATACCTTTTTTCTTTTTCAATTAGTGCAGAAAAAAATAACAAAAAGACGGGTTTATAATATGTTTTAAGATGAAATATCTTCTGAAAAAAATTAATTAACTAATATTTTCATTCACTAGTGTATGAAATCCTAGTAATAACATACAAAAAATAACGTATCAAAAATACATTTATTATTTAGTACCTTTTGAACAACTGTGTTTATTTTTGTGCTTCTACAAATACATTCTCACCAGTTAGACCTGGTCCACACTAGGAAGCTTTTGTTGAGAAACTTTTTCTTAATTCTCTTTTGAAGTTTCCTTAATGTCCACACATAGAAACTTTTGTTTCAGAAAATACGTATTAATTGCATTGATTTGTTGTTGTACGAATGAGAAGAATAACAAAACAAAACAAGTTTCCGAATACGAGAAACTCCGTACCGCGAGAGAGATGAATGATATTCTTTCTCTCTCACGCAAAATCAAAAGTTTCCCCAAAAAAGTTTCCTAGTGTGGACCGGCAGTTAGGTTTTTGACAGGGGACTTAGGTCTTTGACAATCCCTTTCGCCTATATGCTACTATATGTACGGTGAATCAGCTAAGTTTTTTGCCTACCTTTTTTTAAGAGAATTTTGTTTTTTGTTCATAAATAAAAATCGAAAACACAGGTAAAAATCAAATTTATGTTTTCCAATTAAAAGTAGAGATTGCGTAAAATGGAAAAACCGTGAAAAAATATTAAACAACAAATTTTGGTGCATTTGTTGTTGCATTTTATTATTTATCATCAGAATTTGCACGTCAATAAAGTATTTTGCATTTTTAGAATTCCAGTTAATTTTGTTGGGTTTTTCAAATTATTTTTTAATTACTTTTTGGAATTTATTGTTTTATTGTTAAAAGGACACGTGTTAAGTATTTTTCAAATGTAATTTGCAAAAATCATATCCTTATTGTGTGAAACTGAGAAGTTATTTGCGTTAAAAATGTTTAAAGGAAAATAATGAGGCAATTCCAATATAACAATTTTTTTAGGTTTTTAGAACAAGTGTAAATCAATGAAATACAATATGAGATGTTTAATCAATATCATTAAAAAATATAAAATAGAGTAATTGATGAAATGACCAAATGAATTATTAGAAAAGAAGCACTGAGTGGTCTTTCAAAATCTTTAACTAACAAAGGGGAGCAGCTAGTATCCAAGGAAACCCATTGAACTCTTCATTTATCTTCTCCAAAGTCCATATACGAACTATGAAGGACACTATGTTTAAATTTAGACCTCCAAATAGATCTTAGATTGCTTGGAAACAATATAAAGTGAACTATCGTGTGGTACAAGAAAAATACCTAATTTAGATATTTACAAATAGAGGTGACTATCATCACCTAAGGTCCACAAAAGTAATATTTAGCACTTAATAGTTTTTCTTATCACCTAAACTTAATATTTATTATTTTTTGCCACACTTTTATTGTATTTAAAACCCCGAAAATAATTTATATTTTACAAACGAAAAAAAATATTTTTTATTCTTTGACATTTCATTTTAAATAAAACTGAAAAAGAAAAGTTATAAATTTTCGTATTGAAAGTGAAAAAAGTATGTCACATACCTTTTTTCTTTTTCAATTAGTGCAGAAAAAAATAACAAAAAGACGGGTTTATAATATGTTTTAAGATGAAATATCTTCTGAAAAAAATTAATTAACTAATATTTTCATTCACTAGTGTATGAAATCCTAGTAATAACATACAAAAAATAACGTATCAAAAATACATTTATTATTTAGTACCTTTTGAACAACTGTGTTTATTTTTGTGCTTCTACAAATACATTCTCACCAGTTAGACCTGGTCCACACTAGGAAGCTTTTGTTGAGAAACTTTTTCTTAATTCTCTTTTGAAGTTTCCTTAATGTCCACACATAGAAACTTTTGTTTCAGAAAATACGTATTAATTGCATTGATTTGTTGTTGTACGAATGAGAAGAATAACAAAACAAAACAAGTTTCCGAATACGAGAAACTCCGTACCGCGAGAGAGATGAATGATATTCTTTCTCTCTCACGCAAAATCAAAAGTTTCCCCAAAAAAGTTTCCTAGTGTGGACCGGCAGTTAGGTTTTTGACAGGGGACTTAGGTCTTTGACAATCCCTTTCGCCTATATGCTACTATATGTACGGTGAATCAGCTAAGTTTTTTGCCTACCTTTTTTTAAGAGAATTTTGTTTTTTGTTCATAAATAAAAATCGAAAACACAGGTAAAAATCAAATTTATGTTTTCCAATTAAAAGTAGAGATTGCGTAAAATGGAAAAACCGTGAAAAAATATTAAACAACAAATTTTGGTGCATTTGTTGTTGCATTTTATTATTTATCATCAGAATTTGCACGTCAATAAAGTATTTTGCATTTTTAGAATTCCAGTTAATTTTGTTGGGTTTTTCAAATTATTTTTTAATTACTTTTTGGAATTTATTGTTTTATTGTTAAAAGGACACGTGTTAAGTATTTTTCAAATGTAATTTGCAAAAATCATATCCTTATTGTGTGAAACTGAGAAGTTATTTGCGTTAAAAATGTTTAAAGGAAAATAATGAGGCAATTCCAATATAACAATTTTTTTAGGTTTTTAGAACAAGTGTAAATCAATGAAATACAATATGAGATGTTTAATCAATATCATTAAAAAATATAAAATAGAGTAATTGATGAAATGACCAAATGAATTATTAGAAAAGAAGCACTGAGTGGTCTTTCAAAATCTTTAACTAACAAAGGGGAGCAGCTAGTATCCAAGGAAACCCATTGAACTCTTCATTTATCTTCTCCAAAGTCCATATACGAACTATGAAGGACACTATGTTTAAATTTAGACCTCCAAATAGATCTTAGATTGCTTGGAAACAATATAAAGTGAACTATCGTGTGGTACAAGAAAAATACCTAATTTAGATATTTACAAATAGAGGTGACTATCATCACCTAAGGTCCACAAAAGTAATATTTTTCAGATAATACATACACTTATATATATTTAGAACTCAAATCAGGAATAACTATCTAGATCCAAATACGCCTACTGTATTTTATTCATAAAATAAAGCATTCAAAATATGAGGTAGAAAATCAAGATTTTAGAATGTAATAGTTGCATAATGGTATACGTCAATGTCCCCATACTTAGAGTGGCTAGGGTGGTACTTAATGTTAGCTTTTTTGAATAAGAATCAATATTATGCAATCTATATAAATAAAAATCAATTGTCGTTCGTTGGTAATTGCATCAGTTGAGAACGGCTAGACCGATTTGGACAATTTTTTTACTGAAATGTTCGTCATAGTCCAACTTAGGTTTTTACGGAAAGAAAAATTGACAACGCCCACTTTTACGCACACTTTTTTCGATTTATCTAAAATCGGAAAACGGCTGCACCGATTTGGCTAAATTTTTTAAAACATGTTCGTAGTAATCAAATTTAAAGTTTTACTGAAAGAATAATTGACCACGCCCACTTTTTTTAAAGCATTACAGTTGCACTTTATTTTGGTGTATAATTTGTGGCATAATGAATTTTTACAAAAATTGGATAGATCGGTATATTTATTGGTACAGGTTCAAAAATGCGGTAATTTAAGGCTCCGATATGGTTGCAAATAACTTTTATAGTTTTCATGTTATAACAGTCGTTTATATATCTTTTTATTGCATTATAGTTGCCACTTGCTTTGGTATATAATTTATTCCATAATATATTTTTAGAAAATGGCCAATTGGATAGATCGATAGAATTATTTTCACAGGTTTAAAAACGCGGTAGTTTGAGGTTCCGATATGGTTGCAAATAACATTGACAGTTTTCATGCTATGACAGTAATTTATGCATCATTTTAAAGCATTATGATTGCACTTTAATATGGTATATAATTTGTTGCATAATGTGTGTTTTTACAAATTGGTCAATTTGATAGATCGGTAGAATTATTGTTCTATGTTTAATAAACGCTGTAATCTGAGGTTCCGATATGGTTGCAGTTAACTTTGGCAGTTTTCGTGCTAGGACAGTCATTTATGCACCATTTTAAAGCATTAAAATTGCTATTTGTTTTGGTACATAATTTATTGCATAATGTATTTTTAGAAAATGGTAGAATTATTTTCCCAGGTTTAAAAAGGCGGTAATTTGAGGTTCCGATATGGTTGCGAATAACTTTGACAGTTTTCATGCTATGACAATCATTTATGCATCATTTTAATGCATTACGATTGTACTTTAACTTGGTATATCATTTGTGGTAAAATGTGTTCTTCTAAAAAATTGTAAATTTCATGGATCGGTAGAATTGTTGTTCTATGTTTAAAAACGCTGTGATTTGAGGTTCCGATATGGTTGCAAATAACTTTGACAGTTTTCATGCCAGGACAATCGTTTATGCATCATTTCAAAGCATTACAGTTGCACTTTGTTTTGGTGTATAATTTGTGGCAAAATGAATTTTTACAAAAATTGGATAGATCGGTATATTTATTGGTACAGGTTAGAAATG
The DNA here is from genome assembly GCF_015586225.1 of Lucilia sericata. NCBI lineage: Eukaryota > Metazoa > Arthropoda > Insecta > Diptera > Calliphoridae > Lucilia > Lucilia sericata. Next base: position 64,167 of record NW_023994193.1, read on the forward strand.
CGGTAGTTTAAGGCTCCGATATGGTTGCAAATATCTTTTATAGTTTTCATGTCGTTTATATATCTTTTTATTGCATTATAGTTGCCATTTGTTTTGGTATATAATTTATTCTTCTTATTCTTATCTTCTATCTTCTATATAAATAAAAATCAATTGTCGTTCGTTGGTAATTGCATCAGTTGAGAACGGCTAGACCGATTTGGACAATTTTTTTACTGAAATGTTCGTCATAGTCCAACTTAGGTTTTTACGGAAAGAAAAATTGACAACGCACACTTTTTTCGATTTATCTAAAATCGGAAAACGGCTGCACCGATTTGGCTAAATTTTTTATTTAAATGGTCGTAGTAATCTAATTTAAGTTTTTACTGAAAGAAAAATTTACCACGCCTACTTTTTTCGATTTATCTAAAATCGGAAAACGGCTGCACCGATTTGGCTAAATTTTTTAAAACATGTTCGTAGTAATCAAATTTAAAGTTTTACTGAAAGAATAATTGACCACGCCCACTTTTACGCTCACTTTTTTCGATTTATCTAAAATCACAAATCGAACATAAGCATTTTTTCTAATTTGGACAGGACAACGTCTGTCGGGCCAGCTAGTGAGTAATAAAAATGTTAAATTTTATAAAATAATACAGCAATATTAAAAAAATTAACAAAAAATTAATTATTATCACGAATTTACCTATGGTAGAAAATTAAAATATAAGATATTCTTTAAAAAATAAAACAAACTAATTACTTAATTTTGCTTAAAATAATTGATCAGGTAAAGTTTTTTCTTAAAATTTATAAAATTTTACATAGGCAAATTACTTAATTGATTCACTGTATGTTACTCTTGTTTGGAATATTCATTTATATAGATTTGGTTGCAAAACACTCCATTTTTGTTATTTTTTATCGAATCCATCCATATTTGTGTATGGAAGAAGATCAATCTCTCATCAATCAACTTTTGGGAATTTGTATTGGTATTTGGGAACACATATCGTGGTAACACCAGTTCCACGATAATGATATTCTTTGTTATTTTTTTTTTTGGTGACCAACGAACATTATATTTATATTGGCCATTTCAATTTTTAAGAAACTTTTATTGAGCGAAATCCAACTAACCAACGATTTTGGTCATAATTTTAAATTTCGTTACCAGTTTTAAACATAAAGTGTGGTTACTTTCGTTCTAAAATATCTTTCTTATACCTGGGCTTATCGCAACTAGAACATTTCCATAATTTACAGAAGGAAACAATTTGCATTATAATAATTGTTCATGATTTTATACATTATTTTAAATTTGTTTATTAACTTTTCATCTTAATCTAACTTTTCGTCTATCTTTCTTAAACTTTACTCATTTTATTCTATATTTAAATGTTATTACTATTTAAATTTTCATCTTTAAACTTCTTAATTGCATTCTTAAATAATTTTGTTTTGAATAATTAAAACTTCTTAAATTTCTTTTGAATAATCTTAAATGCTTAACGTACATTTTCCTTAATATAAAAAATTTTATATGGTCACCTTACAATTTTTGTGCTAATGTAATAATTATATTACATTTTCCATTCATAATTATTAAAATCAAATAAGTTCCACATTTTGACTTTACGAAACACTAACACATCAATAAACTAATAAAAATTTCATAAACATATTCCACTTTTACATTGAGACTTTTTCTCAGGGGTGAGCACGCAAGCATGTCGAGTTTGTTGGCAAAGGGAGGAAAGAAGAAAGGGATGTAGCAAGACACGCACGAATCGTAACTGGAGAGTTTTTTTCGACATTGCTTTTCCTTCATGTTCGTGATTTTGCTAGTTGCTTTATTTCTATTCTGCTCTCACAGCGTGAAGATCGTGTGCGACTATCACAGTGGGGCAGAATCGAAATTTTTTGGAAATAAATCTGGCATTTCTAAACGGCTGATCCGATCGGGATAAAATTTGGCGTGAGCGTAGCCAAGGAGTATTCGAGTTTAAGTTTTGAAGATGATGCCCCAGGGACGGCGCTGTGGCGGCTCAAAGTAGGGTACCTACGACATGTAAAATTTTTAACTCGTGCCATTTTTTTGTTTTTCTTCCAAATACAAAGATTTTTATATTTTCTGAAAGCGCTCGACGAGATCTTAAAAAAACACGCTTGGACATACTACTTATCTCTTATTATATCCGAGTTATAGGCATTTAAAAATTTAGTGATACAAAATTTACCATACCTTGGTCCGCCTTTTTTTGAATACCGGGCGTAATTTTGGACCAAATGGACTCAATTTTTTCTTGTTAGTTAGACAACAATAATATACAAAAAATTTCAGATCAATACAGATCCAAAAATATACGTTTTTTAATTTAAAAATTCAAAAAATTTTAGATTTTTGCCGTTTTTTTGCCAAAAATGTGTCTTAACTCTTTTATTAATAAAATAAAATTTTCTTTAAGAACATATAACAATTTTATAGTTTTCTAAAAGGTATCTTTACGCAGAACGCTTTGGCGTAAAAAACTTGTCCTATTTTTTGAAAATGTTGCCACTGCGTCCTTCCGAATATGACCTATTTTTTATCAAAACTTCAATTTTGGGCGACATGTTCTAAAATCCCAAAGCTGGGATCAGAAAACTGAAAGCAGTTTTGGAAACCTCAATATGTTTTCTATTTACTCCAAAAGTATTTTCCCAGCCCTAAAAGAAATGTGGACCCTATGGGCAAAAAAGTAAAAAATCCCATTTTTGGGATTTTCATTCCTATTTTTGGGAATTGCGGGATGCCCTTTGACATTTTCAATTTTTTTTTTTGCATTTTCTTATTTGAAATTACAAATTTAACAAGCGTTGAAAATTTCATTGAGTTTTGTTCATAAATAAAGATTTTGTCATATATTACATATTTGTTTAATTTCTAAAACTATGATTTATATCAAAACCTAACCTAACCTATCCCTTAATATCATTTTTTAGTTAGATATGGAAATTCTCTCACCTTTACAAAAAAATTCAAGCCAATATCTCAATAACATTCAAAAATATGTTCATTTAAACCTGTGTCCTTTAATTTTATCTTTTTCATATTTTAGTATTAAGTATGACAGAACATACATTTGGTGTTGAATAAAATATTTGGACAATATTTAAAAATTATTTAGTTAATTATTTTAGTCCATTCAGTTTTAATACAGACATTTTCTTAAGGAATATTGACATGTTTGTTGACAATGCCACTAGATATACACCACATCTTTGGTCTCTGTATTTTTTATATTGACACAGAAATGAAAGATTGGAGACATTTGAACTAGTACTGTTGACAAAAAGATATATGGACCCAGTCTGACTGCAGGGTACCCTGCAGTATTAAAACTGAATGGACTCGCGATATAGAAATGTACTAGTAAATTCCTGGTTCTAATGTCACCATATGGATCCATGAGAAGTACCTAGTCAATACCGAGTCAATAGTCATAATGTTACTAGAGGATTTTCAATGACACGCACATGTTAAATGTCAATAGCACTAAGCCTTGTATAGGGTATAATTCGACACTAGTACTACTGACAAAGTCAATAGCGATTAAGCACATTTTTAATATTGACATTTCCTACAGGGTACTTTTTCACTAACACATGCTTAGAGTTAGGTACTGCTGTCAAAGAGTCGGATTACTTTTTGGCTTTTAGATTATGTTTGAAAAAATAAAAATTAAAAAATTGATACCATTTAGGAACTTATTCTTACATATTATTAACTTTTGTTAATGAAAGCAGTTCATAATATTTATGTTGAAACTTTTTTCTGTGTGCACTAAATTAAAGCCCCAAACTGTAATATTTTTTGTACCGTTATTTCTTAGATTTATTAAAATAACGGCTCGGTTGAGCTTTAAAGCTTTATATCTTCGAAACGAAAAACTTGTCGTCTAAAAGACATACATACATACATATAGGTATACCACAAATCGTTGAATTACATTCAAATGTATATCGGTAATATAATCTATATAATATACCTTTGTATCCTCATCAGATAGACCGTCACCTAATAGTCGTCGCATTACTTCAGCAAATAATTTTTCAGCTTTTTTGAATTGTTCTCTTTCCATGGCTAAATTTGCCATTATGTCATACACATATGTTTTCTATTTACTCCAAAAGTATTTTCCCAGAAAGAAATGTGGACCCTATGGGCAAAAAAGTAAAAAATCCCATTTTTGGGATTTTCATTCCTATTTTTGGGAATTGCGGGATGCCCTTTGACCTTTTCAATTTTTTTTTGCATTTTCTTATTTGAAATGACAAATTTAACAAGCGTTGAAAATTTCATTGAGTTTTAAATAAATATTTTGTCATATATTACATATTTGTTTAATTTCTAAAACTATGATTTATATCGAAATTTTAATAGGGTCGCAGATAGCTACAACAATTTAGTCCATATTTATCCCTTAATATCTTTTTTTAGTTAGATATGGAAATTCTCGATTCTTTACAAAAATTTTCAAGCCAATATCTCAATTACATTCAAAAATATGTTCATTTAAACCTGTATCCTTTAATTTCATATTTTTCATATTTTAGTATTAAATATGACAGAACATATTTAAATCTTATATTTACCTATTTTCTATTTGTTTGCTTATCCTTATAATTGAAAGGTCCTATTATGCTTAAATTTTCAGAAATTTATAACTATTTTTTACCTACATTTTTTCGACAGATCATTTCGTTCAGTTTCGTTTATGATCATGTAGGTAAAAATATACAGGTAATGATAATTTCGATTCATTCACTAATAAAAAATATCAATGACTGAATTACAGGTTATAGTAATATAGTCCTAAATGTTTATTGTATTTATATAAGTAAACTTCTCAGATTTTAAGTACCATATTTAAGAAATCTACAATGAAGATTACATTAAAGTACGAAGAGTTGTGTTCCGTTTTATGGAGTGTATCTTCAAAAGGGCCAGAAAGAATTGAAGACATTTCAAATTATATAAAAACTACATATAGAACACAGAAAAAATTAATTTAAAAAAATTTTCAATTAAACGATTAATCAAAAATTTTAAAAGGGTTCAATTCATTTTGTATTTGATTCATAAAAATGTATAATCAAATACGTATTTAACAACAACAAAAATAGAAAAAATAAAAATTTTATGTACGAAATCAATTATAAGTAGTAATTGAATATACAATTTTTGTTATAGGTTGAACTTCAAAAAATAAAATAATTGAAAACGAGGTTTTGGTAATTGAAATCGTTTTTCAGTTTTTTCTGTATAGAAAAGTAGACAAAACAGGCATATCAAAAATTGAAAACTTTTTAAAACTTTTTGATGTAAAAAGTAAGTCTGTGGATGGAAATCAAAAGAAATTTCGATTAAAATTTTGTAGTTGGATGGAAACTACTACGGAAATCTCAACTTACAACACATCAACAGGAGCGCCTTGCAAGTCATAAGAAGACTTATGTTCAAGGTCAAAAAAAAGAGGGTCACACAAAAACTTTTTTCAATCTCAAATGAGGAAATTGCTGATACATTTAACGAAATGCTGAAAAAGGAAAACCAACCTATGGATGCCGTACATATTGCAACTATTCTTCCTAATGCATCACCAAAACGACTTAAGCGAATTGTGGAAAGTATACCAACTCCAACATCACAATCAAATTTTTCTGAAGAGGAAGCAATAGCGCTTATGTTGGAACTGGGTCTCAGTCGAAATAAGTACCAAATATTAAGGAAAGCTCTGCATGAAAAAGGACACAATATATTACCATCATACAAGGCGATCCAGGAAAAAAAAAACAAACTATCCTACCATCACCTATTGCTGTTAATGATGTGGAAGCTTGTATTGATATATCATCTTTGCTCGAAAACACAGCATCAAGAATTGTGTCAGACTTTTCAGAAGACCAACTAAGGAAAATTCATAACTGTGATGTTGTCTTAATGTGTAAGTGGGGATGTGACGGTTTATCAGCACTTCCAGAATACAAACAAGCTTGTGGAAGTCGGACATTAGCAGACTACAAAAGTGTATTTATGTCATCCTTAGTGTCATTACGAATTCTTTCATATTCCCTTAATCCATCATCGTCAAGCATCGGAAATTCATTTGAAGATATATGGATCAATACAACTCCGGGTTCAAAAAATTTTTGTAGACCCATTGGATTTGAATATATAAAGGAGTCAAAGAAAACAACAAAAGATTTAGTGGAATATTTAAAAGATGAAATAAATGCACTGGAGCCCATTTGCATAAAAATAAAGGAATTTTCTATTAACGTATCATATCAGCTAAGCTTAACAATGATTGATGGAAAGGTCAGCAATGCCATAACAGAAACTTCTTCCTTCTGGAGATGCTCAATATGTAATGAGAAAAAGTCGCAATTCTCAAATATAAACAAAAGCAGAAGTATTAATGAAGAAGTCCTGTCTTTCGGAATTTCACCACTTCATGCCAGAATACGATTTTTGGATTACTTTTTACACATAGCATACGACCTCAAATATAGAAGTGTGCCAGAGAATCTTACTAAATCAACAAAAAATAATGAAGAATTGAAAGAACTGAGAGCTGCGGAAAAAAGCAGAATCCAAGAAGAATTTAAAGTTCAGATGGGATGAAACATCGACAAACCACTTCCAAGTTGCGGTAGTACAAATGACGGTAATACGGCGAGAAGGTTTTTTCGTGATTTTGAAATTACTTCAAAAATAACTGGAATCGACAAGGAGTTGCTTCGAAGAGTTAACACTATTTTAATGGCACTGAATAGTAAACATAAAATTAATGGAAATCGATTTGTGGAATATACATCTGAAATTTCTAAATTACTTGTATCTCTGTATCCATGGAGGGAACTAACACCAACAGTACACAAAGTATTGTGTCATGGTCAAATAATAATTGAATCGAATATTCTTCCACTTGGAGAGTTAACAGAAGAAGCCCAGGAAGCGAGGAATCGAGATTTTAAGCATGTTCAACTATTCAGCTCAAGAAAATGCTCCAGGCAATCACAGAATGAAGATATTTTTAATAGTTTACTTCTATCTTCTGATCCTGTTCTTTCAACTATGCGAAAAAGATGGATTTGTTATGAAACTCTATCATCACAAAACAAGGAAGATTTAAAGGACTTATATTACCTTCTGGATATGTTAACCTTCTGGATAATTAACTAAATAATTTTTAAAAATTGTCCAAATATTTTATTCAACACCAAATGTATGTTCTGTCATACTTAATACTAAATATGAAAAAGGTGAAATTAAAGGACACAGGTTTAAATGAACATATTTTTTAATGTAATTGAGATAGTGGCTTGAAATTTTCTGTAAAGGGTCGAGAATTTCCATATCTAACTAAAAAATGATATTAAGGAATAAATATGCACTAAATTGTTGTAGCTATCTGCGACCCTATTAAAATTTTGATATAAATCATAGTTTTAGAAATTTAACAAATATGTAATATAAGACAAAATCTTTATTTATGAACAAAACTCAATGAAATTTTCAACGCTTGTTAAATTTGTCATTTCAAATAAGAAAATGCAAAAAAAATTGAAAAGGTCAAAGGGCATCCCGCAATTCCCAAAAATAGGAATGAAAATCCCAAAAATGGGATTTTTTACATTTTTGCCCATTGGGTCCACATTTCTTTCAGGGCTGGGAAAATACTTTTGGAGGAAATAGAAAACATATTGAGGTTTCCAAAACTGCTTTCAGTTTTCTGATCCCAGCTTTGGGATTTTAGAACATGTCGCCCAAAGTTGAAGTTTTGATAAAAAATAGGTCATATTCGGAAGGACGCAGTGGCAACATTTTCAAAAAATAGGACAAGTTTTTTACGCCAAAGCGTTCTGCGTAAAGATACCTTTTAGAAAACTATAAAATTGTTATATGTTCTTAAAGAAAATTTTATTTTATTAATAAAAGAGTTAAGACACATTTTTGGCAAAAAAACGGCAAAAATCTAAAATTTTTTTTTGTATATTATTGGAAATTTCGTTGTCTAACTAACAAGAAAAAATTGAGTCCATTTGGTCCAAAATTACGCCCGGTATTCAAAAAAAGGCGGACCAAGGTATGGTAAATTTTGTATCACTAAATTTTTAAATGCCTATAACTCGGATATTATAAGAGATAAGTAGTATGTCTAAGCATGTTTTTTCAAGCGTCGAGCGCTTTCAGAAAATGTAAAAATCTTTGTATTTGGATGAAAAACAAAAAAAATGGCACGAGTTTAAAAATTTTACATGTCGTAGGTACCCTACTTTGAGCCGCCACAGCGCCGTCCCTGGGGCATCTGCGGGGTTCATCTTCAAAACTTAAACTCGAATACTCCTTGGCTACGCTCACGCCATTTTATACCGATCGGATCAGCCGTTTAGAAATGCCAGATTTATTTCCAAAAATTTCGATTCTGCCCCACTGTGGACTACTCTCACACATGAATTTGTGTTGCCATTTGCAATAATTTAATTTTTTACATATTTCAATTAATTTAAAAATAATTTATTTTTCAAATGTTATGAGTATTAAAATGTTATTATATCTTTAATAAAAAATAAATAACTATAAGAAGAACTAAAACATACAGCTAATAGTAGCAAAAATATGTATTTTAAAGTATTTTAGTATTTTTTTCATAAATTTTTTTATATAAATATTTACTTAAATAATTAAAACAATATTTAATATAACAAATATTAAAGAAATAGATTTATTCATTTATAAAATATTTAAAAAATAAATTAAGAATTATAAAAAATAGCAACTCTTACACTCATAATTTCAAAAAGCAGGCATGCCTTAAAAGTCTCAATGTAAACATTCAAGATTTTACGAAGGGCATTTAAAAGAAAATTGAGAAAAGCCCAGGGGGAAAAAGTTTCATGTAAAAGAGGACATAAAAATTCATTCATAAACACAAATCACCATATTTCAAAATCTCTCTCTCATCACTATTACACTAACTAACTAAATCATACATAATAATACAAATTTTGAAAATTCAAATTTGAAGGAAAACTCAAACTTAGTTAAAAGTCGACTTTTCGACTTTTCGCATTTTATGAAAAGTAGATTTTTCGACTTTTTTAATTTAATTAAAATTCGACATTTAGACTTTAAGTATTTTATAAATAGTCGAATTTCTGACTTTTTTCGACTTTTCGATTTTTTCGACTTTTTGACTATTTTCGACTTTTTCGACTATTTTTTGACTTTTTCGAGTTTTTCCGACTATTTTAGAGTTTTTGACTTTTTTTCCACTTTTTTAAAATTTTTGACTTTTTTCTACTATTTTCGACTTTTACCGACTTTTCAACTTTTTACGACTTTTCGACTTATCGACTTTTTTCATACCCGTTAATAAACAACCTTTTGATAAACAGCAAACCCTTACAGCTGTTTTTGATTGTTGTGTGGTGAGTTTTTGTAAAAACAATTAAATGAAACAAAAACAAATTACTAGACATATTTATTTTGTGCTAAGACTGGCAAACAATGGCGCAATTTACATTAAGACTTTTCAGACGTCTGTTTTTTCCAATTCTCTTTTGAGAATCTTCCAAAATATCATGAACATTTATACGGTGACTTTTTACATGCCACTTTTCATGTCTTTTTTGATGTTTAGTGTGAATAAAAGTAATTTTTTAACATAAAAACAATTTAGTTTTATTAAAAATAATAAATAGTATTTTTTTTTAATGCAAATTTTAATGTTTTCATTAAAAAAAGCACGTAATTATTTTTTTACATGAGCATAATATCAACAGTACGAATGAGTTTAAAAAGGAATGTCAAAAACAATCATGAAAATCCCAAATCATGTTTGTTTTCTTACCCCCCATTCTTCTCTAACCCGCTCACCACCAATCATCGACAAACATGAAAACAGACGTCTGGGCAAACATGAAAAAAAATCATCGTGTAAATTGGGTGAATGTGATTCCCTATTAGTTCCATCACTTTCAAGATCGCTAAATCTCCACCTGAAAGACACAACCCATCAGGGAGTCAAGGAACATTTTACACGGTTTGAAACACATCGAAATCAGAGATGGGGGTTGTGCACTAAATTATTAGTTAAATCAATATATAACTAGCACTAAATATTATTTCAAAAAATATATTTTTCACTAATTTCCAGGAGTTTGGTGGTAGTGAACAAAGTATAACAAGTAGTCCGACTCTTTGACAGCAGTACCTAACTCTAAGCATGTGTTAGTGAAAAAGTACCTAACTCTAAATATGTGTTGGTAACAAAAAAGTATATGTGTTGGTGCGTTCTGAACACACAGTTTTATAAAAATTTACAATTTTAAATTTGTTTGAATTTTCAATACTAAAAATTGAAACTCTGTTTGTAAATTAAAATTCAACAACAACAAAAATGAAATGTCAATAAATAGAAAAAAATATTTTTTCCAGTTTAAGAAAATTAAACAATATTTTATGTGAAAAGTGCGATGAATCTATTTTAAAAAATTACAGATTTTTTGTGGATAGCTGAAATTTCGCGTACGATCCTTAAAAGTGGTCCAAAAAGCAATGTCAATTTTTGAGTGTTTTGACAAGTTTAAACCTCTCACAAGAGAGTTGAATTCACACGGAACTCGTAGGTGTGAGAGAGTAATTTCCTATATATGAGAGTCGGACTACTTGTTATACTTTGGTAGTGAAGCTTATGTTTTTAGCACTAATATTTTTTAGTGATAATGTTATTTTTTTAACTATAACTCAATTGAGTGTTAGTGTAGAAAAAAGCACTACATTCAAATAGTTAAAAATTTGAACAGTCACTAACAAAAGGCTTCAATAATTTTCTTTGCACTATTTTTTTTATGAAAATGAAAGAATTTGTAAGACAATAAATGATTCAATTACAACTATTAAAATGGAAAATACAGATTTTGTTAGCGATGGCACTATGATAGACCCTACATACGCAGTTACCCCAACAACAATTATGGACTCCGGCTCATGCTTTAAAAAGAAATGCCTTCTTCTGCTCAAGTATAACGATTTTTATACCCACCATCAAAAAAGATGGGGGGTATATTGTTTTTGTCATTCCGTTTGTAACACATTGAAATATTCGTCTAAGGCCCATAAAAGTATATATATTCTGGGTCCTTATTATTAGATTCTAAGACGATCTAGCCATGTCCGTCCGTCTGTCTGTCTGTTGAAAACACGATAGAATCCAAATGGAAGTAGCTAGCGAGCGAGCATAGATACTTATAGTTGATGCAGTTTGTTTGGTATTGAAAATGGGCAATATCGGTCCATAATTTCGCCTAGCCCCCATATAAGGCCCCCTTCAGAAAATGACTTTACCGCTTATAACTAGCTAAGGGAAGGAATAATAGCAATGAAATTCGGCACAAATATGTTTTATGAGAACCCAAACCTCTTTGTAAAATTTTATAAGGATAGGCCCATAATTGACCCTACACCCCATATAAAGTCCCCTTCAGAAAATGACTTTATCGCCCATAACTGGTTAAGAGAAGCATCAATAGCGGTGAAATTCGGCAGAAACATGTTCTATGGGAACATAAATCTCTTCGTGGAATTTTATAAGGATCGGTCCATAATTGACCCTACCCCCCATATAAAGTCCCCTTCAGAAAATTACTTTATCGCCCATAACTGGCTAAGAGAAGCATCAATAGCGGTGAAATTTGGCACAAACATGTTTTATGGGAACATAGATCTCTGCATATAATTTTATAACGATCGGTCCATAATTGACCCTAACCGCCATATAAGGTCCCCTTCAGAAAATGATTTTAATGCTCATATCTGACCTTAAGACACATATATACTAGAGTGCTCCAAAAAAACTAAGTTTCGAATTTTGCCCGTCCCCCCCCCCTAAAATTGTTCTACGGGTTATAAAAATAAGTCGTGCAAAAAATTAGGTCAATAGGACTACGTTAACTGGTGCCGCAACGGCTCTGAAGTTTGAAGATGCATTTACAAGGGGAAAATATGCATTTTTTTCAGTTTTCACAAAAGTTTTGTCATTAAACAATTTGTTTTGCATTTTATTGTCAAAGAATCGTAATGTACACAGAATTAGCGTTACAAAAAGATAAAAAACACAAAAATTGGTTGAAAAATGTAAAAGTTATTAAAAATTCCCCAGGCCATTATCGTGTCTCAGAGCACTTGAATTCGAAATGTGATAAAAAAATAAACATATTTTTGAAAATATTCTAATAAAACAATTATATTACTTAAAATATATCTGTAGTTACTTGAATATGAGTTTTTGTCCTTATATAATAACGTAAACCTGTTCTCAGCTATGGTCGAAAAATTTTGATATTTTTAACGGTCGTTTCAAAATTCAAATTTTAGTTTTTTTGATACTTTGTTAAACAAATTTCAATATTTTTGGGAGAACTCATAGGGATTTATGGACAACAGATTAGGGAATAAAACAGTAAAAAAATTAGGTCAATACCTCTTATAGTTTGCCCGTACCTGCAATTTGAATTCAGCGGATTTCGAGAAAATCCCATTTTTATGTAATATTTTGCAAAATTAGCCTTTTTATTATATTGTTGTGTATTTTAAATGGAACCTTTTGTAAATTTATTAGTCCACATATTTCTAAATAAAAATCAAGAGTTTCATGCAATTTGGACGCCATTAACCCATAAACTTTAAAGGTCAAAGGTCAAATTTTGTAATATTTGCAATTTTTGATGGAAACTAGTCGAAATTGTTTCTATTTTTAGGTAGATTATCATAAAACTTAAGAAATTTATTTATTAACAACCGATATTTACAATAATAGTGAAAAAAATAAATTAACCCTTAAACGGCCTTGGGGTCAAAATGATCCCGATGTTTTAAAAACATGCCAATTTGGACATATTTCAATAAAACCCGTTTGCAATCCCATTAAAAAGTTATCAGTATTATACAATTTGTATTAATTTCGTTTTAAAAATAAACAAAAAATATTTTATAAAAATGAAAATAAATAAAAATAATGAAATCTAAAAAATGTATTTAAATATTATTTGCATTAAATATTTTAAAATAAAAATAAAACTGGAAAATTATATCACAAATATAAATTATGATATCTTAGTTTTTAATACCAAATTTACCTACATCGATTACAAAAAGTATTACTGAAAAAATACTTTGGTTCAAATTGACACCATATTCCAAAAGGTTTAATGCCTAAATTTTTTAAGCTGAATTAATGGGATTGCAAACGGGTTTTATTGAAATATGTCCAAATTGGCATGTTTTTAAAACATCGGGATCATTTTGACCCCAAGGCCGTTTAAGGGTTAATTTATTTTTTTCACTATTATTGTAAATATCGGTTGTTAATAAATAAATTTCTTAAGTTTTATGATAATCTACCTAAAAATAGAAACAATTTCGACTAGTTTCCATCAAAAATTGCAAATATTACAAAATTTGACCTTTGACCTTTAAAGTTTATGGGTTAATGGCGTCCAAATTGCATGAAACTCTTGATTTTTATTTAGAAATATGTGGACTAATAAATTTACAAAAGGTTCCATTTAAAATACACAACAATATAATAAAAAGGCTAATTTTGCAAAATATTGCATAAAAATGGGGTTTTCTCGAAATCCGCTGAATTCAAATTGCAGGTACGGGCAAACTATAAGAGGTATTGACCTAATTTTTTTACTGTTTTATTCCCTAATCTGTTGTCCATAAATCCCTATGAGTTCTCCCAAAAATATTGAAATTTGTTTAACAAAGTATCAAAAAAACTAAAATTTGAATTTTGAAACGACCGTTAAAAATATCAAAATTTTTCGACCATAGCTGAGAACAGGTTTACGTTATTATATAAGGACAAAAACTCATATTCAAGTAACTACAGATATATTTTAAGTAATATAATTGTTTTATTAGAATATTTTCAAAAATATGTTTATTTTTTTATCACATTTCGAATTCAAGTGCTCTGAGACACGATAATGGCCTGGGGAATTTTTAATAACTTTTACATTTTTCAACCAATTTTTGTGTTTTTTATCTTTTTGTAACGCTAATTCTGTGTACATTACGATTCTTTGACAATAAAATGCAAAACAAATTGTTTAATGACAAAACTTTTGTGAAAACTGAAAAAAATGCATATTTTCCCCTTGTAAATGCATCTTCAAACTTCAGAGCCGTTGCGGCACCAGTTAACGTAGTCCTATTGACCTAATTTTTTGCACGACTTATTTTTATAACCCATAGAACAATTCTAGGGGGGGGGACGGCCTGTAGGATAAAATTTTTTTTCCTTCATACAAGTTTGGAGCACTCTAATATACATATATATATAGCAATAAAATTCAGAAAATTGCTTTAAGGCTTGACTCAAAAATGTGAGTACAGCAGTCAAATTCTACATAAACAAGTTTTGTGCGAGCCAAAAGTTCTTTATCAAATTATATAAGCATCGGTCCTAAATTAACCCTACCCCCCTTGTAAGGTCCCCTTCAGAATTTGACTTTAAAGCTCATTACTAGCTTAAAACTGCGAGTACAGCGATGAAATTCGACATAAACAGTTTTCGTATTAGCTAAAATACCGCCCTAAATTTTTTGAGGATCAGTCTGTAATTGACCCTACCCTCCCTATAAGGTTCCCTTCAGAAAATGACTTTAACGCTTATTACTGACTCAAAAATTCTATTACAGTGAAATTCTACGTAAACAAGTTTTGTACTAGCCTAAAACTATTTATCAAATTTTATGGGGATCGGTCTATAACTGACCCCACCCTCCATATAAGACCCCCCTCAGATAGTGACTGTAACGCTCGTTACTGGCTGTAACGCTCAAATGCGACTACAGCGATGAAATTTCACATAAACAAGTTTTGGATGAGCCTCTGCCATATGCCCCTATTAAGGTCCCCATTAGAAAATTACTTTAAAGCTCATTAGTGGCTCAAAAATACAACACTCTCAATATTTGTATGAACAAAAAACGTACTAATTTTTAGAAGTATCGATCAATAATTGACTTATACGGGGGTGGGCGTATAGGGGTGCCTTTAACGCTCATTACTGGCATAAAAATACGAGTAGATATATGCAATTCAACATGAGTGTTATGGGAATTAAAATCTTCCTACCGACATTGATGAAGATGGATCGATAAATGACCACTTCTGTAAAATTACTTTAACTCTCATTAGTTGCTTAAAATTACGACTTACGAACATAATTTATGTACGAAAGTTTATAAAAGTCGGTCTATAATTGACCCTTATATAAGATTCACTCCAGAGAATCACTTTAACTCTCATGTATGGCTCAAAAGTTCTTCCAAGTTTTATAGGAACTGGAATTTTTCAACTTAATTTGATGAGGATTGGTCGATAACTAATCAAACACCCATTTTCGGTTTCCTTCAGATAATGACTTTAAACCTCATGACTGAATTAAAGATACAAGTACAGCTACATTAGATACAAAACATTATTGTATAAACCGACAAGGATAGGTCCATAATTGACTCTACCCTCCATATAACCACTTTTACAAAAAAAGTTTATGATTATAAATATTGGATCAAACAAAATTTATATTTTTAATTCGGAAGAGCACGGTCCATGCTTAAGCCCTTGTTAAAGACCCTCTTCCAAATATGTTCCTGATGTTCATATTAATAACGACATATGATTCAGCATAGATAGATAATATCAAAGTTTATTTATAAGGATGATTTGATGGTGGGTATATAAGATTCGGCATGGCCGAATATAACACTCTTACTTGTTTCTTTTGCGGAATGGTGAACTCTCCTCGGAGAATTAAATTAATTGGCTAATTTTGTACCTAGATTGCCACGTCATCTGTGTTGCCAGTTGCCAAAATGATGTGATTACTGGATGTTTTTTAGGCAATAGCCTGGAACCTTTGTAAATAATGAACGTTTTACTCATTAATAATATTCGTCCAATGAGTTTTTGGTTGACTTAAATCATTTCATTAAATCATTTAACTTAAACTTTCAAAAGAGTGAAACATTTCTCTGTTGAAAAAAAACAGTGCAGGAATATTTTTTGAACTAATAATTTAGTGTAGAAAAAATTATTTCACTAGGCTGTAAAAACAAATATTTTAACTATTTTTAAAATATTTTTAATTAAAAATTTTAAATATCACTATCACTATTATTGAATGAGGCTTATATTTTTCAATTCATAACTAAACATAAATAAAAGTAGTGAATAATTTTGAACTACCACTAATAATTAGTGATAGTTAAAAATTAGTGCACTACCCCCATCTCTGATCGAAATATTGGTCTAATATCCATAAAAGTATATGCTGGGATCTTATTACAGTCTAAGACCATCTAGCCAATATTTGCCAAAATAATTTTAGTTGATGGAGTTTGTTATTGAAAATGGACAATATCAGTATACGATAAACTCATCAGGGAGTCAAGGAACTTTTTACACCGTTTGTAACACATCGAAATATTGGTCTAAAATCCATAAAAGTATAGACTGGGATCTTAGCCAATATTTGCCAAAATATTTTTAGTCGATGGTGTTTATTATTGAGCTTCAATATTCCAAAATCTTTCTGGGTTGGTCCAAAATAGACCCTACCCCCATATAAGTTCCCCTTCAGAAAAAGATATTAACTCCAATAATTGTAATAAAAATACCAATATAGCAAAGAAACTTCACAAAAATGAGTCAAAATCGTTTTGTCAAATTTAAGGGGATCGGTCCATAATTTAACCTATTCCCGATATAAGGTCCACCTCGGGAAATTACTACCGCTCATAACTGGCTTAAAAATGTATAGCTATAAAATTCGACATAACAACTTTTATATGAAACAAAATTTATCTGTTGAATTTTGTATGGCTCGGTACACAGTTGACCCTACCTAAAATCGCAAACATATTATGCCATCCGATTACTACACTTCCAACTTAAAGTTCTATATATGTTTATGTTTTTATTTTGCACAAGATCGTCCGATAGCAGTTATATATCATTTTCTATATATGACCATAGTAACATTTTTTGAACGTTCCACATTTATATACATATTTTAATTGATCAAAAATATTTTTTTAAAGTAAATCATGAAAATAATTTTTTTAAATCTTTTCCACGTGCATAAACACATATTGAAAATGTAAATAATGAAAACGAGTTTTTGCGTTTTTTCCACGTGCAGAAACACATATTTGTAAACAAAAATAACTACCACACAAAAAAAAAAAAATATTTATTTTGATAAAACAGCTGTTACAGTTTGTTTTATTTTTCGTCGGGTTGTCTTCTTTATGTGCGTACTTTTTTCGACTTTCCGACTTTTCGACTTTTATTTACAAAGTCGACTTTTCGACTTTTTCATAGACGATAGTCGAGTTATCGACTTTTTTGGAACAAAATAGTCGACTTCGACTTTTTTCGACAAAAAGTCGATTGTTCGAAAGTCGATTTATAGAACCCTATGATATTAATGCTTTTAACATTCATAACTGAAAATAACACCATTTAAAATATGATTTCCTAAATAAATAATTTGAATGATTGATAATTTTGTAAAATATATTAGAGAGATCACATATAATTAATTTAATTCTATTTACCATTTTCAATATTCAATTAATGAATATTATACTATGTTTCCACTGGCGTGAAATCTACTAGGTTTGCGTAAATCTCTTTTAGACGTTTCCATTATTAATCTTACTTTTGATTTAATTGAATATTGAAAAAGGTAAATAGAATTTAATTAATTATATGTGGTCACTTTTATATATTTTACAAAATTATCAATCAATTATTTATTTAGGAAATCAAATTTTAAATGGTGTTATTTTCTGTTATGAATATTGTTTTATTAACAAATGTTGAAACGAACTTCTCTTTTAAATTTTCGACACACAAATTAATTTAAAATTTTCATAATTTTCCTTTTCAATAATAAAAAAGCCTACTTTAAATTATTTAAAAATTTAAAATGGATAAATAAAAACCCAAAAATATACACTCAAATAATTTCGTCAATAAAACTTCTAATATCGACACCACAAAGCAGATAAAGCTGTAAAGCAATCGTATAACTTTGTCTGAAAAAGTCGATAAAAGATATTTCCTGAGAGCAATCGTAAAACTTTATCTGAAAAGTCGATAGGAGAAAATAAAACTTATTTTCCCATTTAAGACCAAATATCTTTATATATATACCGATGTGGCCACTACCAATATCCTCCAACTCGTAATTTACTTGACCAATCCTCCTCTTAACGACTGCCTTCACTCCAGTTGGAGCTAGTTTCGAGTTGAAGTTCTTCGCAAGAGAACTTTGACAAAAAGTTCTCCCTTGACCGATCTCAAATTCACGACAACGATCATCTCTAATATATGATCAGAGAGCTTCATTAATTGATCTGTTTACCCTCTCACTAGCATTACCCCGAGGGCTATATACAGCTGTGCACTGGTGATTGACACCAAATTTCGACAAAAATTCCTTAAATGATTCACTATTGGTTTATATATAAACTTTTTTCAATGAAATTAAAAAAGTAAATTTTGAAAAGTGATCTAAAATAATTAATATACCGATATTAAAATTTTTTTGTTCGTGGAAAAGGGCCTATAAGATCTAAGTATAACCTCAGAAATGGTCTCTCACTCTCAACCAATGCTTGGTCTATATCCCCATTAGAAAAGTCTGTTCTTTTATAAATAAATTTATCGACAATTTTATAGTCTGGAAATTCCTCTCGACTAAATTCTTCTCTCAACATTGAGTATTCCTTCAAATGCCTCAGAATCCAAGTCTATAGATGGTAAAACTTCTAATTCAATTTCTGATATGGTCAATTCATACTCAAATGTACGTGATAATGCGTCAGGAACAACATTATCTTCCCACCTACGGTGCTCTATTTTAAATACAAAACCCTGTAATTTTAGTGCCCATCTTGCAAGACTCCCTGCTAAATCTTTTTGCCTCATTAGCCACTTAAGACTAGCGTGGTCTGTGATAACTTTTAATTAATGTCCTTCGATGTAGTATCTGAATTTCTTAAAATTTAGTATCACTGCAAGACATTCCAATTCCGTAATCGAATAATTTCTTTGTGCCTTATTTAACTTTTGTGACTTGTAGGCTATCGGACGCTCATCACCCTCGTCATCCATCTGAGCAAATACAGCTTCTACACCATATGTGCTAGCGTCACATTGAAGTATAAAGGGTTTTGTAAAATCAACATGCACTAAAATAGGTGCCGTTGGTAACTTATCTTTCACTATATCAAATGATCTTTGGGCCTTATCTGTCCATTTAAATGTCTTATGTTTACTCAACAATTCAGTTAAGGGAAACGAAATTGCCGCATAATCGTCGATAAATCGGCAATACCAGCCCGCCATACCTAGAAATTGGCGTAATTGCCTAACCGATTTCGGGACTGGGAATTCTGAAATCGCCTTAACTTTACCAGGATCGACTTTAAAGGAACCTTCCCCAACAATATTCCCTAAATATTGAACACTTTTAATTGCGAAATTACTCTTATTAATATTAATCGTTAAATTAGCCTTACGAAGTTGTGTTGCTACTTCTTGTAAATATCTTAAATTTTCGTCAAAATTTTCGGAAATTATCAGTAAGTCGTAAGTCCTCCAGCCTCCTGCCCGTGTAATCTATCATGGATTCCGAATGGACATGAATTTTGGATACGATTTTTTTTTATATTCGATACGTCATTTACCTTTTCACAGAAAAGTTTCCAGGAGTCTCGTTAGGCTTTTCAAGCAATTTTCTTATATTCACCAAGTTTACTATGATACTCATCCCAGTATACTCCGGCCTTTTTACGCCGTGCCCGGTTAAATAGTTTGCGAGAGTTTTCCCAAGGTTTCGGATCTCCCCATTTACCCAGGGTTTCTCTTAGGCAGATCTCCGCTCTCACAGAGGGCAGCTGTTCTCGAATGATTCAACCAGGGCAATTGTGAGCATTTCTATTTTGGCTTCTATGTCCTCTCTATTTCGACATTGAAAAGTGTCCTGACTGTTCTTTAATTGGTGGTAGTGTCGGAGAATCGAAAGGCAGATAAACACATGCAAGGTATGTATATGTTGCCACGACCTTGTTTCAGCACCGTTGCACCCGATGTGGATAATCCTGTTGAGAGTAGAAAACTAAGTTCTTGTGACTAAGCTACATGTTCTCGGTCGCCAATGATGTTTTTGTTCGCCAATGAAAATTACAATGTCTTACAGGCTAGCATTTTCTATACATCTCAATTAAGTTTCATATATTCTATTATTACAAATTAAATAATATAACTGAAAACCCAAAATTTAGCTATTGGTTTAATCGCCGTAGGATACTCCTTTATATGACCCTTGGATTAGTCAAAAAGTCACATTCTTCTCATCGAGTCAAAGTTGGCATAGTTTGTACGGAAATATTAGATTTTAACAGGAACATAATTTCTTGTTGGACGATTTGTAATTATGAATTCGATTTTTCGAAGTAGGAGTTCTGAATTTGTTATGCCATCGACTTTTATATGATGGAAGATTAGTATTGAGATTCCAAGGTAGGTTGCGGAGACAAAATTAATTAAAGAAATTGTTTTTGGACGGCTTCAATTCTTTTTGTATGGATTTCGTAATGTGGATCCCAAACAGCAGACGCATATTCTAAAATGTAGTCTCACAAAAGAGGTGAACAGCGTAAAAAAGTTGGAAATTTAAGCGATTTAATCAAGAAACCTTGTTGCGAATCGTCAAAGGTTCCTGGATTAAAGCTATATATATCTTACCTGTGTTAATTTTAGCCGTCAGAGCGTTGGTAGCCGCCTCGCTCCGATGGAGGTTTATATGGATAACCTCAATCATGGTCATCCATTTAAACTGTCTTCCAGTGTTGAAATATAAATCTGGCCACACGATCTTACTTCATTTTAATAACAACTCTGTTTTTTCCGATATCTATCCTTTCTACTTCTTTCTACTTCCTTTTTGTACCTCGAATAAAACACATTCATTAAAATACACTTTATATATTCAATAATTTCATAGAATTTTTATTACACCATCACAACAGGTAATGGGCCCAGAGTGTGCCCAATGAAATTAATTGAACTGTTTTAAAAGTGTCGGAGTTATATTAATGTTTTAAAATGGCTAAACTTATAAATTTCAGTTTGGAAAAATTTCTTTGCAGAGAGAATTATGCATCATGGGCTTTTGCCATGAAGAACCTTCATCAGAACGAAGAATTCTGGGATACCGTCAAAGGAATTTATCCTACAACCGGAATGAATGCGAGGGTGGACACCAGAGCAAAAAGAAAGATAATTTTGCTGGTTGATAAGATTAATTACGTCCACATTGAGAATGCTGTAACGTCAAAAGAAGTATGGGATAGTCTAAAAGCTGCATTTCAAGATTCGGGTCTTACGCGCCGTGTTGGGCTGCTTCGCCAACTCATAACCACCGGAAAAAATAAAAAGAAGAACAACAACAATAACCCCATGTCTATATTAGACAAATATTTATTATGCTAAACGTCAAATTGTTATCATGATAAAAAATTAGCAGGTACAGACGGCATTTATTGTTTAGACAACGTTGTCTTGATAACAAACGTCCTTTACAAAATTTGCATTTAATTTTAATTGTTTTTATATAATATAGCATTATTTCAATAAAATTATCTGTGGGTTGTCCTGATAAAATAAGCATTTTGTTACCCCTATTCATTAACATAAACAAAAAACTGACAATTTTTCTGCCGACGTTTTGTCAAGTGCCGTGATAAATACTTTTCTAATATAGACACGGGGTAAAAAATCACGACAAACTACAGATTGTCGTGATAAGAAGTCAGAAAAAAGGGAACATGGTTTTTGTACGGTGTATGTGGCAGGTGTAATTAATGTCAATGGTCGGTTAATAGCAAAGAATAAATAAGAAATGAAACTGTTGTCAAAAGTACCTAAGTCTACTGTCATCCGGTACCTAACTCTAAGAATGTATTAGTAGAATTCTCAAGTCAACATAGTTGCAAAAAATCGTATTGAAAAATATTGAAAAAAAAAATATTACATTTCAATTTATACTTTGAAGGGTTTCTTAAGATATTTTCCACATATTTTATCTACAAACATTTTATAAACACGTCTATTTGTTTTTTAATCTATAATATTGAAAAAATAAATTATTTATTTGAAATATCTTTTTCGTTTACCATACGAAAATTTACAACATTGTTTTTTTTAGTTTTAATTTCAACCAACAAAAATTCAATGTCAAAAAATAAAAAATATTTTTTTTTCGTTTGTAAAAAATATATAATTTTCGGGCTGTTAAATGTGTTTAAATTGTGCAAAAAATTTATAAAATATAATGTTAAGTGATAAAAAAATATTTCAAAGTGCTATTATCCTCAAATTTTCGCGAAAAAGTTTTGAAGTTTGGAGAGAGAATAACATTTTTACATATGTGTTGGATTTACACAGCACTCGTCTGTGAGAAGAGCGTAATGTTATTGTTGTAAAAAAATGACAGCGTTTCACTTCTTGTTTATTCTTTGGTTAATAGACTCAGGTGCAAGGGTACACATGACTATGCGAAAAGACTGGTTTGTAGATATAAAGCCTTCACAGATAAAAGAAATATATGTAGCCAACAGAGAAAAGTTGAAGGTATGGGAAACATTAACATCCATCTTCAGGCGCACGGTAAAGTCATTGACATAACAATTTATGATGTGCTTTATGTACCAGATATAACAGTGAATCTCCAGTCTGTAAGCCGAATTACACGCAATGGCTATAGCTTAGAATTTATGGGCGACAAATGTGTTACTCAGAGGCAGGGCACACTTAGAAAGGTGACTGCATCACTACAGCAAATACAACAATACAAAAACAACATATATTTTGTTTTTGTTCTAGAATCAGCGTATTGTCAAAATCAGCTGATATAAAAATAGCATAATTTTGTTATTAGTTTATTTTAATCGTGATAAAAAGTTTCCTGCACTATTTGTCGTAAGTCTACTCGTATACTACCAGAGAAATCTTCCTCACCTATTGCTAAAAAGCCACCAAAAAGAAAGGAAAACGATCACAGTACAAAAGAAGCCTTAAGCTCTGTTAAGACAGAATTCCCGTTTTCTTTTTGCTGGCGATCCTTATAGCACCATTACCTTGCGCGGTCTAAATTCTCTTCATATAGAACACACCATCAATACCCATACCGACAGTTTATCGGACTTTGATGTTCAAGGCAATTATCTAATATCCTGTGGTTATAGTTGTCGTCAAGGTACGTTGATCGTTTTCTAATGGTCTATGATTTACGTATGTTGCGTCTAGTATCACCCATACAAGTACTCCTCGATCCACAACTCTTAAAGTTTTTGCCCTCACAAGCTTCACGCCCAACCGCAATTCAATAATTTTTCACGTGACACCGAATTTGCCGATTCAGTACCCCAGTTGCCTATAGTACCCATAACCGACACCACATTCCCTTTATCGTCTATAGTATTGCCACGTTTGGTAACCGGATCACGTTGGTTTTCCGACTGGCCCACAGAATTATTGCGCTATCAATATCGCCCCAAGCCCATTGAACAGGATGTTTTGAATAACATGAAAATGCAAGGACCCATTGGTTATTCTCCCAATACGCGCACTTTGAGACATAATCAAATACCCTACATTTTGGAAAATGGTGCCGGCTTAAGTTCAGGCAGTGGTAATGGTCTTAATAATGCGGTCAAATCCTCTGACTCCGGGGTGAAAATTATACCAAGACGTTATCGCAAGGTGGAATTGAAATACACCAAATTGGGTACTCATGACTTTAATTTCGAACAACACAATCAAACTTGTTTTGCTAGCCTAGAGGCTACCTTGCCCAATTCCTATTGCAATGCCATGTTGCAGATTTTATATTTCATATAACCTTTGCGCCAGAAATTATTAAATCACAGTTATGCCAAGGAGTTTTGTTTATCTTGTGAATTGGGTTTTCTTTTCATATGTTGGATAAAAGTAGTGGTAAGTTTTGTTATTAATAAATTGCTGTAAAACAAACATTTTAGTGGACTTTGCTTTTAGCTTCTACACCTTGCCAGGCCAGCAATTTCTTAAGATCTTTTCGTACTGTACCCGAGGCCTCTGCCTTGGGCCTCATTTTATCCGATAGATCATTAAATATTAATTTAATTAGTTTAATACAGGTGGGTTTAGAAAACTAATTGTTTTACGTTTTTTATGTTTTGTGTTTTTTATTTCTTAGAATTGAAATCGTTTCATTTTGCATCAAATGCATTATGAAAATTTGGATTCTCATAAAAATAGCCATGTTTGTGGTGTACAATTTGTGGGCCATAGTTATGGTAAATATTTTTATCCATTTAAGATCAAGTAGTAAATTTTAGGAATAAAATGTTCACTTTTTCTTCTCTCACACGCTCCCTTTTAGGCAAACAACAATATGTAACATATTCGGAAGAAGCAAATACAGATTCCAATAAAACCGGTGCTGATATATATCAGGCAATTAATGTTAAACCGGGTAAGGATTATTGTAACAAAATAAGACTGAAGCCTAGAAACTATAGACTAGACTATACTATAGACTATACTATAGACTAGACTATAGACTAGACCATAGACTAGACTATAGACTAGTTTATAGACTAGACTAGACTATAGACTAGTTTATAGACTAGACTATAGACTAGATTAAAGACTATACTATAGACCAGATTTAGACTAAACTATAGACTATACTATAGACTAGACTATACTATAGACTAGACTATACTATAGACTATACTATAGACTAGACTATAGACTAGACCATATACTAGACTATAGACTAGATTATAGACTAGACTAGACACTAGACTATAGACTAGACTATACTATAGACTAGAGTATAGACTATAGACTAGATTATAGACTAGACTATAGACTAGACTATAGACTAGACTATAGACTAGACTATAGACTAGACTATAGACTAGACTATAGACTAGACTATAGACTAGACTATAGACTAGACTATAGACTAGACTATAGACTAGACTATAGACTAGACTATAGACTAGACTATAGACTAGACTATAGACTAGACTATAGACTAGACTATAGACTAGACTATAGACTAGACTATAGACTAGACTATAGACTAGACTATAGACTAGACTATAGACTAGACTATAGACTAGACTATAGACTAGACTATAGACTAGACTATAGACTAGACTATAGACTAGACTATAGACTAGACTATAGACTAGACTATAGACTAGACTATAGACTAGACTATAGACTAGACTAGACTAGACTAGACTAGACTATAGACTAGACTATAGACTAGACTATAGACTAGACTATGGACTAGACTGTTCTCTTTATTTTTAGATGTGATTAAGATGTCGTTTGTAAAGTATTGCATCAATTATTTTTTGTTGGGTTAGTGATACCGCTGATTTTTTTGAATAATCGGGCCTCATTTGACTTAGTCCCTATATAAACCTCTTATCCGAAAATTACTTAAAATGCCATAAGACTATTTCGAGAAAAAATTTGAAATTTTAAATTTGAATTTTTTATGTGTAGGAAATTAAAAATGTTCTTTATATTTTATTAAATTAATATTTTTTTAAAATAAAGGCAACATTAAATTCTGTTGAAAATTATATAATATTGTTAATTTATTATTTATTTTAAATATCATTAAATGGAAATGGTTTTTTGACGAGCATATTGTGATGAAGTTTTCGTAAAACTTTTGGACAAACTTGAGGGCATTTGTTGTTGTCGTAACAGTTCGACTGTGGCCGATAGTTCTTTCCTGAGGAAGATACAGTTGTCGCTGGGTGTTGAGGGGAACACATGGGATGAAGATACTATAATGAAATAAAAAAAAATATAACATCAAATTAATAAACAAAAAAATTTTGTTTTTTAACAATAATGGGCCTAAGATGCATGCCCATTATTACAACTTGGCAATAACTAAAGGTATGATTTTATAATGCAAATAACTCGTTTCTAGTTATTATAATTGTATTTTAGTAGGGATTTTATAGGGATAGGAAATTAATGAATAATACTTACATTTATAAAACAATTTTTTTTCATTTTTTTGGAGGCTATTGCTTTTGTTTTCTTCTCAAATTTGAGGCGATTATTTAAAAATCGTATGCGAAAAAAAATTCTACATTTGAAATAGAATTGTTTTACATGATCCGGCAGGTCTATCGACAAGCTTTGGCCACCAAATGCTGGCGAAGATTTACCAAGTCGGATATTTCGGTACCATTGATTCGGTAGAATACCTTTTCCAACTTCTTCACTTTTTCCAATAAATTGGTGGATGGTTTTTTTAAAGAACCCTTTGAAACTTCGTCGACCCAAGTGAATGTGTTTTCATGACATTGGTATTCCTCAAGAGTTAGCTTTCGAATCATATAACCGGATATATATTCAAGAGTATCCTCTTGAAGAATACCAATGTCTTCTAAATCTTCGCCGTCAAGGTCTTCCATCTGTGACGGGGTTGGTACCGAAGTTTCGAAATCATCAGTGAGGACTTCTTCCGATTCGAAGAAAACTTCTGGCAAACTTTCCAAGCGATTTAAATTGTTACTCGTCGAGTTGAGCCATTCCGTTTCGTCATTTTCCACATTCCCTCTGCCACTTAACTGTTCGGTATTTCGGGCTAAATGTTTAATGGTATAAAGGGTTATATAGTATTAAATGTAATATCAAACTTACCTAATATATACTTTCTTAGCCTATACTTAAAATCTTGCGGAGAAGGATGATCGTTCAATCCACCCTTGCTTCGAATCGCTCCAAAAAAGTGTTCCAGTATGTCTTGGTTTAGTCTGCTTGTTAAAATATACGTCATGCCAAACTTTTTTAGATATTCGTGGAGCATTACTAAGGCAGAATTAGTGATAAGAATGCCTTTTTGGAACAGTTCAAGGCTTTTTTTTCCTGGCACGATTGGAACGGACATAATTTGATTCATTTTATTTAACTTTTCCTTCTGATTTTCCAAATCATTCCCGTATGGTTCCTATAGGTATTTACGTTTATTTTAATATTATCTAAATCACTTACTTTGCCAGACGTATTCATCGACGAGTTAAGGACGTCAAGCATCCACAAAAGTGAAAACTTTATCCTCAGAATTTAAAGGGTGACGATACCATGGCTTATCTAAAGGGAAAATAGAATAAAATATATTTAATAAATAACGATCCATAACATCAAATAATATTATCTTATTGTAGAATCTTATTGTGTATCTTAGAGCTTATTATAGTGTAGTACAAAACTTAATCATAATTTATTCTTATTTTTAAAACAAATCTTAGTGAACTTAATGTTAAGTGATATTTCTTAAAGATTATAACGTGCATAATCGAGAAATTTTAAAACCGAATCTTAACTTAATTTGAATTTCTTAAACTTAATAAATTTTAAAATCGATTATACTAATTACCGGTTATTATTTAGATGACCAGTTGTTTAATATCAAAATACCTTGTACAAAGGCGAACACAAGAATCAACGAAGCCTTTGTCCATGTTTAAAAAGTGGTGTGTGGTGTGTTTTACATGTTCCTTGTTCTTCAAAATACTTACCTTTTGTTATACCCAAATCACTCCACAACTTACGATTAGTGGGATCCATATTGCAAACCACTGCCACCACCGGAAACCCAGCCTTTGAGACCTCTAAAATGATACTTATCAAAAGTTCACTAGTCATTTTGCAGTCAAAATCGTAGAAGACGGGCTGTTCCACGATTTTTTGAGGCCGCGAGCCATTACAACCTGCACATATTTTTTGGGCTGTCTGACGACATCATTAATAAAGTCGTATTCGAAACTTTCTGCAACTTTCATCTCGTCGAACGCAAGGATACAAATTTTATCGTCGAGTGCTAGATCTACAGTTTGTTTCATGAAACATATCGACGTGTTGAGAATTCCTTCATCAATGTTTATTTTTTGACACCAGCGCTGTAGTGTGATTACGTGAGGTAACGGAAATCGTTTATGATAAAGGTGGTTGTAAGCTCTTGACCCAGCAGCATTCAAACAAATTGCATTGGAGATATCGGCCCATCTCCACACAATTTTCTTCGACCCCTCCAACTTCCTTATTTGGCCTTCAGTAAATATTTTATTTACGGATTGTTTTATGCCACCATTGGCCATATCTGTTTTGAGGAGTTCAACCCGTAAATCTTTGTTCTCCCTCTCTAATGTGAGAATTTTTTCGACATATTTCGCAGATTCCGCAGCAAAAATGTCTGGGCTAAAACATAAAATTTTTATTATGCAAAAAGATAATTGCAAACGTTTATATATTTTATGTCTTACACTGTTTGGGTTTCTTGATTTACAAACGTTTTACAAGTTTGAACAATTGTTGTTGGTACAGCATTTGCTCTCCAAGGGACAAACAAGTCATTCGTTGAACAAGCAGGATTATTCAACAAATTTGGTTCCAAAAGTACAGAATTTGCTGTCCATGGAAGACTTGAATTATTTAAATATAAAAACTCATCTGCTTCCATATTGGTTGGCTCAATGTTTTCATTATTTATGAAACTTGGCATTCTAAATTAAACAATAAATAATTGAAAAAGTTGGATCCAAAATCTATCTACCAAATTTTGTGACGAACGTCCCATAATTGACCCTACTTGACATATAAGGTCCCTCTCAAAAACTGACTTTAACCCACATACTAGCTTACAAATGTCAGTGCATAATGCTAAAATTTTACACAAATAAGTCGTATAGGATATAAAATCTATATCAGATGTTACGACAATCGGTCCGTAATTGACCCTACCTGCCATATAAAGTCCCCTCAGAAGGACTTTAACCATGAAATATAAATATAGGTTCATTAGGTTTTACTTACTGTTGTGGGGGCGGCGACAGTGCTTTTGGCTCCGCTATTGGTAATAAGAGCTGCTTTCGCCCAGCCGTTATTAGTTGGGACGAATCGAAATGATCCACGCAAATATGTGAACTTGGATTAAGGCGCTTTCGGCAGATCGCACTCCAATTCATCCGCCTCTTATCATCTTCTGGAACAGCGAAGAATGTGCCATTGCCTGGCTGTGCCTTTTTGTTGCACAGGGCACAGTTAACCATATTATATATGTTTTTAAAAACACTTTTTTCAATAAATTAGTTATTATAGATATAATTTATCACAATTTTCAAAATTTTCACAATGTGGCACAAAACTAACTTTAAATAACCCACCCTTTTTTAAATGTCACTTGTTCAAATGTAAACAATAACAACTTTTGACATCAAAAAATGTAAACAATAACAACTTTTGACAATAAGCATACTCTACGCAAAAATAAAAAAATAATCAGCTGTTTCATCGCAGTCACCTTTCTAAGTGTGCCCTGACTCAGAGGAATAATAAAATATTCGGTTTCTTATGTACCAAAGGAGAAAAGAAAGAAATGGGATTCTAAGGCAAAAGATTTTATATTTGTTGGCTATTGCGAGAACACAAAAGGTTACCGTTTACTTGAACCAGGCAGTTTGAGATGAACAAAGAGCCGAGACGTTAAATTTTTTGAAAATGAAAATTTTTTGAATGAAACACACAAAAGTTGCCTCAATCGAAGGAGGTTATT
The DNA here is from genome assembly GCF_015586225.1 of Lucilia sericata. Lineage (NCBI taxonomy): Eukaryota > Metazoa > Arthropoda > Insecta > Diptera > Calliphoridae > Lucilia > Lucilia sericata. The sequence continues at coordinate 93,935 of NW_023994193.1, forward strand.
TATTTTATGATGTAGATGACACTAATAATATAGAAAACACAAACAATAGTGATGGCATAGATGATGGAGACGAGTTGACTTCTGATGATGAAAGTGACAACTCTCAGGAATTTTATGAGCCTGATGAAACAGTGGCGAGTGATGAGAGTGTAACATTTCCTGGTTTATCAATCAATCAAGATGGAAATGTCAGACGCACGACCCGTATATCAAGACCATTTAAAATGGATGACTATCATCTATTTAGTGGAGGCAGAAAGTGCTGATGATCCATATACAGTTGATGAGGCCCTCAATGGTGTTGATGGCGAGCAGTTTAGGCAGGCGATGAATAGTGAACACATGTCTTTGGTGAAAAATAATACATGGACACTGGTTGACTTGCCTTCTGGTGTAAAGCCCACAAAAAGCATATGGGTATTTAAGAGAAAGAAGGGATGAAAATGGCAATGTTCAACGTCAGAAGGCCCGATTAGTAATCAAGGTATGCTTGCAGAAACTTGGTATAGATTATCAGGAAACATATTCGCCTGTAGTGCGCTATTCGTCTATACGATATCTCCTATCAGTGGCAGCTCAGTTTAATCTAGATATAGATCACATGGATGCAATTACAGCTTTTCTGCAGGGCGATCTAAAGGAGAGGATATTTATGGAACCACCAGAGGGCATTGTAGGCGATGCTGATGGAAAGGTATGTAGTAAACTCAATAAGGCAATCTATGGACTGAAACAGGCCAGTCACCAATGGAATAGATAATGAGATGGCGCATTAAAGAGTTTAAAGTTACAACAGTGACAAAAAGTTACAGTGGTGACAAAATATTACTTATCTCAGTTTACGTAGACGATTTGTTAATCGCAACTGGAGAAATTATTTGCTATGAAAGATTTGGGAGAGGCGAAAAACTGTGTCGGTTTACGCATATCTAGAAATCGTGAGAAAGGCGAAACCTATATTGGTCAGTCGGTGCATACGCAAGAATTCTTATTCTTCTCTTTGGTATGAGTGACTACAAACCGATTTCTACACCCTTTGATTGCAATGTAAAATTGTCGAAACCGTCATCAAATTCTAAATCTGATGAAAATATTCCATATCAAGAGGCAATTGGTTGCTTACTCTTCTTGGTCCAGGGAACACGTCCGGATATTGCATATGCGCTGAACTACCTAAGTAAGTTTAATGACTATTCCCACTGGAAAGCAGTGAAAAGAGTATTCAGGTAAATAAAGGATACAATAAATGCCAAAATTACATACAAGAAGAGTGACGTTTTTTTGTGATGCAGACTACGCCGGTGATAGAAGATATTGTACCGGATATGCTTTCATGTATCAAAAAGCTATTAGTTGGTGTAGCAAGCGTCAGGCAACAGTGGCCCTCTCAACAACAGAAGCCGAATACATGGCCATGGCTGCGATTGTACAGGAAGCAGAATGGCTTCGACAGTTTTAACATGATTTGCTTGGAGATTTTTTGAAAATAATATATTGCTGTATTGCGACAATAAAAGTGCATTACACCTGGCTACAACTGTTGCATACCATAGTTGTTCCAAGCATATAGATGTGCGTCAAAGGTGAATGATGCGGTAAAAGGTGAATGATGGTCATATACATCTGAAATATGAAATATCGGAGAATATGGCAGCTAATTTCCTAACAAAACCCTACCAAAGGAAAAACATATGAGATGCGAAGCAGTATTGGGACTTTCCTTCGTATAGCTTTTTGTGGAGGTGTTGAACAATAAATCTGGCCACACGATCTTACTCCCTTTTAATTCCTGTATCTATCCTTTTTACTTTTACTTCTTTCTACTTCCTTTTTGTACCTCGAATAAAACACATTCATTAAAATAACTTTATATGTTCAACAAGTAAGAGTGCTATATTCGGCTGTGCCGAATCTTATATACCCTTTACCATAGTGTATTTAATAAATATCAATTTCATAAAATTTTAATTTATTTCATTTTCCCGTCTATATAACTATTATAGCAATAGGGAAACAAAATGAACAACAACAACGCTAAACGAAATAACTACACGAAAAACTAAATACATAAGGCAGTAAAGCCAACAGCATCCAAACATACGAAAGGAAATACACAAAAAAATAAAACAAAATACACAATGCAATGAAACCAACAGACATTCAAACATATGAAACTGAATACACCAAGAAACAAAAACAATATATACAAGACAATGAAATATATGAAACGAAATACTCCAAAAAAAAAAAAACAAAAACAAAATACACAACGCAATGAAACCAACGACATCCAAACATACGAAACTGAATGCACCAAGAAACAGAAACAATATACAGAAGGCAATGAAACACACAGACATCCAAACATACGAAACGAAATAGTGCCGGTTTAGATAGAGACTTTTTCTTAAGGGTGAGCACGAAAGCGTGTCGAGTTTGTTGGCAAAGGGGGAATGAAGAAAGCGAAGTAGCAAGATACGCACGAATCGTAATTTGAGGGGTTTTTTCGAAATTTATTTTCCTTCATGTTTGTGATTTTGCTACTGGCTTTATTTCTATTCTGCTCTCACAGCGTAAAGATTATGTGCGACTACTCTCACACATGAATTAGTGTTGCCATTTGCAATAATTTAATTTTTTACATATTTCAATTAATTTAAAAATAATTTATTTTTTCTAATGTTATGAGTATTAAAATGTTATTATATCTTTAATAAAAAATAAATAACTATAATAAGAACTAAAACATACAGCTAATGGTAGCAAAAATATGTATTTTAAAGTATTTTAGTATTTTTTCATAAATTTTTTACATAAATATTTACTTAAATAATTAAAACAACATTTAATATAACAAATATTAACAAAATAGATTTATTCATTTATAAAATATTGAAAACAATAAATTAAGAATTATAAAAATGGAAACTCTTACACTCATAATTTCCAAAAGCAGGCATGCCTTAAAAGTCTCAATGTAAACATTCAAGATTTTAAGAAGGGCATTTAAAAGAAAATTGAGAAAAGCCCAGGGGGAAAAAGTCTCAATGTAAAGAGGACATACTCAAAAAAAAAATACAATAATACATAACGCAATGAAACCAACAGACATCCAAAAATTCGAAACTGAATACACCAACACCCAATTTACACGATGATTTTTTTTCATGTTTGCCCAGACGTCTGTTTTCATGTTTGTCGATGATTGATGGTGAGCGGATTAGAGAAAAATGGGGTGAAAGAAAACAAACATGATTTAGGATTTTCATGATTTTTTTTTCAGATTCCTCTTTACACTTATTCGTACTGTTGATATTATACTCATGTAAAAAAATAAATACCAGAATAAGTCGGTGACTTCTTCTGATAACTTTGGCGTAAGATGGCGGCTCCGAGTACATCCTTCTCTTTCTTCCCTATGTTTTTCCCCATGGCATGCTGTACACTTGACGCATTGTCCACCACGGTAGCCAAGGTACCCACATCCTGCTCGATTGCAGGATAACGACGACAAGTGTCTCGCGAGTAGAACAACACTTGCCGACGGTACTGTTTTATTTAGGCCCAGCACCGTAATTTTTAATATTTTTATATTTGTTAGTTTTTTTCACCTCTATGAAGAAAACAAACTTTTTAACGAACTTTTTTCAACTTTAACAAACTTTTTTCAGAGTTGCAAAACAGGGTACTTTTTCTGTATGCACGTGGAAAACTACATAAAAAATGTAAACAAAAAGAAAACAAACTATAACAAACGCATTGCTTTATTGCCATAAAATTTAAAATCTTATTTGAGCTCCAAAACTGAAATATGTAATCGAGAGGGAATTTTAAAACGAATCGATCTCTGTATTAAATATTCTTCGCGGTACTTGCTATGAGATGCTGTGATGTGACAAACTTTGTAAATTCGCAAATTTACCCCAAAAGTGTTTATGCTTAAAAAAAATTAAAAATATTCCTTCAGCAACGAAACAGACAATAGTGCCCCATGGGGAATCGATAGACTAATTGATTCCCATATCGATTTCATTTATGGGTACTTCTTATTAGTCAGTGTAACTTAACAAACTTTGACAAAGTCGCAAATTTAACAAAAATGTTTTCATACGAAAAATTTTAAAATATTCTTTGAGCAGCAAAACTATAATATGTGATCGATAGGGAATCGATAGACGAACTAAACCCCATATTGATTTTTTTCTGAGTACTTGCTATTAGCTGGTGAAACGTAACAAACTTTGACAAAGTCGCCAATTTTATGAAAAAGTTTTTGTACTAAAAAATTTTGAAATATTCCTTAAGCAGCAATACTAAAATATGTGATCGATAGGGAATCAATAGACGAATCGCACCCCATATTGATTTTTTTTCTGAGTACTTGCTATAAGACGGTATAACGAAACAAACTTTGACAAATTAGCAAATTTAATGAAAAAGTTTTTATACTAAAAAATTTTTAAATATTCTTTGAGCAACAAAACTAAAATATGTGATCGATAGAGAATCAATAGACGAATCGAACCCCATATTAATTTTTTTTCTGAGTACTTGCTATAAGACGGTATAACGTAACAAACTTTGACAAATTAGCAAATTTAATGAAAAAGTTTTTATACTAAAAAATTTTAAAATATTCTTTGAGCAGCAAAACCAAAATATGTGATCGATAGGGCACCAATAGACGAACTAAGCCCCATATTGATTTTTTTTTTCTGAGTACTTGCTATAAGACGCTATAAAGTAACAAACTTTGACAAAGTCGCCAATTTTATGAAAAAGTTTTTATACTAAAAAATTTTAAAATATTCTTTGAGCAGCAATACTAAAATATGTGATCGATAGAGAATCAATAAACAAATCGAATCGTATATTGAGTTTGTTTCTGTGTACTTGCTATAAGACGGTGTAACGTAACGAACTTTGACAAATTTGCTAATTTAATAAAACCGTTTTTATACTAAAAAATTTTAAAATATTCATTGATTCATTAATCAGTATTTTAGGAAAATCTTTTTTTCATAAAATGTGAACCTTTCAATGTTTGTTACGTTACACCGTCTTATACAAGTTTTATGTACAAAAACTTTTTTTCATAAAATGTGAAATTTTCAAAGTTCATTACGTTACACTGTTTATAGCAAGTACTCAGAAAAAAAATCAATAAAGGAATCAATCAATCTATCTATCGATTTCCTATCGATCAATAATTTTAGTTTTGTTCATGGTTTTGTTGCTCAATTAATATTTACAGTTTTTTTAGCATTAAAACTGTTTTGTTGAATTTGCGAATTTGTCAAAGTTTCTTACGTTACACTGTCTTATAGCAAGTACTCTGAAAAAAAATCAATATATTATTAAGATCGTCTATTGATTCTTTATCGATCACCTATTTTAGTTTTGCTGCTCAGAGAACGTTTAAAAATGTTTATGTATAAAAACTTTTGGGTTAAATTTGCGAATTTACAAAGTCTGTTACGCCGTCTAAAAGCAAGTAAGCAATATGGTGTTCGATTGGTATATTGATTCCCTATCGGTCACATATTTCAGTTTTGCTGCTCAAAGAATAATTTAAAATTTTTTGGTATAAAAACTTTTTTATAAAATTTGCGAATTTGCCAAAGTTTGTTACGTTATATCGTCTTGTAGCAAGTACTCAGGAAAAAAATCTATATACGGTTCAATTTGTCTATTGATTCCCTATTGATCACATATTATAGTTTTGCTGCTCAAAGAACATTTTAAAATTTTTTAGTGTAAAAACTTTTTCATAAAATTTGCGAATTTTTCAAAGTTTGTTACGTTATATCGTCTTGTAGCAAGTACTCAGGAAAAAATCTATATATGGTTCGATTTGCCTATTGATTACCTTCGATCACATATTTTAGTTTTGTTGCTCAACGAATATTTTAAAATTTTTTGGTATAAAAACTTTTTCATAAAATTTGCGGATTTTTCAAAGTTTGTTACGTTATATCGTCTTATAGCAAGTACTCAGAAAAGAAATCAATATTGGGTGCGATTCATCTATTGATTCCCTATCGATCACATATTTTAGTTTTGCTGCTCAACGAATATTTTAAAATTTTTTGGTATAAAAACTTTTTCATAATATTTGCGAATTTTTCAAAGTTTGTTACGTTATATCGTCTTGTAGCAAGTACTCAGGAAAAAAATCTATATATGGTTCAATTTGTCTATTGATTCCCTATCGATCACATATTCTCGTTTTGTTGCTCAAAAAATATTTTAAAATTTTTTAGTATAAAAACTTTTGGGTTAAATTTGCGAATTTACAAAGTTTGTTACGTTATACCGTCTTATAGCAAGTACTCAGAAAAGAAATCAATATTGGGTGCGATTCATCTATTGATTCCCTATCGATCACATATTTTAGTTTTGCTGCTCAACGAATATTTTAAAATTTTTTTGTATAAAAACTTTTTCATAATATTTGCGAATTTTTCAAAGTTTGTTACGTTACAGCATCCCACAGCAAGTACCCAGAAGTGAAATCAATATGGGGATCGATTCGTCTATTGATTACCTATCGATCACATATTTTGGTTTTGCTGCTTAACGAATATTTTAAAATTTTTTAGTATAACAACTTTTTTACTAAATTTGCTAATTTGTCAAAGTTTGTTACGTTATTGCATCTCACAGCAAGTACCCAGAAATGAAATCAATATGGGGATCGATTCGTCTATTGATTACCTATCGATCACATATTTTGGTTTTGCTGCTCAACGAATATTTTAAATTTTTTAGTATAACAACTTTTTTACTAAATTTGCTAATTTGTCAAAGTTTGTTACGTTACTGCATCTCACAGCAAGTACCCAGAAATGAAATCAATATGGGGATCGATTCGTCTATTGATTACCTATCGATCACATATTTTGGTTTTGCTGCTCAACAATTATTTTAAAATTTTTTAGTATAACAACTTTTTTACTAAATTTGCAAATTTGTCAAAGTTTGTTACGTTACAGCATCCCACAGCAAGTACCCAGAAATGAAATCAATATGGGGATCGATTCGTCTATTGATTATCTATCGATCACATATTTTGGTTTTGCTGCTCAACGAATATTTTAAAATTTTTATGTACAAAAACTTTTTCCATAAATTGTGAACTTTTCAAAGTTTGTTACATTACAGCACCCAGAAATGAAATCAATATGGGGATCGATTCGTCTATTGATTATCTATCGATCACATATTTTGCTTTTGCTGCTCAACAAATATTTTAAAATTTTTTAGTATAACAACTTTTTTACTAAATTTGCAAATTTGTCAAAGTTTGTTACGTTACAGCATCCCACAGCAAGTACCCAGAAATGAAATCAATATGGGGATCGATTCGTCTATTGATTACCTATCGATCACATATTTTGGTTTTGCTGCTCAACGAATATTTTAAATTTTTTATTATAACAACTTTTTTACTAAATTTGCTAATTTGTCAAAGTTTGTTAGGTTACTGCATCTCACAGCAAGTACCCAGAAATGAAATCAATATGGGGATCGATTCTTCTGTGGATTACCTATCGATCACATATTTTGGTTTTGCTGCTCAACGAATATTTTAAAATTTTTTAGTATAACAACTTTTTTACTAAATTTGCAAATTTGTCAAAGTTTGTTACGTTACTGCATCTCACAGCAAGTACCCAGAAATGAAATCAATATGGGGATCGATTCGTGTATTGATTACCTATCGATCACATTTTTTGGTTTTGCTGCTCAAAGAATATTTTAAATTTTTTAAGTATAAAACCTATTACATGAAATTTGTAATTTCTTCAAAGTTTGTTATATCACAGCATCTCATACAAAGTACCCCGAAGAAAAATTAATACAGAGATCGATTCGTTTTTCTATTCCCTATCAATAACACATTTCAGATTTAGTGCTCAAAAAGGATTTCCAATTTTATTTCCATGTTTCAATATTTCACAAATAAATCAATGAGTTTGTTATGGTTTGTTTTCTTTTTGTTTATGTTTTTTATGTATTTTTTGCTTTGTTTACTTTTTTTGTAGTTTTCCACGTGTATACACAAAAAAGTACCTTTCTATGCAACTCTGAAAAAAGTTTGCCAAAAATCCCCTGTTTGTTTTCTTCAGCTACGTGTTTTTTTCTGTTTATTGGTCCGCGGGGAGTATAATATGCCCAGGTGGCGGACAATCAGCTTAAGTGACTCTAAAGATGGGAGAGAACAGATGGTCCATCACTAATAATATCAATATACAAAGTCAAGGTGAATCTCTAGAACAAAACCAGTCACTACTTTCAGTAGCAAGACGCATTAAAAACCAAATTATTGAGCAATACTTTAGATAATTATTTCATAAACATTTTAATAATATTTAAGATTTTATTTTAAAGGCGAAACAATAAATTCAATTAAGGTTTAAAAACAAAGTTATTTAATTTGACCCTTTCTTATATATAGGAAAGTACAATTTCCATGCTCTTATGAGAGCCCAAAATCTCGACGAAACTATCCGATATTTTATTTAAAGCTTTTGACGTTTCTTTTTGAGCATTTGCTAAATTCTGAAAATTAAAAAACAGTTATAAATAATTTATGTATATTAACAAGTAAGTATAATCAGTCAAGTCCATATTCCCTATATACCCTTCATCTTCAGTAAACCTAATATATAATCAATGATTGTGGTTGTAGACACCCACCATCATTGCATCATTGTAAAAATTCTTCTTTAATAGAATATTCCCTTTTTTGGCGCTTTTTTGGAATTTTACTTTAGTGGGAACTTCTGAAATACTTGCATCACATTAAACTGTTGTATATATTGTATAATGCACATTAAGTGTATATTAATTTAAATTGTATTATGAATGTGAATTAACTTTCCACAGTGTTATCAAAACTGTCTGGAAGACTGTTAAGTAATTTTTCCTTAGTTAAAGAAATATTTTAATTTATATTTCTAATTCAAACAATAACTTTGTTAAGTAATTTTAGTTAAAGAAATATTCAATTTTAATTGAGTGACATTAAAAATAAGTAGAAAAAAAAAAAGATAAAAAATAAATTTACATAAATATTGTAATAAGTAATTCCGTTAATCTTAAATGCACTCATAGAAATTAAAATGCAAGAGCGGTAAGAATGATGTATGTAAGTATGAACAGACCAGAGATACAAGCCGATCAGAGATACAAGCCGAGACGGCTCAAATCGGCTGGCCGCCGGTAATATTTTGCAAGCCGCGCCGCCGCCGACTTCTTTCGGCTCAAAAGCTAAGCCGGCTTAAACGTAGCCGCTGATAAAGATTAGAATCGCACATGTATTTCAGAACATAATTTTACCAATTTGAACGGAGTTGCCACTATTTTAAATTCTTATGGCAAATTGAAAAGAGTTGCCACACAATATTGTGCTAATATTAAAATAGTGAAAACTACTATAAATGTCCATTTCCTGCAGAAAAAAAACTTATATAGAGACAGATTTCTATGTAACAGACTATTATACAAAGATTTTTCAATATAATAAACCTTATAAGGTCAATTTCTAAAGTTTCTGCAAAAAATGGACATTATACAATGGACATTATACCACTATAGGTTATCACTATTTTAATATTGGCACAATATTGTGTGGCAACTCCTTTCAATTAGCCATAAGAATTTAAAAAAGTGGCAACTCCATTCAAATTGGTGAAATTATTTTCTGAAATACTTTACTTTTCCAATCTCCATTCAAATTGGTGAAATTATTTTCTGAAATACTTTACTTTTCCAATCTTTATCAGCGGCTACGTTTAAGCCGGCTTAGCTTTTGAGCCGATAGAAGTCGACGGCAGCGCGGCTTGTAAAATATTACCGGCAACCAGCCGCCGTCGATTTGAGCCGTATCGGCTTGTATCTCTGGAACAGACACACATCACAATTACGTCATCAACTGGTCAACATAATAAATTTATTCATTATTTATTTATTAACCCCAGTGTGCGTCTTTGCAGCCTGAATACCTAACCTAACCTAACCCCATGTCTATATTAGACAAATATTTATTATGCTAAACGTCAAATTGTTATCATAATAAAAAATTAGCAGGTACAGACGGCATTTATTAGCGTTATAACGCCGTTATGACAGTGTTGTCTAAACAATTGTTTAGACAACGTTGTCTTGATAACAAACGTCATTTTATTGTAAAATTTGTTTAGAATTTTGTTTTTGTGCAATTAAAATTGATTTTTAACATTAGTTTTAGTGAAATTAGTGTTTATTTACAAAATTTGCATTTAATTTTAATTGTTTTTACAAAATAAAGCATTAATTCAATAAAATTATCTGTGAATTGTCGTGATAAAATCAGCGTTTTGTTACCCCTATGTATTAACATAAACAAAAAGCTGACAATTTTTCTGCCGACGTTTTGTCAAGTGCCGTGATAAATATTTGTCTAATATAGACACGGGGTAATATTCAATATTGATTCTCTTGACTGTTGCACAGTGTGACCAGGTCTCAAAAAATGTTGCGGCTAAATCCCATCGAAAATAATGCTAGAAAAAATGCTAAATTGATTTTAAAATGCCAAAAAAATTCTAAAATTTTTTAAGTTTTTTTATGAACAATTCATATTAATTTGTAACTGAAATTCATTGTAATTTATATCAAGTAAGAAAGTATATTCTGCCGTGGTTGACCATATGAGTATAAAATTTGATTTATTTTTCGTAATAAAGCATTTATGTTGAATTGAACCTTGGTTCCGATATATTTAAAATAACCCCCTCATTTTATAAAACGAAACGACAAACGTTCAAAAAAATTTGTATGGAAAAAATTCAAATTTTCAAAAATTTCCCAGTATTCTTCATACAAATTTTTTACGTTAACGAGAGTTTCGTTTTATAAAATGAGGGGGTAATTTTCTGAGAAAGGCTTTATACATTTGTATATGTATGGGGGCTAGGTAAAATAAAGGACGGACTTTAACCATTTTTAAAAGGTTTTGTCATTGGATCAAAAAGCATACGTGCTTATTGTTTTGAAAATTTCAACCTCTACTAGACGGTCAGACTTACATGGCTTAATAGATTCAGAAAATGATTCTTAACTGATTAGTATACTCAAACGTAGTATAGTGGAGTACACAGTGGGGCAGAATGAAAATTTTTTGGAAATAAATCTGGCATTTCTAAACGGCTGATCCGATCGGGATAAAATTTGGCGTGAGCGTAGCCAAGGAGTATTCGAGTTTAAGTTTTGAAGATGAACCCTGCAGATGCCCCAGGGACGGCGCTGTGGCGGCTCAAAGTAGGGTACCTACGACATGTAAAATTTTTAAACTCGTGCCATTTTTTTGTTTTTCACCCAAATACAAAGATTTTTATATTTTGTGAAAGCGCTCGACGAGATCTTGAAAAAACATGCTTGGACATACTACTTATCTCTTATAATATCCGAGTTATAGGCATTTAAAAATTTAGTGATACAAAATTTACCATACCTTGGTCCGCCTTTTTTTGAATACCGGGCGTAATTTTGGACCAAATGGACTCAATTTTTTCTTGTTAGTTAGACAACAAAATTTCCAATAATATACAAAAAATTTCAGATCAATATTGTTTACAGATCCAAAAATATACGTTTTTTAATTTAAAAATTCAAAAAATTTTAGATTTTTGGCGTTTTTTTGCCAAAAATGTGTCTTAACTCTTTTACTAATAAAATAAAATTTTTATTAAGAACATATAACAATTTTATAGTTTTCTAAAAGGTATCTTTACGCAGAACGCTTTGGCGTAAAAAACTTGTCCTATTTTTTGAAAATGTTGCCACTGCGTCCTTCCGAATATGACCTATTTTTTATCAAAACTTCAACTTTGGGCGACATGTTCTAAAATCCCAAAGCTGGGATCAGAAAACTGAAAGCAGTTTTGGAAACCTCAATATGTTTTCTATTTACTCCAAAAGTATTTTCCCAGCCCTGAAAGAAATGTGGACCCTATGGGCAAAAAAGTAAAAAATCCCATTTTTGGGATTTTCATTCCTATTTTTGGGAATTGCGGGATGCTCTTTGACCTTTTCAATTTTTTTTTTTTGCATATTCTTATTTGAAATGACAAATTTAACAAGCGTTGAAAATTTCATTGAGTTTTGTTCATAAATAAAGATTTTGTCATATATTACATATTTGTTTAATTTCTAAAACTATGATTTATATCAAAATTTTAATAGGATCGCAGATAGCTACAACAATTTAGTCCATATTTATCCCTTAATATCATTTTTTAGTTAGATATGGAAATTCTCGACCCTTTACAAAAAATTTCAAGCCAATATCTCAATTACATTCAAAAATATGTTCATTTAAACCTGTGTCCTTTAATTTCATCTTTTTCATATTTTAGTATTAAGTATGACAGAACATACATTTGGTGTTGAATAAAATATTTGGACAATTTTTAAAAATTATTTAGTTAATTATTTTATTATAATATTGTATATAAAATAAAAAAAATTATAATTTTATTATGAGCCACGCACAACAACACCTAAATCACCCCACACAAATTACCTTTCCCGCCCACCGAAATATAAAACACAATTTAATACAATATCATCAGTTAGTATAATAGCTTTTTTATTTGAACTGTTTATCTTAAACATAATACAATTAATGCTTATAACCTACTTATATAGTTAATTCCTAACACTACTTATTTTCTATAAAATAATCTGTCATATCGGTATACATATCCAGAAGGTAATATAAGTCCTTTAAATCTTCCTTGTTTTGAGATGATAGAGTTTCATAACAAATCCATCTTTTTCGCATAGTTGAAAGAACAGGATCAGAAGATAGAAGTAAACTATTAAAAATATCTTCATTCTGTGATTGCCTGGAGCATTTTCTTGAGCTGAATAGTTGAACATGCTTAAAATCTCGATTCCTCGCTTCCTGGGCTTCTTCTGTTAACTCTCCAAGTGGAAGAATATTCGATTCAATTATTATTTGACCATGACACAATACTTTGTGTACTGTTGGTGTTAGTTCCCTCCATGGATACAGAGATACAAGTAATTTAGAAATTTCAGATGTGTATTCCCCAAATCGATTTTCATTAATTTTATGTTTACTATTCAGTGCCATTAAAATAGTTTTAACTCTTCGAAGCAACTCCTTGTCGATTCCAGTTATTTTTGAAGTAATTTCAAAATCACGAAAAAACCTTCTCGACGTATTACCGTCATTTGTACTACCGCAACTTGAAAGTGGTTTGTCGATGTTTAATCCCATCTGAACTTTAAATTCTTCTTGGATTCTGCTTTTTTCCGCAGCTCTCAGTTCTTTCAATTCTTCATTATTTTTTGTTGATTTAGTAGGATAGTTTGTTTTTTTTTTTCCTGGATCGCCTTGTATGATGGTAATATATTGTGTCCTTTTTCATGCAGAGCTTTCCTTAATATTTGGTACTTATTTCGACTGAGACCCAGTTCCAACATAAGCGCTATTGCTTCTTCTTCAGTAAAATTTGATTATGATGTTGGAGTTGGTATACTTTCCACAATTCGCTTAAGTCGTTTTGGTGATGCATTAGGAAGAATAGTTGCAATATGTACGACATCCATATGTTGGTTTTCCTTTTTCAGCATTTCGTTAAATGTATCAGCAATTTCCTCATTTGAGATTGAAAAAAGTTTTTGTGTGACCCTCTTTTTTTTTACCTTGAACATAAGTCTTCGTATGACTTGCAAGGCGCTCCTATTGATGTGTTGTAAGTTGAGATTTCCGTAGTAGTTTCCATCCAACTACAAAATTTTAATCGAAATTTCTTTTGATTTCCATCCACAGACTTACTTTTTACATCAAAAAGTTTTAAAAAGTTTTCAATTTTTGATATGCCTGTTTTGTCTACTTTTCTACTATATGTAGTTTTTATATAATTTGAAATGTCTTCAATTCTTTCTGGCCCTTTTGAAGATATACTCCATAAAACGGAACACAACTTTTCGTACTTTAATGTAATCTTCATTGTAGATTTATTAAATATGGTACTTAAAATCTGAGAAGTTTACTTATATACCAATTCTTGTCATTTCCGATACAGGTATTCCAAAGTAAAAAATTACGAATTGTCTACCTATTAACATTTAGGACTATATTACTATAACCTGTAATTCAGTCATTGATATTTCTTATTAGTGAATGAATCGAAATTATCATTACCTGTATATTTTTACCTACATGATCATAAACGAAACAGAACGAAATGATCTGTTGAAAAAATTTAGGTAAAAAATAGTTATAAATTTTTGAAAATTTAAGCATAAGCATTATAAGGATAAGCAAACAAATAGAAAATAGGTAAATATAAGATTTAAATATGTGCTGTCATACTTAATACTAAAATATGAAAAAGATGAAATTAAAGGACACAGGTTTAAATGAACATATTTTTGAATGTAATTGAGATATTGGCTTGAAATTTTTTGTAAAGGGTCGAGAATTTCCATATCTAACTAAAAAATTATATTAAGGGATAAATATGGACTAAATTGTTGTAGCTATCTGTGATCCTATTAAAATTTTGATATAAATCATAGTTTTAGAAATTAAACAAATATGTAATATATGACAAAATCTTTGTTTATGAACAAAACTCAATGAAATTTTCAACGCTTGTTAAATTTGTCATTTCAAATAAGAATATGCAAAAAAAAAATTGAAAAGGTCAAAGGGCATCCCGCAATTCCCAAAAATAGGAATGAAAATCCCAAAAATGGGATTTTTTACTTTTTTGCCCATAGGGTCCACATTTCTTTCAGGGCTGGGAAAATACTTTTGGAGTAAATAGAAAACATATTGAGGTTTCCAAAACTGCTTTCAGTTTTCTGATCCCAGCTTTGGGATTTTAGAACATGTCGCCCAAAGTTGAAGTTTTGATAAAAAATAGGTCATATTCGGAAGGACAAGTTTTTTACGCCAAAGCGTTCTGAGTAAAGATACCTTTTAGAAAACTATAAAATTGTTATATGTTCTTAATAAAAATTTTATTTTATTAATAAAAGAGTTAAGACACATTTTTGGCAAAAAAAACGCCAAAAATCTAAAATTTTTTGAATTTTTAAATTAAAAAACGTATATTTTTGGATCTGTAAACAATATTGATCTAAAATTTTTTGTATATTATTGGAAATTTTGTTGTCTAACTAACAAGAAAAAATTGAGTCCATTTGGTCCAAAATTACGCCCGGTATTCAAAAAAAGGCGGACCAAGGTATGGTAAATTTTGTATCACTAAATTTTTAAATGCCTATAACTCGGATATTATAAGAGATAAGTAGTATGTCCAAGCATGTTTTTTCAAGATCTCGTCGAGCGCTTTCACAAAATATAAAAATCTTTGTATTTGGGTGAAAAACAAAAAAATGGCACGAGTTTAAAAATTTTACATGTCGTAGGTACCCTACTTTGAGCCGCCACAGCGCCGTCCCTGGGGCATCTGCAGGGTTCATCTTCAAAACTTAAACTCGAATACTCCTTGGCTACGCTCACGCCAAATTTTATCCCGATCGGATCAGCCGTTTAGAAATGCCAGATTTATTTCCAAAAAATTTCCATTCTGCCCCACTGTGGAGTAGGGTAAAAAATTAAGTTCCGTGGTATTAAGATAAACAGAAATGCTAAAAATTATTTCAAAATTTTTGTAAATTTAGCAATATGTAATGTCTCTAACTTTAAAATATTTCTGAATGCAAAAATTACATTAAAACTCTATTAATTACACTAGTTGCTCATGGTATAAAACCTATATGTGTTTTCGGAAGGAAAAGTATAATATTTCTAGTTTTACTTTTTTTATATAAACAATTTTATTTGTCTTCCTCAAAACACTTTAAAAATGGTTTTCATGTCACAAAAATATTGAAAATTCCGTTGAAATAATTTTAAATCTCGGTGAATAGATGTCAGGTTTATAACTCATACTTCCAAGTTTTTTTTTCGGAAAAATATATATGAGAATGTATGAAATAAATTGAGAGATATATTCAAATCCGTAAGTTTGTAATTCTGGAATAAATTGTCAATAATATTTTCGAAATTTATGTATTTTTTTTAATTAAAAAAAAACGTGACAACAAAATTACTAAAAATTTGGTAAAAATAAAAAGAACAGAAAGTAGGATGAGAAAGTCTTAATTATATATTATTGATTTTTTTCAATACTTATTTTCACTAAATTAACAAGAACTCCTGAAGGATGATAAAAATTAAAACCTCTTTATTTCGTATAGGAAAAAATAAAATTTCTTAATTAACCGTCATACATAGCCTTTTCCAAAATTATATGTTTCATTCCATGAGCAAACAAAAAGTATTAGTTTGTAAAATAGCGTACTGAACGTATTTGTAAAAATATATGAGATCTCTTGAATTATTTCTATCACCTCGAATTTAAAAAAGAAAAATATTTTAGAATACAACATTTTAAAGTATTCACTTGTATTGGCGTAATTTTAAGTTATTTATCTTCATGAATCTCTTTGCATTATTTTGAATTACAGTGTAAATTATTACATTTCTCATATTTCTTGTTGCTTGTGTTTGGGTATACATTTAATTCTGATTTTTTCCGGTTAAACCTATTTATAATATAAATCTTTTTTGCAAAAATTTTTCTTTTTTTGTTTACATACTATAATTGCAAAAAAAGCTAAAAATGCTAAAAATATTTTATAAAAATGCTAAATAAAATGCCAAATGCTAAATTAAAATTTTACAGCTAAATCAAAATAAAAAATGCTAAATCTAGCTGCAAAATGGTCACACTGCTGTTGCATTTTAAATATACTACGATCAATTTGAGTAGGTACACAAATTAAATTTAATTAATAAGATTAATAAGTATTTGTGTTGGAAAGAATTTATTTTTGACAACAAACACTTTCATTCCGACCCGACAATCCCTACCAAGGCGAATTCAGATAATGTGGTTGCAGTTCTGCCACAAAGTATACTTTGTGGTTCTGCAACAACAATATTAATACATCATGCAATCGTGAGCAGGATGTGGATACCTTGGCTGCCGGTAGACAATGCGTCAAGTGTACATCATGCCATGTGGAAAAACATAGTGGAGAAAGAGAGGATGTACTCGGAGCCGCCATCTTACGCCAAAGTTGCCAGAAGAAGTCACCGACTTATTCTGGTATTTATTTTTTTACATGAGTATAATATCATGTCAAAACCCATAAGTACGGCGAATTCATTTCATGAAAAATTTTTGTAAAATTTTTATATTTTATTAAAAAATAAAGATATTAAAATTTGTGAAGAAAATATATTCTGAATTGAATAATATTTTTTTTTTTCAAACGAAAAATTCTATTTCGGCAGATTAATTTGCAAAATTTAAGTGAGTGCCTAAAGTTAAGTAAAACTTAATTTTTTGCGAAAAATAAACATAAAAAAGTACATATTCATGAAAAAAATTATATTACGAATGAATGAATCTTTGTTGCAAATGGATAATTTTACTCCGGCGGAGTAATTTTCAATGATTAGCCAGCCATAATATAGCAGCCGCCGGCCGTTTAAATACCACATGTGGGTTTTGTTACATATAAAACGTTCCGGAACAGACATTTTTTAGTTAATCTCTCTATCTACATAGTGTATATATAAAAGAATATTGTTTAATTTGTTAACATTTAATAGATTTCAAAATTAAGCCATAACGTAGAAGTAAGCTACCGCTGCACAAAGTATACAGAGGTGTCATTTTTGACAGTTCAAAAACACTAAAATCAGCTTTTTTTGAATTGGTCTCGGTAGACAGAGAAAACTAATTTTTGGGTTTAATACACACAGTGCGTTAAAACAAACAACACTATATAAGGCTATTTTGTAAACAGAACAACAAAGCAAAAGAAAATAAACAAAATTAAAATAAATTTTGTGCATAATTTTAAAAAGTTTTAATTGCATATAAATTATGTGTTTTATTTATATATATATACATATTATGATGTTTTATTTTATATTTTTTACAGCAATTAACTCATAATTTACTTACCTCCAATAAGAAAATTGAAAAGAAACCCAAAAAATAAGACCAAAACAAAACAAGTTGAAATGGTATCGTGCGAAAGAGACAAATATATTTTTTTGCCGTGACGCCTCTGTATACTTTGTGGCCGCTGTCCGGCTAAATTCTTCATATGTGTTTCTTTATATAAAGTGTTCCGGAAGAGATTTTATTTAGTTAATCAAGTTATCTACACAAATGTTAATATAAAATATAATATGTTAACATTTAATAGAAAACAATATTTCGCTTAAATAACATTTTTGAATACTTAACAATTATGCCATTATTTAAATAACATGATATTGGTTTGCGAGATGCTTGATATTTTTAGATTTTTACATAAATAATTAATAATATTAACGAAGTTTTTCTCGGTTTAACGGAAATTTTTAAATATAAAAACGTAAACAATAACAACCTGATTTTGTGTCCCTCCAAACCTAGAATTTAAATATCAAATAAATATTTTGCCATTGATCAGAACTGTTAGATGCACCTGGAATTTTGTTTATTCTATTGGTGAAATCTTCCCATTTCTCCTTTACCATTTCCTTACCATGCAAGGCAGAAACCAAACCTTTTCCATTTTCCAGGAAAGAAAGAAGTACGGCATGTTGTACTTCTGTAGCTCGAGGGCTTCGTGTTTTCTTCCTAAGGAAAAATTATTACATTACACAAAATTTACGCTTATAATTTAATACTTACTCTTTTTGATACAACAAGCCCGATATTGGCCTAGGTGTATTTCTTCGGATACATCCTCCTATCAACCTAACCTACTCTTTTTGACATTCTCACATTTGTACCGATATTTATCGGTAAACTATTCTAACGATAATATTCGTTAACTTAAATTAGAGAATAGACATTGTTAATGCAACCAATATTTTTCACTACTTTACGATATCGGTAGTTAAA
Source organism: Lucilia sericata (assembly GCF_015586225.1). Lineage (NCBI taxonomy): Eukaryota > Metazoa > Arthropoda > Insecta > Diptera > Calliphoridae > Lucilia > Lucilia sericata. Next base: position 112,942 of record NW_023994193.1, read on the forward strand.
TTTAAATACAGAATTGCTGTACTGGTCACAAACCTTTTTTAATATCAAAGGGTCTGCTTTCAAAACTGAACTTTACTAATCTACATACATACTATATTTCTAAGGCTTAAGAAAGCTAAATATAAAATATTTTCACTCTAGAACAGACAATAATAAGTATTTAATATCCAAAACACTAATTATGCCCGTTTTTCGCACTTTTTCCCCATCTTTAGACCCCTTTTGGTAATACTTTCGAAACTGAACTTTACATAAATAATTTTTGAGACTTAAGAAAGCAAAATAGAAAATATTTTCGCTCTAGAACGGGCAATAATCAATATTTACAGAGCTGTGACTTTTTTCAAATATTTTTATTTAAAATTAAAATAAAAATACAAAATAAGTATATTTTATTAAGAAATTTGAAATTTGATCTCTCGTTTCCAGAGGGGATTATCTTCACCCTCGTTTACAAAGAGTACATCCGTGACGAGAGCCAACCAGGTCGGTAGACATTAGTGGATATCACAGTCTTTTTCGGACGCATTGACTCTTTGTCGAACTGCAGGGTACATATAAAATATTGTAGCGTATCTAACTAACGTTGACTAAAATGATTTTGTTAAAATTTTCATTATTTTGAGCCTTAAAAAGGTTAATTTATTTGAGTAAAATATTCTGAAAATAGAAATAGAAATGAAAATAGTTATTTGTATTTTGTTATTTCAAAAAAAATTGGTGTACACTTTCTTTTGACGCTCACAGTATGTATATTAGGATGAATCCAAAACTTTTTCGGTTCGCAAATCTCATCATAAATTAATTTTATAGATAATTACGATTCAGCTATCTGGTGTTATACTACTAAACAATGTGTTGGAAAATCCAACATTAACATAAAAGAATGATATAAAAATCATTGTTTGATATTAAAAACGTAATTTATGATTACAAATTTTAAAAATTAATTCATAGAAACCGTTTTAATAAATATTACGTTATGTCCCCTATGCAATACCACGAATCGTTTCTATAATTTTTTCCAGTAACTGTATTACTTACGCATAATCAAAGTATGCTTTCTGCTGAGACAAATGGTGCAATAACAAAAACTCTATCATTAACCCTTTAGATGTAATGAGACTTAAAATTTCCAGATTATAAACTTACAAACGCTATATTTCGAAAACCACAAAAGTGGCAAATTCCATTGTCATTATACAAGTTATATATGGAGTATTAATTGGATGGCGTTTTATTAAATTAGGAGGTGATGATGAAAAAAAAACATTGTTTGATGGGAAATTATTAGCCCACAAGTTAACATTATTAACATCATAACTCTTAAACGTCTGTCATATACAAATCTTAAATTGTAATGTAGAATTGTATTTGAAATATGCACGATGGGGCAGCCATATGGAGACTTGTGGCGATAAATCAAAAATGAAAACTGATTTTTATAAAACAAATGATATATCATTTGAAAGAGGACACTTTTTTGCATAAGATTTGTTCGCAACATTTTTCATAGTAGCTTTGATCTGAGCTTGAGCTGAGCCTAAAGTTGATGAAAAAAACAATTATTTGAAATGTAGTAATAATTCCTGTTTAAAGACCTATACTTCATGTTAATAATATGACCTTCTATTGTAAAAAGCCTACTTTTTCTTTACGAGGTTTAATATTACGTATTGTTGAGAATTGATCTACGAATTTTTAAGACATAGTAATGGTTACAGGCATAGAAAAATAAATAGAACTGAAACTGAGAATAAGAAATATTACTCTCTCACATGTACAGGTTCTGTGTGAATTTAATACAATTGTATGAGTATTTTTATTTTTGTTTACATAAAATAACAAAAATATGAAAGTACAAAATGTATCCGAATACACCATACCCTACCACATTGCGAGTAAGTAGCAATAAGTTATTTAGTATTTTTTAATGTAGAAGTTATATTCAAGAGATTGATGTTTGCTTAATTAATGAATGTACTACTCATTATAACAATATATAGTCAAAATTTCGTATATATAAAATTTGTTGAGTCGAATTTTATAAATACTCTATTCTTGTATAGCATGTACCGCTTACAAAAAAGTTCAATAGGCTAATTTATGGGCGGATTACATCATTACATCGACGCAGGTGTTACAAACTTTAAGACGTAAACAAAATACCGTTCCCATTAGTGTGGTGTAGGGTGTATTTTGACTGCATTTGGGCTGCTTTGAAATTAACAATAATCGTTCATATCAAGCGTTAATTTTAGCATTAGCACAATTCCTTTGGCAAAATAGCCCCTGCTGCTGCAGTAAACACTGCTAAAAGTTATGTTTTCCCATAAAATTATTGAAAACATTTTCAGAAAAAAAAACAAATTTTTCAATCGTTTTTATTTTTTAATATTATTTTCAAGTGTCAATATTGACTCAACCCAGCAACCACAAAGAGTTTATTTAAAATTAAAAATAATTTTTAATGAAGATCTTTCTTACATTGGTCAACTGATATTGAATAAAAATGGCTAATTCAAATCATTATTTCATAAAATATCGAAATATAATATCAAACAAAAATATAAAAACTTTTTAAACGAAAAAGTTTGTATTTGTTGGGTTACATATTTTTCAACTAATACATTCTCACGACTTAGGTTTTTGACAGCAGACTTAGGTTTTGTCATACTCAGTTTCAGTTCTATGTATACCTTTTCTATGGTTACAGGTGTCAAAATGCACAACTTACTTGAAAGGAAAATTATAATTATTTTTTTTAAATTTTCAAAAGTTTGAAGGTAAAAAAGTAACACAAATGTCCAAAAATGCCCATAACCATTATATATCCTTTAAAGTAGGGGATGTCTAGAATTATAATCTTTTTTAACATTTTGCGGATTTTTGCGGTTTTTGATTTTTTTCGAGTTTGAAGATATTCATGTACACATAGATTATTTCAACTTGATTTATTTAATAACTGATTTCAATAAGGTTTAAATGCAAAAAGTCAATGATTTTTTCTAAAATTGCTAAAAACGTATAAATTATTTAATACAGAATTTTAAAATATTTTTTTAGAGATGCCACCTTTTTTGTACCTTATGTAGTAGAAATTAACTTGTTTAAGTAAAATTTCGGTTACAATCATTGTTTTATATGGTTTTTGAAATATATTATGATGCCTAAGCTCTAAAATAGATAAAGAATTTAAAAATATATTAGTATTACCCAGCAAACATTCGATAAAAATTTCAGTCGGAATAGTTAGATATCGGAAAACTACTAAATTTGTTTATATATCTCATTAGTATATATGTATATATAGTATAAAAAGGTACATATGTATTCTATGTCCACAGTATGTATGTATGTATGTATGTATATAAACGACCTGAATAATAATAATAATAGATCGGTACACTTAAGGATGGAGATTTCGAATTAGAATATCAATGAATGAATTATAAAACTTTGTAACTAAAACTTTTCCTTTAATTTTGAAGTAATGATTCGAAACAACTTTATCATAAAATCAATGTTGCATTTGTTATTATATTGATAAAAAATTCTGATTACGAGTTGAGTAAGTACTTTTGACCATCAAATATTCAAAGAATTTTGTACCCTGTTAACTTCTTTTAAAATTGACCAAAAATTTTCTTTAAGTGTATTTTAATTTTTTAACAATTATTATATAACTAGTATTTACTAATTTTTATAATCATTACATTATTTTGGAAAATTTAAAAAATAAAATATTTTTGTTATTTTTTATATTTTATATCTTTTTTGTATAATTTTGTTCGGTGGGTTATGATATTTTTACAAATTCAAAATCTAGAGAAAATTATCTTTTTATTGATACCAATCACTTGTATCGAAAGCCATTGGTTGATTTATCGCCCTTTTTAATATGTCTGTGCCCCTATGTGATATGTTCAGTAGTTTTCGGTCTATCAAAAAATGTCGCCCAAAATCGGTGTTTTGGGCGCAGATATGCAGTTGACATTTAAAAAAAATCGACAATATTAGTGCTGATTAGGCTTTCCAACTACCGACATTTTTTGATTCAAGCCCCTTGTATAATCTTTTTGGGCCTCAACGTTACCGAAATAATCCAAATATATGTAATTAAGGCCTAATTAGACTACATAAACGGCTTGACAAACATACTTTTTTCATTCCCACATTCACTACTCAAACTTTGCTCGTACAAACACCGATTTGTTCACGTTTTTATGGACTTGCAAAGATACAGATGTCAATTTTTCTTAGAAATGTAAAATTTGTTATTTATGTATATAAACCATACAAACGTTTTGACAAAAATTCAATGTTTGTGTAAAAACAGTTCTGGACCGACAGCGCTGAAAATTTGTTTCTGGGCTACTATCCAATAATACTAATGGTGAAAATTTAACAAAAATCGATTTTTTGAGTTGGGTCACTTGACTTGAAATCAAATCAAAATTTTTGTTCAACCAAACCGCGAGCATGTCGTACGGAATAACACAGTACATATGTAAAATACATGTCGTCTAATACCACCTTTAGTACCTGATATGTTAAAAAATCGCGTAAACGTTTTTTTTTAATATTTTTTATTTTATCGGAAATTCCCGGGAATGTGAATATTTTTTCCCGATTCTCGGGATAAAATAAATAATAATTAAAAAAGCGTTTACGCGATGTTTTATTGATTTTTAAATATATCAGAAATATGTACATACATACATATATATAAAATCAGAGTTGGCAATAGTTTAGATAGTATAAAAAGGTACATATGTATTCTATGTCCACAGTATGTATGTATGTATGTATGTATGTATGTATGTATGTATGTATGTATGTATGTATGTATGTATGTATGTATGTATGTATGTATGTATGTATGTATGTATGTATGTATGTATGTATGTATGTATGTATGTATGTATGTATGTATGTATGTATGTATGTATGTATGTATGTATGTATGTATGTATGTATGTATGTATGTATGTATGTATGTATGTATGTATGTATGTATGTTCATTGCTGGGAACTAATAAATGCTTTAAGTAGCTAACTTCTGTTAGGCATGAAGTTAGTAATTTAACATCTTGCTTAACCCCCTTATTATCTCAATATTCCTTAGAAAACATTCTAAACAAGATTCTAACTAATAACGGCGGTGATGGCTCAACTTTATATAAACGACCTGAATAATAATAATAATAGATCGGTACACTTAAGGATGGAGATTTCGAATTAGAATATCAATGAATGAATTATAAAACTTTGTAACTAAAACTTTTCCTTTAATTTTGAAGTAATGATTCGAAACAACTTTATCATAAAATCAATGTTGCATTTGTTATTATATTGATAAAAATTCTGATTACGAGTTGAGTAAGTACTTTTGACCATCAAATATTCAAAGAATTTTGTACCCTGTTAACTTCTTTTAAAATTGACCAAAAATTTTCTTTAAGTGTATTTTAATTTTTTAACAATTATTATATAACTAGTATTTACTAATTTTTATAATCATTACATTATTTTGGAAAATTTAAAAAATAAAATATTTTTGTTATTTTTTATATTTTATATCTTTTTTGTATAATTTTGTTCGGTGGGTTATGATATTTTTACAAATTCAAAATCTAGAGAAAATTATCTTTTTATTGATACCAATCACTTGTATCGAAAGCCATTGGTTGATTTATCGCCCTTTTTAATATGTCTGTGCCCCTATGTGATATGTTCAGTAGTTTTCGGTCTATCAAAAAATGTCGCCCAAAATCGGTGTTTTGGGCGCAGATATGCAGTTGACATTTAAAAAAAATCGACAATATTAGTGCTGATTAGGCTTTCCAACTACCGACATTTTTTGATTCAAGCCCCTTGTATAATCTTTTTGGGCCTCAACGTTACCGAAATAATCCAAATATATGTAATTAAGGCCTAATTAGACTACATAAACGGCTTGACAAACATACTTTTTTCATTCCCACATTCACTACTCAAACTTTGCTCGTACAAACACCGATTTGTTCACATTTTTATGGACTTGCAAAGATACAGATGTCAATTTTTCTTAGAAATGTAAAATTTGTTATTTATGTATATAAACCATACAAACGTTTTGACAAAAATTCAATGTTTGTGTAAAAACAGTTCTGGACCGACAGCGCTGAAAATTTGTTTCTGGGCTACTATCCAATAATACTAATGGTGAAAATTTAACAAAAATCGATTTTTTGAGTTGGGTCACTTGACTTGAAATCAAATCAAAATTTTTGTTCAACCAAACCGCGAGCATGTCGTACGGAATAACACAGTACATATGTAAAATACATGTCGTCTAATACCACCTTTAGTACCTGATATGTTAAAAAATCGCGTAAACGTTTTTTTTTAATATTTTTTATTTTATCGGAAATTCCCGGGAATGTGAATATTTTTTCCCGATTCTCGGGATAAAATAAATAATAATTAAAAAAGCGTTTACGCGATGTTTTATTGATTTTTAAATATATCAGAAATATGTACATACATACATATATATAAAATCAGAGTTGGCAATAGTTTAGAAGCTGTGAAAAGATAAGGGTAACGTTAAAGGTGGAAGTACACAACACGCGTTGAGGCGGCAACGCGTTTTACGCTTTTCAAACTTTTCGCGCTTTACAAGCTGCAAGTTACACACAACGCGTCATTTTGATCTTTCTTTTAATGTTTTTTAAGACTATTACTGTTTTAAAAATCAACATTTTAAGATTTTGTTTATTTTTTAATATTTTTCATTCATTGTTGGTGAAATTTATTTCATTTTAGTTTATTCTTATTCTACACAAAACAAAATAGAACCCTGATCAGGTGCCGACGCGTCAAAAGTTGAAAGTTGCTGAACTTTTTGCGGCAGACGCTTTGCAAACTACAGTGTGTAACTTGTTAAATGAAGATACACTATTTCAACTTTTTTTGACAGAAGCCTATAACGCGCTGCCGCGTACAACGCGTGTTGTGTACTTTCACCGTAAGGGCCAAATAGACTACACAAGCGGCTTGACAAACATACCAATATTTTACATTTGTACAAGCCTGTCGTGTAGTGTATGAGAGTGTTTAGTGTTTGTACAAATGCTTATGTTTGTATGCGGTTTGTTTGTACAAAAATCAAAAATTTTGATTTGATTTTTATTTCATGTTAAGTGACCCAACTCAAAAAATCTATTTTATTTAATTTGCACCAAGGTTAGTACCAAAGAATATAAAGAAATTGGGGCTTGTCAGTTGGTACGTAAAGGAGTTGTCATTCGGTACCTAACTCTAAGTATGTATTGGTAGAATTTTTGTATTAGTATTGGAGCTCCAACCACTTTCACCACACTTTCCAAACATACATACTTGCATAAAATCGTACATAAAAATTTTAGGAAAAATAAATAACATTTAAATTTCTACATTCGCAGATTTTTAAATTTATTTTGCCCAAATCTAATCAGTAAACATTTAATAAATATATTTTTCGGACTTAAAATCTCTTTTTTTGCAAAAAAATAAGTTTATTTTAAATAATTTTTTCATTTTCAATACCAAAATATACAACTTTGTTTTGTCAATTTTAATTTCAACACACATAAATTAATTGTCAAAAAAATTAAAATAATATTTTTTTAGTTTGTGAAAAATAAAATTATTTCGGATTGTTAAATGCGATAAAATTGTGTAAAAAATTAAAAAATTATCCCGGTATTTTCGCGAAAAAGTTTTGAAGTATTGTGAGAGAATTGAGTTCTCACAAGTGTGTTGAATTTGCACAGAACTCGTCTGTGAAGAGAAGGAAATGTTATTGTTGTAAAACAATGTCATAGTCCAACTTCTTATTATTCTTTGGTTAGTACTATTGGATAGTAGGCCAGAAACAAATTATCAGCGCTATTGGTCCAGAACTGCCGGACTTAGACATTTTCGTCATATAGGGTTTTATTCAAATGAGTGTAACTTTTCACCTGTTGCTCAGCTTATAGAATTTCCTTTAAAGCGCCTTGGCGATACATCAAACTGGCTCTCTCAAACGGTAAGTTTTTTTTATGGTGTTAGTAAAAAATCTCATATAAAAAAATCGCATATATACATATGATGTTTTTTTACTAACACAATCAAAAAAATTACAGTTAGATATTTGGCCATCCCGCTTAAAGTCTTTATCCCGGGTCTATATTAAACAAATATTTATTTTGCTAAACGTCAAATTGTTATCATAATAAAAAATTAGCAGGTACAGACGGCATTTATTCGCGTTATAACGGCGTTCTGACAGTGTTGTCTAAACAATTGTTTAGACAACGTTGTCTTGATAACAAAGGTCATTTTATTGCAAAATTTGTTTAGAATTTTGTTTTTGTGCAATTAACATTAGTTTTTTAACATTACTTTTAGGGAAATTACTGTTTATTTACAAAATTTGCATTTAATTTTAATTGTTTTTATAAAATATAGCATTATTTCAATAAAATTATCTGTGAGTTGTCGTGATAAAATCTGCGTTTTGTTACCCCTATGTATTAACATAAACAAAAAATGACAATTTTTCTGCCGACGTTTTGTCAATTGTCGTGATAAATATTTGTCTAATATAGACATGGGGTTATAGTCCCATAATGAGATGCGAGAGGGATATAATTTTTTAAGTAATTTTTTCAATATTTTCCACCAAATTTTTCCCTATTTTTCGAAATGGAAGTTTTGTTTTTGTTTTTTTTTTTTTTTTGCTGAAAAGAAAGCTTAAACCGTTTCCTTTAAGAGCTTTGTGGTTACTTAGTGGGATGCAAAAAAATAATATTTTATCTAAAAAAAACTTTAGAGATAAAATAATTTTTTTATAGATATCCCACTTGAATAAATAAAAGAAGAAAATTTTTTATATTGATATTTGAATTTTGTTCGAAATACATAAATTTTGGAGTTAAGTTTTTATTAATCGGTTAATTGATGATCGTTATTATACCCTTCACCTTCGTGAGAAGGGTATATATAAGTTTGTCATTCCGTTTGTAATTTCTATAATATAATTTTCCGACCCTATAAAATATATATATTCCGAGTCCTTATAGATAGCGAAGTCGATTAAGCTATGTCCGTCTGTCTGTCTGTCTGTATGTTTGTTGAAATCAATTTTCTGAAGACCCCAGGTATCTCCGGGATCCAAATCTTCAATAATTCTGTTGGACACACTTTCGAGAAAATCAGCAAAATCGGTCCATAAATAACGGAGATATAAACAAAAATCTGAGACAACCTCTGAATATGTCATAAAAAAATCAAGAGAAAAAAACAACAACAAAAAAACCTGTTATTGTTTTTTCAACTAAAGTTTTTTGTTTTAACTCATCTTAAATGAATTCAGTCTTCCAAATTGTAAATATTTCTTATTTAAATTGTAATATTTTTTAATCAAATTAAAAAAACATTTTTTATTTTAAATTCACACAACAAAATTTTTAGTGGAAACTGTCTTAAACAACTTATTAAAGTCAACTAACATAAAAGATGTTCATTGTCTTTGCACTCAAATAAAACTGATCATAATTATTGTTTTTCTCTTCGCCTTATTCTTATGTTTTTCAAGTGTTCCCTATCTCGTTTACTCGGGGCACATTTAAGTGACGACTGCCACACTCTTGCTTTCTTGGTGTACAGTAAAGTGGCGACTGTCTTCACTGTCGTTTACGAAGAGTACATTGGTCACGAATAACCCAATATATAGAAATTAGGGTCAACCATGTGGCTACACATTAGTATAAATGACTGTCTTTTACGTATGCATTGACTCTTTGTCGAACTGCTGGCACAAAGTATACAGAGGCGTCACGGCAAAGATATATATTTGTCTCTTTCACACGATACCATTTTAACTGGTTTTGTTTTGGACTTATTTTTTGTGTTTCTTTTAAATTTTCCTATTGGAGGTAAGTAAATTATTTGTAAATTGTTGTAAAAAATAAAAAAATAAAACAACATAATAAGTATATATATATTAATAAAACACATAATTTATATACAATTAAAACTTTTTAAAATTTTGCACAAAATTTATTTTCATTTTGTTTATTTTCTTTTGCTTTGTTGTTTTGTTTACAAAATAGCCTTATATAGTGTTGTTTGTTTTAACGCACTCTCTGTATTAAACTCAAAAATTTGTTTTATCTGTCTCCCGAGACCATTTCAAAAAAAGCTGATTTTAGTGTTTTTGAACTGTCAAATTTGACACCTCTGTATACTTTGTGCTGCTGGGTTAATTTTTTGTGTATTTCGTTTTGTATGTCTGTTGGTTTCATTGCCTTTTGTATTTATACCCTACACCACTTTAGTGGGGAGGGTATATTGGATTTGTGCTGATGTTTGTAACATACAAAAATATTCGTCCTAGACCCACCTTAAAGTATACCAATCGGCTTAGAATCGTTTTCTGAGTCGATTAAGCTATGTCCGTCCGTCTGGCTGGCTGGCTGTCCATGTAAACCTTGTGCGCAAGGTACAGGTCGCAATTTTCAAGATAATTGGATGAAATTTGGCACGCACGTTTTATTTGACCTAAGGACGAAGCCTATTGAAAATGGTTAAAATCGGTCCATTATTTCACCTAGCCCCCATACAACAGAACCCCCCGAAAAGGGCTTCTGAGCTCATAATTATGTTAAATATACAGATATATCGATAAAATACGGCACAACTAAGTTTTATAGAAGTCTTGATGACCCTGCCAAATTTCATAAAGATCGGGCCACATTTGAAAGTCTCCTTCAGAAAATTACTTGAATGTCCCAAATTAGCTTATAAACACAAATATCGCGATGAAATTCAGCACAATAAAATATTATGTCAATATAAATATATTCACAAAATTTTATCGGGCTTGGTCCATATTTGCCCCTAGCCCCCATATTAAGCCTCTTTCAGAAAATTAGTTTTTCATCCATAAATTGCTTAAATGTATCGGAACAAGGGAATATTGAAGATAAATGCTTTATTATGAAAAATAAATCACATTTAATATTCATAACTGGTGTAGGGTATCATATGGTCGGCCACGCCCGACTATAATTTCTTACTTGTTTGTTTTTTTTTGTGTGTTTTATTTCGTTTAGCGTTGTTGTAGTTTGTTTTGTTTTACTATTGATATAATAATAATATATGTATGTAGTCGGAAAAATAAAATAAATATAAATTTTATAAAATTAATATACATATTTTAAATATACTATGAAGGTTATATAAGATTCAGCACAGCCGAATATAGCACTCTTACTAGTTTAAAATTTGTCAATTGTCATTTATTCGAACAGTTATTCGACAAAAATTTATCGAAGATTTTGGAAGGTTGTGCATAAGTCAGTCACCCCCTATGATTACAGATATGTTAATAACATTTCCAAAGATATAAAAATTATTTTTTTTCCATACCGCCCCTTTAGATTTTCATATATTACGTCGCCATTTTAAGTCCGTTCGTAAGATATCATATATCAATATTTATGGCTTGACTGTACCTATATATATTACACTCTTAGAAAATTTTTTAATTTGACGTCATATTCTATGTGCGACTTCTCATATCTCGGAACCTTCCCTTAAATCTAAAGTTGTGGCTATACTGGAATAAAGTACATTTAATTATATGAAATATAAGCTTTTAAAATGCTCACTATTATGATTGCATCCCTATGTTAACACAAAAAAGATCATTTTATTCAGCATTTAATTTTATTAATTAATAACAAAATCGCGTACATAAATACTAACCCCCTTATTCACAAACAAAATTTTTATTTTATAAACAGTTTATAAATTAGATTTTGTATGGAAATTTTGTTTTATAAACCTTTTATAAAATAAAAATGTTGTTTGTGAATAAGGGGGTAAACATTTTATTTTATAAAAATAAATTAAAAATTAATGAGTTATGGTAAGTTTTACAAAAATATTTCATGCTTTTTTCCATACAACTACTTGCATGTTTATCGATTTTTTTTATAAATTTTGAAAAATGTTTATACTAATTTTTATATTGAATTTCCATATACTATTTAAGCAATTTATTGATTAAAAACTGATTTTCTGAAAGAGACTATACGTGGGAGTATACATCCTCCTATCAACCTAACCTAACCATACGTGGGAGCTAGGATCAATTATGGACCGATCCTATCAAAATTTGGTAGAGGGATTTATGTTCATATAGGTGTTAGATATGCAAAATTTCATCATAATGGTAGTATTTAAGAGGAAATTAACGACGTTGAAGCCATAATTAAGAGCTCCAAAGCCCTATTCGGGGGTACGGTTGTATTAGGGCTAGGAGAATAATGGGCCGATTCAATCCATTTTAAAACAATTTCGTCCTTGGGTAAAATGAAACATATACATAGCTAAACTACTATAGTGTTGTAGGATATTATTAACTTCCTCCTTTAACTGAAAAAATAAAAAGGATTTCTATTTTATAATTCATTTTCAAAAAAAAAAAAAAAAAAAAAAAAATGTTTTTTCCAGGGAAATTATGTAATTGTTTGTTGTGTGAACGGTTCATAATGAATATTTGAAAATTTTTAAATATCTATAAAATAGCTGTTTAATCATAAAAGTGAGCATTCCAAAAGCAAATATTTCATATAATTAAATGCTCTTTAGTCTTGTAGAGCCACAATTTCAGATTTTGGGGAAGGAAGGAAGGATTAAAAAATCGTCTAAGGGTGAAATGTAGCTACAGTTAAGCCATAAACACTGATATATCATATGTTACGATCGGACTTAAAATGACGACGTAATTTATATATAAAAAACAAACAGGGCGGTGTTTCTAAGCGTGACAAAAAAATATTTTTTTCAATTTTTGGAAATGTTATTAATATAACTTTAATTCTAGGGGGTGACTGATACAACTTTTTTTTGTCCATAGAGACCCACGCATTCTAGTGATCATCCAGGTGTTCGAAATATGATTGTTTATAAATTTATTTCGTAATTATATTTCGCGCAGTCGGAAGATCAAAAACTGTTTTCTGTAATATGTACTTGTCTGTAATAGATATAAAAATGACTCAGAAAAGAGTCAAAAATTACTAAAATGTAATTCAAAAATTACTCTAAAACGACCAGTAATTTAACTCATTAATGAGTATCATTTATGATCAGAAAATGAGCGTACTATGATAATTTTAATCGTGCAATTGCAAAAAATGCTAGGTGGTTTAGGGTTTAACTTGCTGTTGGATTAAACTTGGAACAAATTTAGGCGGACTTTATCCGATGATTGTGTTTTTCAGTTATGGATTTAAGACAGCCAAGCGCAGAAAGAGAGGCGCTAAGAAACTGTTATTGTAGTGGTGAGAAAATACTAAAAAACACGCTTGTTACCCTGCCAGCAGTTTTGTAGTCGACTACGAGAAAAATTCACTTCTAGTTTACTTTTACAGACTGACTATAAGCTAACTACAATGTAATGCAGAGCTGTCCCGAAAATTTGTATTTGGCAACGTAAAGAACCGACTTTTAAATACTAACTACAAGCTAACTATAATTTAATGCAGAAGTGCCTCAAAATTATCTGGAGAGAATTAATTGTATTTCAACATGTTTTCTCTTGTTTCTTTATTATTATGATTTTATTTGTTAACTTTAGTAGACTGACTATAAACGAACAACAATGTAATGCAGAAATGTTCCAAAATTTGGTATTTATTAACGTAAACAACCGACTTTTAAAGACTAGCTACAAGCTAACTATCATATAATGCGGGAGTACCCCAAAATTATCTGGAGAGCATTTTGTTTCGACATGTTTTCCCATGTTTCTTTATTATTTGGAATTTTGTTTTACATTTTTGTCATTTTCTTGTATACGTTGTGAAATTAGAGTCAGTAAATTGGAAAAATTAATTATGAAAGGTTAAATATTTCAAAACTCGGTCCCTAAATTCTAAATTCTGCTGATTAATAATGTAAATATAATACATTAACAGTTAACATTACACATAACATTTTAAAATTTATTTTAGATTTGGATCAATGGGAATCATGGAAATAATGAACAAATCATTCATAATTTTATGGATATTATTAGTTCCCCTGCAGAAAACTGATGTCTATTAATTTTAACGAACTAATATCATAACATGTATTAAGGCGAAATGTAATTTAGATAACTAGTAGTTAAATTTGAAATATATTTAATTAAAATGTAATTAATTAATACAGTAGGGAATACAAAAGAAAAGTATTACTTGACTTTTCTGCAACTAACTTTAAGTTAGTTAATAAAGAGTTGCCTTTAAGCTAATTTTTTAGTAACTAACTTTAAGCTAGTTGAAAAGTCATGCAGAGTAGGACAATTGACTACTGCGTAGGACATCGCCATGTTAAAATAGTCAGTTGGCTCCATTAAAAATAATCCAAGAATCAACCATAACTAGTTGATGAAAAATTAGGCTTTTAATGCATTTAAAGTTAGTTGAGTTGCTGGCAGGGTATGATCAAATTTCATAACAAGTAAAATGGTAAATTTTACAGATACAGAAAAGAAAAATGTATATTTCTTCACAGAGATAAAGTTTTTTATTTTAAATGTGTAAAAAAGTATTAAAAATACTGTTTTTATGTGTTTTCATACTTAAGCTTTGGGGAATTTCTGTTTTGGAGTGTGCTAGTTTTTTTGAAAAAAAGACCTGGTCCACACTAGGAAATTTTTGTTCAGAAACTTTTTCATAATTCTCTTTTGAAGTTTCCTTAATGTCCACACATAGAAACTTTTGTTTCAGAAACTACGTATTAATTGCATTGATTTGTTGTTGTACGAATGAGAAGAATAACAAAACAAGTTTCCGAGTACGAGAAACTCCGTACCGCGAGAGAAATGAATGATATTCTTTCTCTTTCTCTCTCACGCAAAATCAAAAGTTTCCCAAAAAAAGTTTCCTAGTGTGGACCGGCAGTAATTCTCTTGTTTACAAATTGTGTTGTTGTTTTTACAAATTGTTTTTGCAATTTTTGAAACAAAGCGACGTCAATCTACAACTAAAGATAATTTTTTGTCTTTAGTTGCGTAATTTGAACAATATGAACGCGCAACGCTGATTTAAGAGCAGTTAACTTTGTTAGTATTGCCAACTTTTCAGTAAAAACATAAACGGTAAACAGCTATTTTTAGCTAATATTACTCTTGCAAAGTGAGAAAATTAATATAAACATTTAAAATAATAAAAATAATGTTGATAAAACAAATCAGAAAATTAATATTTACTTAAAAAAAAGTTTTTCTTCTTCCGAATTGTGTATTTTTTTGTTGATTGTGTTTTCTTATAACTTAGGTTTAATTGGCCAATAACCCTCACTTAAGCTAAGATAATAAGTAACGTAACTGATTACTGAAAAACATAAAACAAAAATT
The DNA here is from genome assembly GCF_015586225.1 of Lucilia sericata. Lineage (NCBI taxonomy): Eukaryota > Metazoa > Arthropoda > Insecta > Diptera > Calliphoridae > Lucilia > Lucilia sericata. Next base: position 128,366 of record NW_023994193.1, read on the forward strand.
AAACTAGGTTTAAACAAAGAATGTAGATTATCTTTATCAGAAAACCCCGACCTGAGTTTCTTTTTGTGATTTGACAGCGATTTAAATTTTAGCAGAAGAGATATTACTGATTCATTTGTGGTTTTGGTTGTATCATATCAAATTACTACCATATCAACTTTTCCAACTCTGTACAACATAACGCTATAAATCCAAACATACAGCGCTAACAGTAACTTGTGTTATTATTAATTCAACTAGTGAGTATTAAGTACTTAAACATCAGTAGAAATTATTAATGCTTAAAATTATTTTTATGGAATTTTCTAAAAAAAATAGCAAATAGTGATTTAATCCAATTAATTTTAATTATAAATGCGTAATTTATTAAATGTACAACACATTTGTGTTTTACACAGTAGAAACATACATACGTATTTAAAAAAACACATGTACATGTGTACATGACTAATATGTTGATCGTTACCAAAGTATGTTGATTATAAGGTAGTGTTCCGAGAACAGTTGATTGCTTTTTGTTAACATACTTTTGATTTTTATGTATAGAGTTTGACAGAGACCTGTTACTTCTAAGTGCAGTCATACTGTCAAACTCCATATATAAAAAATAATACGATTCGCTGTTTGACAATAGTTTAAAAATAAAATAACTCATTGATCGTTACACATACTTTGTATGAATCAACAGAAGCGAATTCAAATATTAATAAATATGGCTATTTACAAAGTAAATTAATAAAGTAGCGACACGAGTTGTTGTACAACAAACGTCTACAAAAACCACAGGCAATTTGTTTTTGTTCGAAATACTCACTTGTCAAAATTTGTTTACAAAAATGAACCAATAATTAATGGAAAATATGGCATTATTGTTGTACTTTCCAAAAATATGTTGTTATTTATATTAAAAGTCACAGAGTTTTCTTTATTTTTTAAAAATTAGAACATTTTTAAAAATATTATACACTTAAAATACACTTTTTCACATTAAATACAACAAATTACTCAGAAATTTGTACAAAAGCAAGCGTTAAAATGAAAACAAATATGGCAACATAAACATTTTTGACAAGTAAGTCCACAAATAGCAAGTTTAAAAAAAATAGTCAGCTGTTCAAATGAGTCTACTTTATAAATTTACTTTGGCTATTTAGGTATGTATCTAGTATTGCCAGATTTTATTTTTAGTGCAATGTCTTATTAATACCCTTTTCACTGCATCGAAATCTAGTAAATTTCTATCGAAATCTTTCTTCAAATCTAGACCGTTTACCCTTCGTATTTTTGACATTTAGGAAGATTTAATTTTTTCTAATATTTCTCCAAATTGTGTTTGATGAAAAAAACATATATATATATATATATATATATATATATATATATATATATATATATATATATATATATATATATATATATATATATATATATATATATATATAAATCTTTCTTCAAATCTAGACCGTTTACCCTTCGTATTTTTGACATTTAGGAAGATTTAATTTTTTCTAATATTTCTCCAATCAATATCTATATATATATCTATCTATATATCTATCTATATATATATATATATATATATATATAGATATATATATATATATATATATATATATATATATATATATATATATATATATATATATATATATATATATTTTCATTTATATTTTCCAATTTATTAAAATTTTGTCGACATTTTGATTTTCCTTTCTTTGTTTTCCCCTTTTTTCTTGTGCAGCATAGTATTTTTTAGTATTATTTAGGAAAAAACAGAGTTGCATTTCTATTTATTTTGAGTAGATTTTGCCGAAATCTACTCATGCAGTAGATTTTGTTTTGTATGGAAAATCTAGTTAAAATCAACTATATTTGCTCGAAATCTCGTAAGTACTAGATTTCGCTATAGTGTAAATGGGGTACAACGATGTTTGACTCAATTTTGATATGGAAAAATTTTCATATTTTCTTAATTTTTGTTTTAATTTTCATTGTGAAGTAAGGCCAGTAATTTATAATATTTTGTAATTATATTATGAAAAAGTCTTTAAAAACTGATTAGGAAATATTAAAAATCATTCACATATCATTCATCTCTCTCTCGGAAAAGTTACTCAACTAAAGTTTTTGTGTGTGGACCGGTACAAAGAAATCAATGCAATTAACACGTAGTTCTGAAACAAAAGTTTCTATGTGTAGACATTAAGGAAACTTTAAAAGAGAATTAAGAAAAAGTTTCTCAACTAAAGTTAGCGTGTGTGGACCGGCACTCACATTTATATATACGGTGTGAGTTTTTTACTAACACAGTTAAAAAACTTACCGCGTGAGTCAACAAATTTGGTGTGTGGCCATGTCGCTTTAGGCAGTACTCTACTTAGCTTAAATTAATTCGCCTACTTAACACCAGAGGCTCTGCAACTCTGTACTAAAAACAATCATAACGCGCAATTACAGAGTTGTAAATGAATAAAAATAATTTTTCTTTTTTCACAACCTTTTCTCTCTATTCTATCCCCTTTCACACCGAAAATAATAGACATATATATTTGAAATTTGATAAATCTACATAAATGTTTTATAGCCCTCAGTTCAAAAAACTCGAATTTTTTATTATGATGATGTTTATTTATAATATCGCTAAGTAGTATGGAAATGATAGGGTAAAAACTGTTTTTTTTTTTAATGAAGAGCAATTCTTAAAGAGCATTTTAAAAGAGGAAATTGTTTTTAATTGATTAAGTTGAGAACCAATTAATTTATTTTTGTAGTTATTTCTTATATGTACAATTAAAAACCAATGTATTTATTTTGTACACAGAAAAAATAATACATAACTAGAATGAATTTTGTGATAAATTGTATGAATCGAACATGACTTTTTTTCCCAAAGCATTTTCATTCAGAATATTAAAAGTTCATAAATTGTATGAATTTGTACATGAATGATTTTTTTTGTTTTTTACTTATTTTCTTTAATTTTCACAAAAAAATGCAATAAAAATAATCACAAATATATTAGTGAATTTTTATGATAAATATATAAAAATATTGGAAAACAAAATATGAAATAAAAAACATCAGCAAACATGTATGGCTATGTTCGATGGTTAATTAACAATTTTTGTTTATTTTTTCTTCCTCTTTTACATTGAGACTTTTTCTCCCTGGGCTTTTCTGAATTTTCTTTTAATCCCCTTCGTAAAATCTTGAATGTTTACATTGAGACTTTTAAGGCATGCCTGCTTTTGGAAATTATGAGCGTAAAGCTACGTTCACACCTGAAAAATATTTGGTCCAAATATTTGTAATAAATATTTTTGAAGTTGCGTCAAACCAACGCAATATTAATTTCATGTTCAGACTTGAACAAATATTTGATGGTATTGTTTTATCAAACAGTGCAAAAATAATTTGATTCAAACATACACATGTTTTACAGCCACAGTACATCGTATAATTTAATGCAAGAAAAAACCAATTTACCAATTTGTTTTAATTTTAACTATTTTTATTAGGTTTAAAATTAAATTTATATAATAAAAGTGAATAATATTAATATATAACACGATTGAAAAAACTTTGTTTGTCGAATCTGAACATAAAATATTTCATGTTAACAAACGGCAACGCGGATGATTTTTATAAAACAAATGGATTTTCTGGCAAATAAATATTTTTTCATTGTTTCATCAATGTGAACACCACAAGTCAAATAATTTACATCATTTTGGCAAAATAATTATTTGATCTTGCGAACCAAATATAAGATCAAGCAGAGTCAAATAATAGCTGTTCTTTTCGTACAAAAAAGTAGGATTTTGAATTTTTTTCAACAAGTATTAAATTTGACGTATATTTTCTTAATTATTTATCAAATTTTAATCGTTTAGTCCCCAATTAAAGCCAATGTCTTGTAGTTCGACAATATTTTCTTTATTTACATTTTTAACGTGAGGATGATGACATCAAACAATGTCTTTTAGTCAAGGATATCTCAAAAAAAGTACCTTCCATTTTCTTTATTCCTTCACATAAGATTGCTTATAGTGTACTCAACAATATATAAAAAATTTGGAATGGGACAATGAGGGGATCTGAAGTAAACCAACTTTTAGTAAAATAATCCACATCATTCCCATACAAATTTCAAAATTTATAGTTTTATTTGTACATGAACACAAAAATAAATGTAAAATTCTTAAACAAAAATTAAATTGTTCAAAAACAAAAAATTACAACTTTTAAAATTTGTATGGAAATGATATGGATTATTTTACTAAAAGTTGATTTACTTCAGATCAGCTTGACTACTGAAGAAAATTGGCGGAATCGGTCTACAATTTCATATACCTCCCATACAAAAGTACATATTCCCGGAAAATGAGTTTATCGTCAGAATGTTGATAGCTTTACAAAATTTTACAAGTAAAATCTTATGTGAATAGAACTCATTCAGAGAAAAAATTTTCAGGATCGGTCCATAGTTGGTCATAGCTCCCATACAAGGTCCCCTCCCGAAAATCACTTAAACGCACATAACTCATTACTAAATTAAGATATCCATATAAAATTTTGTACAAGTATTGCTCTTATATACAGAAATATTACTATGAATTTTTTTCCGATCGGTCCATAATTGGTCAAGCTCCCATACAAGGTCTCCTCCCGAAAATCACTTAAAAATACATAACTCCTTACTAAATTAAGATATCCATATAAAATTTAGTACAAATATTGCTCTTATATACAGAAATATTACTGTAAATTTTTTTGCGATCGGTCCATAAATGGTCATAGCTCCCATACAAGGTCCCCTCCCGAAAATCACTTAAACGCACATAACACATTACTAAATTAAGATATCCTTATAAATGTTGGCACAAGTATTGCTCTTATATACTGAAAAATTTGTTTCCGATCGGTCCTTAATTGGTCATAGCTCCCATACAAAGTTCCCTCCCGAAAATCATTTAAATGCTCATTACTAAACCAAGATATTCATATAAAATTTGGTACAAGTATTGCTCTTATATACCGAAATGTTACTTATTTCTAAATTCCTAAATCCATATAAAATTTGGTACAAGTATCGCTCTTATATACAGAAATGTTACTGTGAAATTTTTCCGATCGGTCTATAATTGGTCATATCTCCCATACTAGGTCCTGCCCCGAAAATCACTTTAACCGTATTAACCAGTTGCATTAGTGTGGGAAACTTTTGATTTTTGTGTATGAGGGAAAAAGAAATATCAATTATCTCTTTCTCTCACACACAAAACCAAAAGTTTCCCTGTGTGAACCGGCACTTATCAAATTGTGAATTTCCTTAAATCTTTGTGAATTTCCTTAAACCTGTTACACACATGCATACATGCAAATTATTAAATATCGCTAAAGCATATCTTAGGGCGCTATAAAAATATAAAAGAAAATGGCGTTTGTAATGTTCAATAAATCTTGCAATTGTAACAGATTTAAGCTGTTTAAATCTTGGGATTTTTCTATTTAAGGCATGAGAAAACTTATTTCTACAAATATTTGATCAATTAGAAAAGTGCTAATATAAAAGTAGCTGGTGGAGGGTATTTAAGATTCGGCTCAGCCGAATATATCACTCTAACTTGATTTTATATATTTTTAGGTACACTATAAGCAATCTTACGCAAAGATTTAAATAAAATGGAAGGTACCTTTTTGAGATATCCTTGACTAAAGGACTTTTTCGATATCATTATCCTTATGTTAAAATTATAATATTTTAAATAAAATATTGTTGAACTACCAGACATAGGCTTTAATTGGAGACTAAAACGAAAATATACGATTTAAAATTTAATGCTTGTTGAAAAAAATCCTAAAAAATATGAACTTTGAACCTCGATAAAATCTGAACCGTAACGAATTTAGAAATTTTGGAGAATCTCGAATTCCGTATTTACATGAAAAATGTATGTACCGAATTCCATCGAAATCAGAGAGGGTAAGGTACAAAACCTGTTCGAAAATTTTTGAAATGGCCTTCTAGTTTATAGTCTAGTCTATAGTCTATTCTATAGTCTTGTCTTTAGTCTTGTCTATACTCTAGTTTATAGTCTAGTCTATAGTCTAGTCTATAGTCTAGTATATATTCTAGTCTATAGTCTAGTCTATTGTCTAGTCTATAGTCTAGTCTTTAGCCTAGTCTATAGCCTAGTCTATAGACTAGTCTTTAGCCTAGTCTATAGTCTTTGAGGTTTTCAGTATCAAATTGAGAATATTCTAAATGAAAATGCGAATTTCCGTTTGAAATTTAGAAAAATGCAATTGAAATTGAGAAAATTCCAATTGAATTTGGGAAACTTTCAAATGAAATTGAGAAAATTACAAATGATTTTGAAAAAGTTTTAATTTGCAAATAAATATATATGTACATATATATGTAGTGCAATACATGAATGTCCCGTGAAAATTTAAAATTTGAACATGATTGTCAATCATTTCGAAAAATGCTGCGAAACTTTTTATACTTTATACTGGGATCAGAACTTTTAACCTAATTAGCGGTAAGTTCAGACCATATTTTAATATTTTTTTTAATTTGACGTATTCAGACTACCAACACATATCGCTTGAGTGGTATTCCTACATAGTATTCATGATAAACCAGCCATTGTTCCTCGACAATCGGTGGATTAACATTGGAATTTCTTTATTATTTGTTTTTTATATTTAAAATGTGTTATATAAATAAAAGGTTCTCAATTTAATTTGAAATTTTCTTAATTTCATTTAAAGTTTTCTCAATTTCATTTGAAACTTTCTCAATTTTAATTTAAGTTTTCTCAATTTAAATTCCAAATTCTCAATTTCAATTGAACTTTTCTAAATATTAAATAGAAATTCGCATTATAATTTGGAATATTCTCAATTTGAAATTGAAAATCTTAATTTGAATTGAAATTTTCTCAATATAAAACGGAAAGTTTTTCAATTTAAATTCTCAATTTCAATTGAACTTTTCTAAATATTAAATGGAAATTCGCATTATAATTTGGAATATTCCCAATTTGAAATTGAAAATCTTAATTTCAATTGGAATTTTCTGAATATAAAACGGAAATTCTTAATTTATTTGGAATTTTCTCAACATCAATTTGAAATTCTCAATTTCATATAGATTTTTCCCAATTTTTAATAAAAATTATCAATTTTATTCGGAATTTTCTCAATTTCAAATTGAAAATCGTAATTTTAGTTGAAATTTTCTCAATATCAAATTGAAAATCATAATTTCTCAATATTAAAAGGAAATTCTCAATTTCATGTGGATTTTTTCCAAATTCAGTTAAAAATGGTGTAGTCTAGTCTATATACTAGTCTATAGTGTAGTCTATAGTCTAGTAATTAATTGAGAAATTATTTAATTAATTTATTACTCAATTTATTTAAACAATTATTTATTATATATAATGGATATAAAAATATATTAATAATAAACAATTTTCTATAATTTTAAATTTATAGATGATTTAATGAAAATAATATATAATTTGGTTATTTCCCGTCTTATAGCGATTTTTTTAAATCGCTATAAACCGTTCCACACAACAAAGGTTTTTCGCTACATTGACTATACGAAATAGCTACATGTAATTTGTATTTTTTTGTGATAAAATTTTGCTGAAAAATAATATTAAATGAAATTTTAGAATAAATTGATGTTATTATTCAATGATATATCTTTTTAGTAAATATAAACACATATATTTTTGGCTTTTGGTTTGGTTGCGCATTAACTGTTCTTCTTATTATGTTCCTCTTTGCCTGCAAACAAAATTTTGTTTTTTCACTGTTTTATCCGTCAATTGTTTTAAGAAATTATTTGTTGTAATGTGAACATCGGGCAAACAAATTTTCACTATTTGTACTGAATTGTGTTTGGCATTATTTCTTCAAACAAAACGTCAAAACAGAAATACTCATTTTAAGCACATTATGAAATAAAAACTAAAAATTAAATAGTTTTTAGACAGAAATTTCTTTGAAATTTTAAAAAACTATTGTAATTTCAATTAAATAGTTTTTCTTTAACGTTAAACAAAAATTTTTCGTGTTTGGTGTTCACATTGGGAAAATATTTATAGGTTGACAAATAAAAATGTTTCACGAAAAACAGCTGATATTTTGTTTGCTCTTCAAAAATATTTTGTGTTCACTTTACAGCCAACAAATATTTGATAAAAAAACGTCAAATATTTGAACGTAGCTTTAGATAATTTTACTCTATCAGGAATGATTTTTTCTCAAAAATGTTGTTTAAATTTAATAATAAAATATATTTAGAGTTATCGCATTCTAAAATAAATATCTCTGTTTATTAACTAATTTAAAACCTATATATTGATCGTCCAAAGACAAACCTATACAAAGTCAGAAGGTTGAAATAAGGAAATTCGTAGATTTAACACATAAAATGTTTTGATTGTATATAAAATTAAACACAATACAGTAAAACAAGGAGTCAAAGACAACAATTGCTAATTCATTATATGTAATTGTATAAACATCAAGTTGACTGTTTATATATTAGATCTTTCAACTCTAATGTATTCCTTCCGAATGACAAAATCAGAGCGAAGGAAATCGTGCAAAATATATGTAAATAGTTACATTCAGGATTAATTCAAAATTAATTAAATTTTATGATTCAAATTTGTTAAGCAAAAAAAAAAGATTTTTTTTTTAATTTGAAAATTTTTGTAGAAATTTATATGGCAACGATGGTGGCCCTACAGGAATTTATAAGTATATTCAGCCATTTCAGTCCTATACCTCTAAAGTAATGGAAAAAATAAAATAAATTGAAAATTTATAAAATTAACCTTTTTAAACCAAGAATCGGAAAACGTTTTATATTTGCTTTTTAAAAAAATATTTTTCATGGAAGTTTAGAAAATATTTTAAACTTTAAAAAAAAAAAAAAACAAAGTAAAAAAATTATTTTAAATAAATTTCTTTTATGTTTAAAATAATAAAGTTCTTACAAAAAGTTTTTTAAAAAACAAAAACCTATTGAATTTCTATTGAAATATTTTTGGACTTAGAATAGTTTATAAAATAAATAATAATGAAAAAAATAAAATAATTTTATTGATTTTTTATCCCGTTCATTACTACAAACGGCGAATGAGAAAATAGGTATATAAATTCGTTATTACAACTGGATTATCCGAATAGATATAAATATACTGGTATATGCATGTAAGCCTAAAACCCCCTTCATACGAGCACACAAGTAATATGATCTGTCAAAAATTTGTGTAGAAGAGAACGGATGGGATCATCTAAACCAGAGCCTGGCAACGCCTGCTATTGGTCAGTTTTTGCAAGAGCGAAAAATAAGAAAAGAGAACGAGAAGTTTATTTTGGAAAATGTACCTATTTAATTTTTAAATTTTAAAACAAAACCTTCTGAGATATTTACAAGCTGTACTCCCACAATGAATAAAAATAAACAAAACGACTTAGTCTCGCTTGTGCCTTCATGCAGTGAGGTTGGATGTACGCTTGATGCTAGAGAAACGAATAAAAAAATGTTTAATTTAGAATGGGAAAGTTTTCGGGGGAGTTTTCCCGTTTTTCCTACCGAGCGCGTCCCCGGGTGGCGGATAGGGGGTGGTGATGGACCATCTGTCCTCCCCCAGTTTTAGTTTGAATCAAGCTGAGGGAGGGCGGATTGTCCACCACCTGGGAATATTATATTCCCCGCGGACCAAAAACTGGAAAAAAAAACAACATGGAAAATAAAAAGATAAAAGTTACGGTGCAGGGCCTAAATAACCCAGTACCGGCGGCAAGTGTTGATCCACTCGCGAGTCACTTGTCGTCGTCATCCTGCAATCGTGAGCATAATACTACTACGGAGGTGGGTACCTTGGCCTCCGTGGCGGACAATGCGTCAAGTGTACAGCATGCCATTAGCAAAAAAATAGAAAGAGAAGGATGTACTCGGAGAGAGCTCTAAGCTACCTCAGCCTTTAAACTCCCGAAGAGTTGACAACTGAGAATAAACCTAAGAAGAAAAAGAGCTCCCCGTCTTCTAATACACAGTCGAAGCCAAGCCATACTTTACTCAAAGGAACCTCAAGTCAGAATCCTGAGAGTAAGTGTGATAACGCCAAGATAGATATCCCGAAGACGACCACGTCGGCGAAATCAACCTCGAAGATAAGGGTATCTTAAGAGAAGCCCCGAAAAGCGAGGAAAGATAGGCTTGACAGTGGAAAAGGAAAAGAGCCGTCATCTTACGCCAAAATTGTCAAAAGAAGACACCGGGACGATCTCTGTTATGCAGTTTACGATGCCGGTAATCCGACAGGCAAAATTCCAATAGACCAACAGAGTAAGGTGGAAGATCTGGTAAACAATAAGATAGTGGACCACGCAATCGCTTCAAAGGGCCAACAGCCAATAGAGAGCGTGAGCTGCGAGTTCAGAATGGGCGTGATGTTGATGAGAATGGCATCTCACCAATGTGTGAGCACCCTAATGAACTTTGGTGGAAAGTACCCTCCTCCCTGGGACGGCGCTAAATTGGGACTGGCAAAGAAGGGCGAGCTTCCGGTGCTATTAAAGTTCACTGTCTACATAAAAGGATGGGGCAGTAAACTGGCTAATGAACGTATACTGGAAATTCTTGGTGGTCAAAATGCTGAGCTGGCCGTGGAAAAATGGGACGTCTTTTACAGGAAAGAAGAACCTGAGGGAACTTTATTTGTAATAGGTATCGACCAGAAATCTATGGCTAGTCTTGCCAAGAATAAAGATAGGGCTTACTTCGCCTCTAAAGCTGTCATATTCAAAATTGGGAAGGTGCCGATTGGAAGGCTGTTACAACAAGCCTCGAAAAGGACACTAAAATACCTAAGACCACAGTATCAGTAGCAAGTACTGATAACGTTAAGGAGTCAAATCCTAAAAGCGAGGAAGATACCACTAACTCGCCAAAAGAAGGTGCAGCTGCCCTTTCCAAAATTGGGGAGGTGCCGATTGAAAGGGATGTCAAAACCGGCCCACAGTGGTATAGGAAAAAAAAAGAGGGAAATAATTCGGTAACTTCTAAACGGTTAATCCGATTTTAATGAAATTTGGTATGCAGAAAGAGGAGGTGTTGTCGAGTTCGAGGTTTTGAATTTGGACCTTATAGGCCAACCAGGGGCCCGGCGGGGGGTCCTCAAATTAGGACACCTCGGCTATGTTAAATTTTTAAAACGATCCTATTTCATCATTTGAGTTCCGATTTATAGAATTTCGTATATAGAATCTCCTCATCGAGCACTATAAAAAATGTCGTCGTAGCAGTAAATTATCTCTTATAGTTTAGGAGATATTCGCATTTGAAAATTAAAATTTTAAAATTTTTACCGTCCTTACTTTAGTTTTTTTGATAATAGCGGGTCCAAATATTCCCGATTTTCGCCTTCGCTTATTCGCTTAACAACAAGTTTATATATCAAGCAGTGAAAGAATTATGTAAAAATCATGACTGAGTCCAAAGTTATAGGCATTTTAATTTAAAAAATTAAAAAAAGGCGATTTTTTGTAATTTTTTTGGGAAAAAAGTATCTTTTTCTTTTTAAGTTATCTAAAAAGTTTCTAAGAAGATGTATATAGAATTTATACTTTTTGGAAAGCTGACTTTACATAAAATACGATAAATGAAACAAAACCTAAAAATTTTTGATACCGAGGGGACCAGGTCCATCCAAAAAAACCCTATTTTTTATGGAAAATTAAATTTTGAGCAAAAATTCTCAAATCGAATAGTCGATAAGAAAAAGATACTTTTTTCCCAAAAAAATGACAAAAAATCGCCTTTTTTTAATTTTTTAAATTTAAATGCCTATAACTTTGGACTCAGTCATGATTTTTACATAATTATTTCACTGCTTGATATATAAACTTGTTGTTAAGCGAATAAAAAAAAATGGCGAAAATCGGGAATATTTGGACCCGCTATTATCAAAAAAACTAAAGTAAGGACGGTAAAAATTTTAAAATTTTAATTTTCAAATGCGAATATCTCCTAAACTATAAGAGATAATTTACTGCTACGACGACATTTTTTATAGTGCTCGATGAGGAGATTCTATATACGAAATTTTTTTTAAATCGGAACTCAAATGATGAAATAGGATCGTTTTAAAAATTTAACATAGCCGAGGTGTCCTAATTTGAGGACCCCCTGCCGGGCCCCTGGTTGGCCTATAAGGTCCAAACTCAAAACCTAAACTCGACAACACCTCCTCTTTGTGTATACCAAATTTCATTAAAATCGGATTAACCGTTTAGAAGTTACCGAATTATTTCCCTCTTTTTTTTTTTCCTATACCACTGTGCGGCCCCGATAAGGACACTAAAACACCTAAGACAGTACCCAAAGCATCATTAGCAAGTACTGGTAATTTTGAGGAGTCAAATCCTAAAAGCGAGGAGGAAATCACTCACTCGCCAGAACAGCAGTGCTGTCCAAAATTGGGAAAGTGTCGATTAAAAAGACTGCTCTTGCTATGCCTGATAAGGACACCGCATTGCCATCAATAGTACCCACTGCATTAATAGCCACTTCAGGTTACCCGGAGGAGTCAAATCCAACGAGCGGGGATGTGATCACTAGCTCGCTAGAAGACAGTTTAAATGGATGACAATGAAGTTATCCAAATAAACCTCCACTGGAGCGAGACAGCTACCAGCCTTGGACGATTCGCAACAAGATTTCCGGATTAAATCACGTAAATTTCCAACTTTTCTACGCTGATACAGGGTCTCACCCGAGAACATGTATCTTATGTCACAAGAATTTATGTTTTCTCCTCTCATAGGATTATCCACACGGATGCAACGGTACTGAAGCAAGGTCGTGGCAACATATACCTTGCATCTGTTTACCTGCCTTTCGATTCTCCGATACTACCACCAACGTCGGAGCTGATGAAACTGGTCGAAGAAGCACAAAGGCAAAATAAGAAAATTGTAATAGGTTGTGATGCCAACTCGCACCATGTAGCTTGGGGTAGTACAAACACCAATCGCAGGGGACAAGCCCTCATGGATTTCCTTAATACTAAAGACTTGATCACATCGAACTTAGGTAATAAAGCTACCTTCGTCAATAGAATCAGAGAAGAAGTATTAGATATAACTATATGTTCAGAAGAGCTCATAAACGAAATTCAGGATTGGAGAGTTTCGGACGAGCACTCCTGTTCTGACCATCGGTACATAAGATTCAAAATACTACGGCCGCCACCAAAGCCGATAAAGTTTCGGAATAAGTCTAAAACTAATTGGACAATGTTCGGTTCCTTACTAAAGAACCGTTTATGTCAGATGTCGAAATAAAGAGAACATAGACGCCAAAGCAGAAATGCTCACAAGTGCCTTGGTTGAATCGTTCGAGGACAGCTGCCCTCTGCGAGAGCGGAGATCTGCCCAGGAGAAACTCTGGGTAACCGGCGAGATCCGGAACCTTGGTAAGACTCCTCGCAAACTATTTAACCGGGCACGGTGTAAAAAGACCGCAGTATACTGGGAAAACTTGGTGAATATAAAAAAAATTGTTCGTAAAGCCAAACGAGACTCCTGGAAACTTTTCTGTGAACAGGTAGACAGCGTATATGACGTATCGAAGATAAAAAAATTCCTATCCAAAACTCATGTCCAACCAGAATCTATGGTCGATGATACGGACAGGAGGCTGGAGGTTATGGAGGAGACAATGAAACTCCTAATGGACTCTCATTTTCCACCCGGTATATCGAATAACATAGATGAACCGATATTGGAGGAAGGGGAGGCTAACACGGAAATTGTAATTACATCTGATATGTTTAAAGCGAAAATCAAGAGCTTCGCTCCCTATAAAGCTGCAGGGCCGGATGGCATTTTCCCGGCACTCTTACAGATGGAGGCGCGACTGGTTTCCATACATCTGTCCCAGATATTCACTGCATGCTTGAAATTCACATATACACCCATTAAATGGCAGGATGCAAGGGTATTATTTATACCCAAACCAGGGAAACCTATCTATTCGACACCTAAGTCTTATCGACCGATAAGTCTTACGTCCTTCCTACTTAAAACCTTGGAACGGATAGTTGATAATATGGTGAAAAGCAGTATACCCGACACAGACCTAAAATTTAAGCAGCATGCTTATGTAAAGGGACGATCGGTGGAAACCTCTTTAAACGAAGTTGTCCACTACATAGGTGCATCCTTTGATAGCAAACTGTATACACTGGCGGTATGCATTGACATCGAAGGCGCCTTCAATAACGTGCACACTGATACTCTTATCCAGTCCCTAGACTAGTTTTATGTTGACCGGGTGCTCCGTAACTGGATCAACCACATGCTAAGGAACAGATGGATAAGCTGCGAGATGTACGATATAACTATCAGGAAAAAGGTATTTCGCGGTATACCACATGGTGGCATTTTGTCACCTTTACTCTGGGTTACCACGATTAATAGCCTCCTAAGGACCCTAACTGAGAAAGGACTTAGACCTGTCTGCTATGCAGACGATGTCGTAATACTTTTAAAGGGAAAGGATCCAAATTACTTGTGTAGAAGAGCTGAGGTGGCTCTGAATATGGCCTTGAGCTGGGCTCAACCGAGAGGCCGCAATGTTAACCCGGCAAAAACGGAAATCTGTCTTTTCACAAGAAAGACAAAAATTTCTACATATACTGAACCTTGCTTCCTGGGCAAGAAGATACCAGTGACAGACAAAGTTAAGCACTTAGGTGTAATCCTCGACCGAAAATTAAAATGGAGACACCACATAGAGGATAGGATCAACAAGGCACATTGGTGCTGGGCGATATGTAGGAGAACTATAGGCATGAAATGGGGTCTTAGTCCTACTATGACAAATTGGCTTTATAAAAGTGTAATTAGACCAATTCTAGCTTATGCTTCAATAATCTGGTGGACTTCTTTAGACAAAAAGTGCAATATCAAACTACTACAGGGAGTTCAGCGTACATGCTGCTTGGGTATAAGTGGTGCCATGTGTACTACTTCAACCATGGCTCTGGAAACGTTGCTAGATATTCCACCAATTGAAACATATTTAAGATATGAGGCGGCGCTTACAGCCGAACGGCCCTTTACTCTAGGCGAACTGGCCAAAAGCGGTTATAGGACACGTCATCAATGTATACTGCCTGATCGTATACCAGACTCAGAATATGTCGGAAACTTTGAAACGCTGATCCCAGATAGAATGTCTTGGTCAAGCGGAATATTAGAGCAAATACCAGTAGGAATCCGTTGTTACACGCATGGCTCTAAATTGGGGGACAAAGTGGGGCTGAGTTTCTATATTGAAGAAACAGAAATATACCACCGTGGACCAAATCATAACACAAGCTTCCAGGTAGAAGTACGAGCAATAACGGAATGCGTAAATTGGATTAGAATAAATATGGCGCCCACAGCGCTTAATATATTTACCGATAGCCAGAAGGCAATTAGGGCGATATCAGGCGATAGAACTAAATCTAAGACCGTATTGGATTGTAAGAAAGCTTTAACTGAATACTCTCCCAGAGGTAAGGTTCACATCATATGGGTACCAGGCCACTCGGGAGTAGTCGGTAACGAAAGTGCGAATGTAATAGCTTTAAAGGGAAGGGAGCTCGATGCAGTTAACCTGACAAACGCAAAACCATTCGACGCAACAAAAGCTGAACTAAAAATATGGGTGAGAGAACCCATAAGGCCTCTTGGAATAATGAAACAGTGGGTAGAACCACGAAGATCCTATGGGGTGAGACTGATGAGAGCAAGACGAAAAATCTCCTCAAAATGAGCAAGTCTGAAGTTAGTATGATGGTACGTATTCTGAGTGGACACACAGGACTACGAGTACATCTATGCAAAATTTTACGTGCGGATTCAGACGAATGTAGAGCATGTGGAGAGGACAGTGAAACTCTGGAGCACTTTCTTTGCTAGAGCCAGGCATTCGTCGAAGTTAGATCCAAGTATCTTGGAAGTGATGTTATTCCGGAAATAACATTCCTGACTAACACTGATTGGAAGATTCTTAGGAATTACGTTCAGGAAACTGAGTTTCTGAACACTGAAAAATAATTCTTTCAGTTTTTTTTTTCATGATAAGGAGCGCACAACAGGCCCGACAGTGGCCTAGGTGTATTTCTTCGGATTTGATGTAGTATACATCCTCCTATCGACCTACCTACCTACCTACCTAGAATGGGAAAATGATTTTTTGTTTGCCGAAAAAATTTTTTGGTAAACCTGAATGTTTGATTTCTAATCGGACGATGTCACGAACCAACAAATTTAATACAATTTTTCGAAAATTTCCCTTTTTATAGAATATTTTTAAAAAAATTCTCTTTTCTTATGTTCTTATGAATAGTGAAATATACGTTGTTTTTGTTTTACTTAATTAATTTTTTCATAAATAAGATTTATTTGTTTTAATTGGTTTGTTTTTATAATAATTTTGATAAATTTAAGTAAAATTTCTCCAATAAAATATGAATACAAATCAAACACTGTTAGATTCGGGTAAAATTTGGAAAAATAAAGTATTTTCAAACACATAAAAATGCTTCTGATAACCCATTCGGGCATATTTGCAAAAAAAAAAAAGAAATTTTGAAATATTAAAAACAGCTAAAGAGATTAAAAAAATCATTAAAAATACATTTATTTTGTAAAAGTTCATAATTCTAAAAACATACATAGTTGTCCATCCCTGCATTAGCAGATTTTCATGTACAAAAGAATGAAACAAGCGACAACACAACCACCTTCAATGAACGCTCAAACCATATAGTAGGGATATAGGCGAAACTGAGGGGGTTGTCAAATAAAATTTTTTATTCTCTTCACACAGACGAGTTCTGAGAGAATAAAACACTCTTGAAAATAATTTATATTTTACAAACGAAAAAAAAAAAATATTTTTTATTCTTTGACATTTCATCTTATTTAAAACTGAAAAAAGAAAAGCTGTAAATTTTCGTATTGAAAATGAAAAAAGTATTTCACATACTTGTTTTCTTTTTCCATTAGTGCAGAAAAAAATAACAAAAAGACGTGTTTATGTTTTAAGATGAAATATCTTCTGAAAAAAATAAATTAACTATTATTTTCATTCACTAGTATATAAAATCCCAGTAATAACATACAAAAAATAACGTATCAGAAATTCATTTATTATTTAGTACCTTTTGAACAACTGTGTTTATTTTTTTGCTTCTACTAATACATTCTCACCAGTTAGGTTTTTGACACGGGACTTAGGTCTTTGACAATCCCTTTCGCCTATATGCTACTATATGGCTCAAACGAGACTGAATGTGTTTTTAATATATGTGAGTATGTGTTGTAAATTTAGTAACGATCGAAAAGCACGCGTGCATAGAAAATGCTTTGCTCTGGTCTAAACGCAATATGTAATGAAACCATCACACATTGAGAGAAAATACGGAAGGAAAATTTGACAGTCGTATGGCTCTCTTCATTTTTTGAAATGATTCAAAAAACAAGCAAGTCGCCAAGGCGAATAGACTATAAGGTGAAGTCATTTCATTTTGCGGCGAATTCATGAAATTTTTTATATATGTAGTTTGACAGCGTCGGGTTTGAGAGAGAATTTTTTTTATATTGAGTTTGACAACTTCGGGCTAAATTTCCATGGACAAAAAAACAATCAGCTGTTGAAATGACTTCACCTGCAAGTCGCATTAGATCAGGGACAGTGTTGCCACTTTGGTTATTATTAACCAAAATTGGTTATTTTTATTTTGCATGTGTACATGTGAATTATTTTTTAGTTTTGGTTATTTTTTGCAAACAATTGAACTAAATGCTGTTTGCTTTTAGTCTAAAAATAATATTTTAAAATCAACTATGTAAATATACATATCGTCCCTGTTTTGTATATCTACTGGCTATACTTATGTGCACAAAGGTATTTTTCGATATCTTAATTGGTTTAGGATTTAGCAAAAGTACCTATACATTTTCCACATATTAAATGAGTTGATTTAAATCATAACAACACCGTAATATTATTTTATTTACACTAGCCAATCTAACACCGTGAATAATGGATCCTCTCTCTCCTTTTGGTGCATCCATGAACTTAAAATCGCTTTTTGGGTCGATTCAAACTCGTCCGTCCTTCCGTTAATATTTCTATTGGAACTTTTTATGTAAAGAACTTGCGATACTTATATGAAAAAACGAAGTAGGCTGTATTTCGCATTTCGATTTTTATGGAATTTGGTGGGAATAGTCTACGTACTTAGTAGATTATGTCCTCCAAATTTAATTTAAAGTATAATTGCAACTTCTATACCTATTTGAAATTTTGCATAAACAGATACTGTGCTAATTTGCCGAAATTCTAAGATAAATGATTTAATATAATTAATAAAGTATTTTCTGCTAATTGATGCAAGAATAGTATCACAATATCTATAAAGTATTAATCAACTGATATTTTAAGTAACACAGCTAAAGAAAATTAAATTGTGTTGTCTACAAAAGTTGTAATAACATCTAATCTCGTACGACGAACAATAATCGCGATATATGCAAAGATTTGATACTCATGACCTTTGACTTCTACTAAATATCTCACCATGACTTTTAGTTCTTTATTTACATTTTCTAGATGATGTTGTATACTTGTTTTTATTTTACCGTCTTAAATTCTAAATTTTGGTCAATTTGTCGGATAATTTGGATAGATTACGTTTACAAATATTGCTGAAGTAATGAATGTAAAACTGAAATATTTCGCCAAAATATTTTTGGTTGACCCAGTTTGCTTGCTTGGTCAACAATTTCACCTAGCCCCCATATTATGCCCTATTCAGAAAATTACTATATTGCTTAAAAAAGCATGTATAGCGATGAAATTCAATACGAAAGTTTTTTTGGAAATGTATTTGTCAAAGTTTATGAGGATCGGTATATAATTGACTCTATCCCTCATAAAAAGTCTCCTCAGAAAATGACTTTAAAGCTCATAATGTACTGCAATATAGCAACAAAATTCAACATAATCAAGTTTTAAAGGAACTAAAATATCTCTGTCAGATTTTATGAGAATTGGTCCATAATTGACCATACGTCTCATATAAGATCCCCTACAGAAAATTACTTTAACGCTCATAACTGCCTTCATAATACCAGTTTAGCGACGAAATTTAACATAGTTACAAGTTCCACTTCAGAAAATGAATTTGTTATTTTAATGTCCAAATGTAAACATGAAACAAATAAAAATAATTTTGTTTACTTTTTTCTTAATTTGGTTATTTTTTATTCGAATTTTGGTTAAAAAAAAATTTTGTTGTGGCATCCCTGATTCAGGGATGTATTTTTATGTAAACACATACAAAAAAAGTGAAAAAGCTGTTCCATCTTACTTTGTTATTATGAAATCTTTAAAGTATTAATCAACTGATATTTTAAGTAACACAGCTAAAGAAAATTAAATTGTATTGTCTACAAAAGTTGTAATAACATCTAATCTCGTACGACGAACAATAATCGCGATATATGCAAAGATTTGATACTCATGACCTTTGACTTCTACTAAATATCTCACCATGACTTTTAGTTCTTTATTTACATTTTCTAGATGATGTTGTATACTTGTTTTTATTTTACCGTCTTAAATTCTAAATTTTGGTCAATTTGTCGGATAATTTGGATAGATTACGTTTACAAATATTGCTGAAGTAATGAATGTAAAACTGAAATATTTCGCCAAAATATTTTTGGTTGACCCAGTTTGCTTGCTTGGTCAACAATTTCACCTAGCCCCCATATTATGCCCTATTCAGAAAATTACTATATTGCTTAAAAAAGCATGTATAGCGATGAAATTCAATATGAAAGTTTTTTTGGAAATGTATTTGTCAAAGTTTATGAGGATCGGTATATAATTGACTCTATCCCTCATAAAAAGTCTCCTCAGAAAATGACTTTAAAGCTCATAATGTACTGCAATATAGCAACAAAATTCAACATAATCAAGTTTTAAAGGAACTAAAATATCTCTGTCAGATTTTATGAGAATTGGTCCATAATTGACCATACGTCTCATATAAGATCCCCTACAGAAAATTACTTTAACGCTCATAACTACCTTCATAATACCAGTTTAGCGACGAAATTTAACATAGTTACAAGTTCCACTTCAGAAAATGAATTTGTTATTTTAATGTCCAAATGTAAACATGAAACAAATAAAAATAATTTTGTTTACTTTTTTCTTAATTTGGCTATTTTTTATTCGAATTTTGGTTAAAAAAAAAAAATTTTGTTGTGGCATCCCTGATTCAGGGATGTATTTTTATGTAAACACATACAAAAAAAGTGAAAAAGCTGTTCCATCTTACTTTGTTATTGTTTTATACCAATCGTGTAAATACGAAAAATATAAATCATACGACATTTATTTTCTTTTTTGTCATACGGATGGAATTTCATTTTACTTTTTCATTACGTAAAGTGTGATCGTCTGAAGGGCCCTTAAAAGATACTGCTGATTTTCGTAATAATTGGCCTTAATTTGACCATAGCACCCATGTAAATTCCCCTTCAGAAAATTAGTTCGACGTTCATAATACTAAAAATTTATCGCTAAAATCACGACAAAATTTATCCAACCTTTAACTTATGTATATCAGAGTGTCCCATGGACAGAATGTGGTAATAGTTAAGAAACAAATTTTTGAAAGGATCGATTGTGCTTGGTAATCCTGATCTCAGAATAATTTTTCTAAAAATATATTCTTTAATTTTATCCAAATGGATATCAAAAGTTGCCTATTTTTCCTAAAATTATTACGGAAGAAAACATTTGTAAATTTTTATACATCATCTGTACTGATAGAACCTAGAAATATTTATCTGAGTCCTAAAAAATATATATATTCTGGATTCTTATGAAAATCTTATCAGATTAAGCATTGCAAGAAACATATCGTCTTATGAAGTCCAAAAAGCCCTAAGTTACATTGAACCATTTTTTCAGGAGAAGCAAAAAACCTTTTAAAATTATAAATAATCTAAAAATTTTCAACATTTTCTCAATTTAAGCTTATTTTTTATTGACAAATTAGTATTTGAAGAAAAATTTGCGGTTTTTGTTTTAATTGCGGAGATATGAAACTTACGCCCTTGAGAATTTGTTTTTTCTGAAACCCAAAAGGGCGTAAGTTACATTAAAAATAGTAAGTTTCAACATTTTTATTTAAATTAAAATAGGGTTTTGTTGGTCAAATAGGAAACATGGAAAGCACAAGGCTTCTTTGTTTTCATAAAGATTTTCGGAAATTGGAATTTTTCTTTGAAAAAAATCTAAAGCTGTTAAAAAAATCTATAAATCGCAAGGTTTCGCTAAAAGTGCCATTTTTGTTTTATTTGATGCCAACTTATAACATTTTACAATCTCGAAGTTAAAAACTCAACAGAATTTTAAAATTTTCATGAATTTAAAGGTATTTTTAGAACA
This sequence comes from Lucilia sericata, assembly GCF_015586225.1. Classification (NCBI taxonomy): domain Eukaryota; kingdom Metazoa; phylum Arthropoda; class Insecta; order Diptera; family Calliphoridae; genus Lucilia; species Lucilia sericata. The sequence continues at coordinate 149,937 of NW_023994193.1, forward strand.
TAAACTTTTAGAATTTCGAAGATAGCGACGTTGATTTTGATTGTAATACGTTGGATCACAATCAATCAAAAAGTCAATTTTGATTTTTTGTAACTTAGGGCCTTTTGGATTTCATATGACGATATAAAATTCAAGTTTTTAGAAATGGGTGCGAAAATCTTTCTGCATTTCTACAATCTGACAGCAAAAGTATAAATTTTGACCCAAATATTCAAAGAAATCGAAGTATAACTGTAAAAATTGTAAACTGAAGTCAAAAATATAAAAGTAAATTTTTCTAAAACTTAAAATTTTAAGTTTTCAGTTTGTAATTTCTCGTCTCTGTTTTAACTCTTACTTGTTATATATTTTTAGTTAATCTAAATTCTATCAAAGCAAGTTCATATATGTATCTTAAATTTATAGAATTGTATATTGTATATGGGGAATTTCGTGTCAAGTCACCCAACTTTTAAAATCGATGTCTTCCGATATTGATGACATTAGTACAAGGTTAGTACTACGGGCAAATTTTCTACTCTATCGGTCAAGAACTGCCGGAGTCAGAGGGGGTCAAAGTTGTACATTTTGGTCATATCCAATAGTACTAGCCCAATATACAATAGTACTAACCTTGGTGCAAATTTCATCAAAATCGATTTTTTGAGTTAGGTCACTTGACATGAAATTTCCCATATATATATTAGGCTTCACGCGATATATTTCAAATTGCGATATAATACCTTTTATGAAAGTTTTTGGATCAGCACAAATATTGGCGTAATTATTTTGTTAAAATTTCAACTCCTTCATCTGCATATCTGTTGCCAAAACATCGATTTTGGGCGACATTTTTTAATAGATCGAAAACTCCTGAACATATTTCAAATCTGATTTTAGTATACAATTCTACAGGAAAATTCGACAGAATTTGGATGTACTATAAATACAATTTAAAAAAATCAAAACTTTATTTTATCATCCGTAAATACAATATTCAATGTCCTTAAAAAAATGGTGTTAAAAAGTTTTATTGTAAGTATAATTCGAAGGAAATACTACTTCCTTTTCTACTACAAGAAGTACTTATATTTGCAAAAACCCTTCAAATAACGTTTCGTGCCTGTTTTGCAACACTTCTCTCTTCTTTCTCACCTTTGCCTACAAGCTCGTAAGGCATGGCTGGTGTCCCTGACTCAAAAAGCATAGTCTGAAACAGATCCAAGCATTCGTCTGCCAGTTCGCCACTGTACTCTCTACACCACCGCTTAGCTGTTTTTTGTGCGTCAAATTATGGTTTTCACACACAAATATTATTTTCTTTCTGTTTGTCTTAAAATATACATTTGCTAAGTGCCGGTTCACACTGGAAAACTTTTTTTGGGAAACTTTTGATTTTGTGTGTGAGAGAAAGAGATGGTTGATATATCTTTCTTTTTCTCTCAGACACAAAAATCAAAAGTTTCCCAAAAAGTTTTCCTGTGTGAACCGGCACTAACGCGTTCGAGGAAAAATTTCACTTACTATGGCTACCATGAACTACTTTTTTAATGACTTACTTTGTAGTAAAAGCTAAAAAAAACAAACACACAAACAAGTTGAACCCCTGTCCGCGTCGACTTTTTATTTTTAAAATTTTTCATAAATAGTTCTATAAATAATCCAACTTACAAAAGAACTTATTAGCAGCCAAAAAATAAATGATTTCTTTTGAACAATAAGTAGAAAAGGAAATAGTCGTTCCTTCGAATTCTAAGTACTTTTCTACTTACTTTGGAACAAAGTATAACAAGCAGTCCGACTCTCGCGTACATGAAATTCCACCTCCACATATAAGGGTGTTGTGTGAATTCAACACCTTGGTGAGAAAAATTATTGTTTTAGTTAAAATTGATTTAACTACATTTTTGAAATACTATTTATAACAACGTTAGAATCCTATAAAGCTTCCCTTTTATTGCAACTTTGTTGGAAGATTCTAACGAGTAAACCGCTAACGGTGCTTGCCACCAAATTTATGCTTGTTTCGTTTGACATAAATCACTTTTGATTTGTCTACGACACAAGCACTACGTGCATATTACTTATAAAAACCATGGCATAATAAAGGTGACTGCGATAAAGCAGCTGATTATTTTTTAATTTTTGTGTAGAGTATGTATAATGTCCAGTGTGACCAGGTCTCAAAAAATGTTGCGGCTAAATCCCATCCAAAATAATGCTAGAAAAAATGCTAAATTGATTTTAAAATGCCAAAAAAATGCTAAAATTTTTAAGTGTTTTTATGAACAATTCATATTAATTTGTAACTGAAATTCATTGTAATTTATATCAAGTAAGAAAGTATATTCTGCCGTGGTTGACCATATGAGTATAAAATTTGATTTATTTTTCGTAATAAAGCATTTATGTTGAATTGAACCTTGGTTCCGATATATTTAAACTAATTTTCTGAGAAAGGCTTTATACATTTGTATATGTATGGGGGCTAGGTAAAATAAAGGACGGACTTTAACCATTTTTAAAAGGTTTTGTCATTGGATCAAAAAGCATACGTGCTTATTGTTTTGAAAATTTCAACCTCTACTAGACGGTCAGACTTACATGGCTTAATAGATTCAGAAAATGATTCTTAACCGATCAGTATACTCAAACGTAGTATAGTGGAGTAGGGTTAAAAATTAAGTTCCGTGGTATTAAGATAAACAGAAATGCTAAAAATTATTTCAACATTTTTGTAAATTTAGCAATATGTAATGTCTCTAACTTTAAAATATTTCTGAATGCAAAAATTACATTAAAACTATTAATTACACTAGTTGCTCATGGTATAAAACCTATATGTGTTTTCGTTTTTATATAAACAATTTTATTTGTCTTCCTCAAAACACTTTAAAAATGGTTTTCATGTCACAAAAATATTGAAAATTCCGTTGAAATAATTTTAAAACTCGGTGAATAGATGTCAGGTTTATAACTCATACTTCCAAGATTTTTTTCGGAAAAATATATATGAGAATGTATGAAATGAATTGAGAGATATATTCAAATCCGTAAGTTTGTAATTCTGGAATAAATTGTCAATAATATTTTCGAAATTTATGTATTTTTTTTTAATTAAAAAAAAAACGTGACAACAAAATTACTAAAAATTTGGTAAAAATAAAAAGAACAGAAAGTAGGATGGGAAAGTCTTAATTATATATTATTAATTTTTTTCAATACTTATTTTCAATAAATTAACAAGAACTCCTGAAGTATGATAAAAATTAAAACCTCTTTATTTTGTATAGGAAAAAATAAAATTTCTTAATTAACCGTCATACATAGCCTTTTCCAAAATTATATGTTTCATTCCATGAGCAAACAAAAAGTATTAGTTTGTAAAATAGCGTACTGAACGTATTTGTAAAAATATATGAAATCTCTTGAATTATTTCTATCACCTCGAATTTAAAAAAGAAAAATATTTTAGAATACAACATTTTAAAGTATTCACTTGTATTGGCGTAATTTTAAGTTATTTATCTTCATGAATCTTTTTGCATTATTTTGAATTACAGTGTAAATTATTACATTTCTCATATTTCTTGTTGCTTGTGTTTGGGTAGACATTTAATTCTGATTTTTTCCGGTTAAACCTATTTATAATATAAATCTTTTTTGCAAAAATTTGTCTTTTTTTGTTTACATACTATAATTGCAAAAAAAGCTAAAAATGCTAAAAATATTTTATAAAAATGCTAAATAAAATGCCAAATGCTAAATTAAAATTTTACAGCTAAATCAAAATAAAAAATGCTAAATCTAGCTGCAAAAATGCCAAAATGGTCACACTGATAATGTCAAAAGTTGTTATTGTTTACATGCTAAGAATGTTATTTCTTATGTCATTTTTGACATTAGTCTGATTCTAGTATAAAAAAAAATACATGTTGTTTTTGTATTGTTGTGGTGATGCAGTCACCTTTCTAAGTGTGCCCTGATAAAAACCATCTACTTCTACGAGGTAATATTCTGGTTGCAATAAAAAGAAATCTTCGTCTCTAATAAAATTGAATATTCTTTGTTTTATTTTTATATAAAATCTCGGGAAATCTTGTTGAAGCTGAACATTTGGTCCTTCGAACCGGATTTCTTAGATCATTTATCGGATTTTTTGGATCTTTATATCAGAACCGGATCTTTTTTGGAACCTTCAACTCCATTCCTATAATACAGTCCACCGGAGATATATTTATCATTTATTTATTTCTACGATATAAGGTACGTAAATATATTTCAATTGTGAGCAATAAACTAAAGTAAATTTTGTTAATATTTTATTTAAAAAAACGCGGTGGTTTTTACATTTTCTTTTGTGTTATTTGTTTACAGATTTACATCTGTAAAATAAAACAATAAAATACATAAACGGTTGATTCTTCTTCTACCTTTATATTAGTCACCCTACGCTCGGTCAGTTTTACTATTATCACGTTTGTTGATATAAAATTTGTAGTCAATTAGTAATTAGATATCGGGCTATTAATTTCTTTATTATTATTGACTTTTCATATATAAAAAATTTCGGTTTCTTCACTAAACTCACTTATAAAAGCATCGGATGCTCTTATTGCAGTTAGGAATATGTTTAGTAATTTTGGGAAAGAAATTCATACTGAAATAATCTTATTTGTAAGATTATATTTGATAACGAAACTGGTGTCGAAAACACAATTTATATTTATATTTAGTACTTTTCTTAAAGAACTTCAAACTAATTCGAACACGTCCAGTAAATAAAAACTGGACAAAGCTGTTCATTAGTTGAAGGCAGTAAGCTAAGTCCTCTTTTATATTGAGACTTTTTCCCCCTGGGCTTTTCTCAATTTTCTTTTAAATGCCCTTCGTAAAATCTTGAATGTGTACATTGATAAATTTAAGGCATGCCTGCTTTTTGAAATTATGAGTATAAGAGTTGCTAATTTTTATAATTCTTAATTTATTTTTTAAATATTTTATAAATGAATAAATCTATTTCTTTAATATTTGTTATATTAAATATTGTTTTAATTATTTAAGTAAATATTTATATAAAAAAATTTATGAAAAAAATACTAAAATACTTTAAAATACATATTTTTGCTACTATTAGCTGTATGTTTTAGTTCTTCTTATAGTTATTTATTTTTTATTAAAGATATAATAACATTTTAATTTAAATTAATTGAAATATGTAAAAAATTTAATTATTGCAAATGGCAACACTAATTCATGTGTGAGAGTAGTCGCACACGATCTTTAAGCTGTGAGAGCAGAATAGAAATAAAGCAACTAGCAAAATCACGAACATGAAGGAAAAGCAATGTCGAAAAAACCCTCAAATTACGATTCGTGCGTGTCTTGCTACTTCCCTTTCTTCTTTCCCCCTTTGCCAACAAACTCGACACGCTTGCGTGCTCACCCCTGAGAAAAAGTCTCAATGTAAAAGTGGAATAAGTTATTTTATTCATGCAACTGGTGCTGCTTTTATACCCTTTTCAATACATTGTTGTAAATTATAAGTAAATTATACAAGAACATGGTTGTATAAAAGTGTAATAACAAAGAAATCATAGAGTTGCATTTTATAAAGTCCGTTAAATTTGAAAAGTATACGTTAAATTAAATAAATTGGGATCAGACGAACAGAGTTGTATAAGAACTAAATTACATAGTTGCATTTGACTAAAATCAGTTAAATTCAGAAATAAACATGGAAAGTTAAATTTAAACAATGAAATGATATTCAGTACGGTTTATACCTTAGAGATTCAGAGTGAGGAGTTAAAAACACTTTGGAAAAATGTTAAGACGACTTACAAAGTATGGCTTAACACTTTAGAAACTAGTAAATTTGAAGTAGTGAGTGCTAAATATCAAGCCACCTACTCAGCTTATGTCCAATGTGGAGGATCCATATATGAAAAAATAGATAAATTCAAATCGGCTTCGAAAAGTAGTGAATCTCCAACGGTAAATCCGAACTCAGGTAATGCAGAGCATAGTCTGACTCTACCTCCTTGTGATATCGATCCATTCGGAGGTGACTATGTTTCTTGGACCGCTTTTAGGGATTTATTTACCGCAATTTTTATTAATAGCTCACGGCTTAGCAATATAGAACGCCTTTGCCATTTGATACGAAAAACCGAGGGTGAAGCAAAAGAAATCGTTTCTAAATATCCACTTGTTAACGCAAGTTTTGAGGTAGCCTGGCGCGATTTAAAGGAAGCTAATAACATAAGCAACTAAAACATATTTTTGGTCTCCTTTCCTTGACAAGGAATCGATAACAGCATTTAAAACATTACAACGCGGAATTAATAGTTGCCTTACGGCTCTTTCTATTTATAAAGTGTCCACTGATAATTGGGACCCAATTATCATTTTTATGTGTATTCAACGTCTGCCTAGATCTACAGTTATTTTGTGGGAACAAGGTGTTAAGAACAAAACTGTTTTGTCCACATGGAAAGATTTCGATTACTTTCTGTCAGAAAGAATTCAGGCATTGCAATGTCTTCATGGTCTTAAAGGTACGAACTCGACTGACATCTCTTATGCTCTTCCTAATAGTTCTCTTTCTACTAAACTTCCATGCCCTTATTAGTCTCACTATTTGCGAAATTGTCGTCGATTTAAAAATCTTTGAGTAACTGAAAGAATTGCGAATGATTATAACTGCTGTACTAATTGCCTTTTGAGGACACATAAAGTCAGAAGTTGTACGATCAATAACAACTGTTTTATTTGCAATAATCGACATCATTATATGCTTCATCTGCAGCATAACGATAATTCCATAGTTGAAAGACCTACTCTTTCTACTGAACAGAATTCCAGTGAGGTTTTACGGCCTACTAGCTCCCACATTCGACAGTCGCATACGTCCTATAATGTTACGTTTTGTTAGGGACTGCAATGGTAAACATAATTCATAACAGCCATAAGTATCAGGTCCATCCTTTAATAGAACGTTTACGAAAAAGATTAAAACTTTCCACTCATTCTGCGAATTCTAACGTTTCTGGCGTTAATAATGTAGTTTTTGGAGTTACAAAATTTTGTCCTTTGGAAATTAGTTCAGATTTATATTCTTCAATAAAACTATCAACTGACGCATTTGCTTTACCAGAAATAACAGGAAATTATATCCGCGCATTATTTTACCGGAAATACAACAAAACATATTAGGATCATTATTGGCACAGAAAACTATATGTGGTTCGATACTGACAGGTCCAGCTAATCCTAGGGACTTCGAAACATATATCGATGATTTAACGTATTCTACGTGGTCTAACGCTTTTTCACCATTAATATTATCACTTTAAAACGCTCACAGAAATATATTTATGTTCCTACTACCTTATTTATGTTTTTACCTTCATATTTATTATCTTTATACATCTTATGTGTATTACTTATATTAAATAATAATCCACCTGTGGGACTTCGGTTCTGTGGGAAAAGTCGAGAGACTTTCCAAAAATCCACCTGCGGGACTTCGGTTCTGTGGGGAAAGTCGAGAGACTTCTTAAAAATCCACCTTCGGGACTTAGGTTCTGTGGGGAAAGTCGAGAGACTTCTTAAAAATCCACCTGCAGGACTTAGGTTCTGTGGGGAAAGTCGAGAGACTTCTTAAAAATCTACATCGTTTTAAAATCGTTTGCAATTCCTAAGGTATTGCAAGGTGACCGGCAATGTTTAAGTTAAAATTGATTTAACTACATTTTTGAAATACTATTTATAACAACGTTAGAATCCTATAAAGCTTCCCTTTTATTGCAACTTTGTTGGAAGATTCTAACGAGTAAACCGCTAGCGGTGCTTAAATATTGTTTGCCACCAAATTTATGCTTGTTTCGTTTGAAATTATAAATCACCTTTGATTTGTCTACGACACAAGCACTACGTGCATATTACTTATAAAAACCATCTACTTCTACGAGGTAATATTTTGGTTGAAATAAAGAGAGAGCTTCGTCTCTAATAAAATTGAATATTCTTTGTTTTATTTTTATATAAAATCTCGGGAAATCTTTTTGGAGCTGAACAATTATTGTGTCAAAATACTTAAAATTTCTACTTACATTTTCGAATTCATAGCGGGTTCTACGTGAAATCTCTCCCGTACACAGAAAAAGTAAAATTTTTTAAAATACATTTACGAAATTTTTTCTTTAAAATTCCGTTTATTTTGAGCAAACCAAAAATTTTATTTTTTATTTATTATTGACATTTATTTGTTGTTGTGGTAGAATTTTAATTTAGAAGCACAGTTATATTTTTTATATTGAAAATTAATCGTGGTAACCCAGAGTAAAGGTGACAAAATGCCACCATGTGGTATACCGCGAAATACCTTTTTCCTGATAGTTATATCGTACATCTCGCAGTTTATCCATCTGTTCCTTAGCATGTGGTTGATCCAGTTACGGAGCACCCGCTCAAAATAAAACTGGTCTAGGGATTGGATAAGAGTATCAGTGTGCACTTTATTGAAGGCGCCTTTGATGTCAATGCATACCGCCAGTGTATATAGTTCTCTATCAAAGGATACACCTATGTAGTGGACAACTTCGTTTAAAGCTGTTTCCACCGATCGTCCCTTTACATAAGCATGCGCTTAAATTTTAGGTCTTTGTCGGGTATACTGCTTTTAACTATCCATTCCAAGGTTTTAAGTAGGAAGGACGTAAGACTTAACGGTCGATAAGACTTAAGTGTCGAATAGCTAGGTTTCTCCGGGCTTAGGTATAAATATTACCCTTGCATCCTGCCATTTAATGGGGGTATATGTGAATTTGAAGCATGTAGTGAATATCTCAGACAGATGTACGGAAACCAGTCCCGCCTCCATCTATAAGAATGCCGGGAAAACGCCATCCGGCCCTGCAGCTTTATAGGGAGCGAAGCCCCTTTAACAGATGTAATTACAATTTCCGTGTTAGCCTCCCCTTCTTTCTATATCGGTTTATATATGTTATTCGATGTACCGGGTGGGAAATGAGAGTCCATTAGGGGTTTCATTGTCTCCATATCCTCCAGCCTCCTGCACGTGTCATCGAGGATAGATTCCGGTTGGACATGCGTTTTGGATAGGAATTTTTTATCTTCGATACGTCATTTACGCTGTCTACCTGTTCACAGAAAAGTTTCCAGGAGTCTCGTTTGGCTTTACGAACAATTTTCTTATATTCACCAAGTTTACAACGATACTCATCCCAGTATTCTGCGGTCTTTTTACGCCGTGCCCGGTTAAATAGTTTGCGAAGAGTCTTACCAAGGTTCCGGATCTCCCCGGTTACCCAGGGTTTCTCCGCTCTCGCAGAGGGCAGCTGTCCTCGAACGATTCAACCAAGGCACTTGTGATCATTTCTACTTTGGCGTCTATGTCTTCTTTGTTTCGACATTGAAAAGTGTCCTGATATAAACGGTTCTTTAGTAAGGTCCCGAACATTTTCCAATTAGTTTTAGACTTATTCCGAAACTTTATCGGCTTTGGTGGCAGCCGTAGTATTTTGAATCTTATGTACCGATGGTCAGAACAGGAGTGCTCGTCCGAAACTCTCCAATCCTGAATTTCGTTTATAAGCTCTTCTGAACATATAGTTATATCTAATACTTCTTCTCTGATTCTATTGACGAAGGTAGCTTTATTACCTAAGTTCGATGTGATCAAGTCTTTAGTATTCAGGGAATCCATAAGGGCTTGTCCCCTGCGATTGGTGTTTGTACAACCCCAAGCTACATGGTGCGAGTTGGCATCACAACCTATTACAATTTTCTTATTTTGCCTTTGTGCCTCTTCGACCAGTTTCATAAGCTCCGACGTTGGTGGTAGTGTCGGATAAACAGATGCAAGGTATATGTTGCCACGACCTTGCTTCAGCACCGTTGCATCCGATGTGGATAATCCTGTTGAGAGGAGAAAACATAAGTTCTTGTGACATAAGATACATGTTCTCGGTCGAGACCCTGTATCAGCGTGGAAATGTTGGAAATTTACGTGATTTAATCCAGAAACCTTGTTACGAATCGTCCAAGGTTCCTGGATTAAAGCTATATGTATCATACCTGTGTTAATTAGCGTTGCACAGTGGGGCAGAATGGAAATTTTTTGGAAATAAATCTGGCATTTCTAAACGGCTGATCCGATCGGGATAAAATTTGGCATGAGCGTAGCCAAGGATTATTCGAGTTTAAGTTTTGAAGATGAACCCTGCAGATGCCCCAGGGACGGCGCTGTGGCGGCTCAAAGTAGGGTACCTACGACATGTAAAATTTTTAAACTCGTGCCATTTTTTGTTTTTCACCCAAATACAACGATTTTTATATTTCGCTCGACGAGATCTTGAAAAAACATGCTTGGACATACTACTTATCTCTTATAATATCCGAGTTATAGGCATTTAAAAATTTAGTGATACAAAATTTACCATACCTTGGTCCGCCTTTTTTTGAATACCGGGCGTAATTTTGGACCAAATGGACTCAATTTTTTCTTGTTAGACAACAAAATTTCCAATAATATACAAAAAATTTCAGATCAATATCATTTACAGATCCAAAAATATACGTTTTTTAATTTAAAAATTCAAAAAATTTTAGATTTTTGGCGTTTTTTTGCCAAAAATGTGTCTTAACTCTTTTATTAATAAAATAAAATTTTCTTTAAGAACATATAACAGTTTTATAGTTTTCTAAAAGGTATCTTTACGCAAAACGCTTTGGCTTAAAAAATTTGTCCTATTTTTTGAAAATGTTGCCACTGCGTCCTTCCGAATGTGACCTATTTTTTATCAAAACTTCAACTTTGGGCGACATGTTCTAAAATCACAAAGCTGGGATCAGAAAACTGAAAGCAGTTTTGGAAACCTCAATATGTTTTCTATTTACTCCAAAAGTATTTTCCCAGCCCTGAAAGAAATGTGGACCCTATGGGCAAAAAAGTAAAAAATCCCATTTTTGGGATTTTCATTCCTATTTTTGGGAATTGCGGGATGCCCTTTGACCTTTTCAATTTTTTTTTTGCATATTCTTATTTGAAATGACAAATTTAACAAGCGTTGAGTTTTGTTCATAAATAAAGATTTTGTCATATATTACATATTTGTTTAATTTCTAAAACTATGATTTATATCAAAATTTTAATAGGGTCGCAGATAGCTACAACAATTTAGTCCATATTTATCCCTTAATATCATTTTTTAGTTAGATATGGAAATTCTCGACCCTTTACAAAAAATTTCAAGCCAATATCTCAATTACATTCAAAAATATGTCCATTTAAACCTGTGTCCTTTAATTTCATCTTTTTCATATTTTAGTATTAAGTATGACAGAACATATTTAAATCTTATATTTACCTATTTTCTATTTGTTTGCTTATCCTTATAATTGAAAGGTCCTATTATGCTTAAATTTTCAAAAATTTATAACTATTTTTTACCTAAATTTTTTCGACAGATCATTTCGTTCTGTTTCGTTTATGATCATGTAGGTAAAAATATACAGGTAATGATAATTTCGATTCATTCACTAATAAGAAATATCAATGACTGAATTATAGGTTATAGTAATATAGTACTAAATGTTAATAGGTAGACAATTCGTAATTTTTTACTTTGGAATACCTGTATCGGAAATGACAAGAATTGGTATATAAGTAAACTTCTCAGATTTTAAGTACCATATTTAATAAATCTACAATGAAGATTACATTAAACGAAGAGTTGTGTTCCGTTTTATGGAGTGTATCTTCAAAAGGGACAGAAAGAATTGAAGACATTTCAAATTATATAAAAACTACATATAGTAGAAAAGTAGACAAAACAGGCATATCAAAAATTGAAAACTTTTTGATGTAAAAAGTAAGTCTGTGGATGGAAATCAAAAGAAATTTCGATTAAAATTTTGTAGTTGGATGGAAACTACTACGGAAATCTCAACTTACAACACATCAACAGGAGCGCCTTGCAAGTCATACGAAGACTTATGTTCAAGGTCAAAAAAAAGAGGGTCACACAAAAACTTTTTTCAATCTCAAATGAGGAAATTGCTGATACATTTAACGAAATGCTGAAAAAGGAAAACCAACCTATGGATGTCGTACATATTGCAACTATTCTTCCTAATGCATCACCAAAACGACTTAAGCGAATTGTGGAAAGTATACCAACTCCAACATCATAATCAAATTTTACTGAAGAGGAAGCAATAGCGCTTATGTTGGAACTGGGTCTCAGTCGAAATAAGTACCAAATATTAAGGAAAGCTTTGCATGAAAAAGGACACAATATATTACCATCATACAAGGCGATCCAGGAAAAAAAACAAACTATCCTACCATCACCTATTGCTGTTAATGATGTGGAAGCTTGTATTGATATATCATCTTTGCTCGAAAACACAGCATCAAGAATTGTGTCAGACTTTTCAGAAGACCAACTAAGGAAAATTCATAACTGTGATGTTGTCTTAATGTGTAAGTGGGGATGTGACGGTTTATCAGCACTTCCAGAATACAAACAAGCTTGTGGAAGTCGGACATTAGCAGACTACAAAAGTGTATTTATGTCATCATTAGTGCCATTACGAATTCGTTCATATTCCCTTAATCCATCATCGTCAAGCATCGGAAATTCATTTGAAGATATATGGATCAATACAACTCCGGGTTCAAAAAATTTTTGTAGACTCATTGGATTTGAATATATAAAGGAGTCAAAGAAAACAACAAAAGATTTAGTGGAATATTTAAAAGATGAAATAAATGCACTGGAGCCCATTTGCATAAAAATAAAGGAATTATCTATTAACGTATCATATCAGCATTGCTGACCTTTCCATCACAATGATTGATGGAAATGATCAAATAAGAAAATGCAAAAAAAAAATTGAAAAGGTCAAAGGGCATCCCGCAATTCCCAAAAATAGGAATGAAAATCCCAAAAATGGGATTTTTTACTTTTTTGCCCATAGGGTCCACATTTCTTTCAGGGCTGGGAAAATACTTTTGGAGTAAATAGAAAACATATTGAGGTTTCCAAAACTGCTTTCAGTTTTCTGATCCCAGCTTTGGGATTTTAGAACATGTCGCCCAAAGTTGAAGTTTTGATAAAAAATAGGTCATATTCGGAAGGACGCAGTGGCAACATTTTCAAAAAATAGGACAAGTTTTTTACGCCAAAGCGTTCTGCGTAAAGATACCTTTTAGAAAACTATAAAATTGTTATATGTTCTTAAAGAAAATTTTATTTTATTAATAAAAGAGTTAAGACACATTTTTGGCAAAAAAACGCCAAAAATCTAAAATTTTTTGAATTTTTAAATTAAAAAACGTATATTTTTGGATCTGTAAATGATATTGATCTGAAATTTTTTTTGTTGTCTAACTAACAAGAAAAAATTGAGCCCATTTGGTCCAAAATTACGCCCGGTATTCAAAAAAAGGCGGACCAAGGTATGGTAAATTTTGTATCACTAAATTTTTAAATGCCTATAACTCGGATATTATAAGAGATAAGTAGTATGTCCAAGCATGTTTTTTCAAGATCTTGGGTGAAAAACAAAAAAATGGCACGAGTTTAAAAATTTTACATGTCGTAGGTACCCTATCTGCAGGGTTCATCTTCAAAACTTAAACTCGAATACTCCTTGGCTAGGCTCACGCCAAATTTTATCCCGATCGGATCAGCCGTTTAGAAATGCCAGATTTATTTCCAAAAAATTTCCATTCTGCCCCACTGTGCGTTGGTAGCCGTTTCGCTCCGATGGAGGTTTATTTGGATAACCTCATCATTGTCATCCATTTAAACTGTCTTCCAGTGAGTTAGTGATCACATCCCCGCTCGTTGGATTTGACTCCTCCGGGTAACCTGAAGTGGCTATTAATGCAGGGTACTATTGATGGCAATGCGGTGTCCTTATCAGGCATAGCAAGAGCAGTCTTTTTAATCGACACTTTCCCAATTTTGGACAGCACTGCTGTTCTGGCGAGTGAGTGATTTCCTCCTCGCTTTTAGGATTTGACTCCTCAAAATTACCAGTACTTGCTAATGATGCTTTGGGTACCTTCTTAGGTGTTTTAGTGTCCTTATCGGGGCCGGTTTTGACATCCCTTTCAATCGGCGCTTCCCCAATTTTGGAAAGGGCAGCTGCACCTTCTTTTGGCGAGTTAGTAGTAGCTTCCTCGCTTTTAGGATTTGACTCCTTAACGTTATCAGTAGTTGCTACTGATGCTGTGGTCTTAGGTATTTTAGTGTCCTTTTCGAGGCTTGTTGTAACAGCCCTTCCAATCGGCACCTTCCCAATTTTGAATATGACAGCTTTAGAGGCGAAGTAAGCCCTACCTTTATTCTTGGCAAGACTAGCCATAGATTTCTGGTCGATACCTATTATAAATAAAGTTCCCTCAGGTTCTTCTTTCCTGTAAAAGACGTCCCATTTTTCCACGGCCAGCTCAGCATTTTGACCACCAAGAATTTCCAGTATACGTTCATTAGCCAGTTTACTTCCCCATTCTTTTATGTAGACAGTGGACTTTAAGAGCACCGGAAGCTCGCTCTTCTTTGTCAATCCCAGCTTAGCGCCGTCCCAGGGAGGAGGGATACTTTCCAGTCTTTTGCTCCCGATTGCAGGATGACGACGACACGTGACTCGCGAGTGGATCAACACTTGCCGCCGGTACTGGGTTATTTAGGCCCTGCACCGTAAATTTGGTCTTTTTATTTTCCATGTTGTTTTTTCCAGTTTTTTGGTCCGCGGGGAGTATAATATTCCCAGGTGGTGGACAATCTGTCCTCCCTCAGCTTGAGTCAAACTAAAACTGGGGGAGGACAGATGATCCATCACCACCCCCTATCCGCCACTCGGGGACGCGCTCGGTAGTAAAAACGGGAAAACTCACTAACACAATCAAAAAATTCCTGTGTGTGTAAATTTGTTTGATCATGGCCGTCAGCCTTAAGAGTTACAATGTAAACATTCAAGATTTTACGAAGGGAATTTAAATAAAAAGGGAGAAAAAGGCATGCTTTGAGTCACACAGAAAAAATTAAAATATCACGAAATTCGTAAAATCAACTACTCAAATTCGTAAAGTCTTTATTGAAAAAATTTGAGGATTTTTCGTATTAAAATAATATACTATTTATGAAAAACTTTAATAAATATTCACAACATTTCCAAACAATTATTTTACTAAAATAATAACGCAAATTATTTGTATATGTACTGAAATTCAAGCAATTATTTTATCTGACACAGATAAATTATTTATATAAATTATTTTGGCAATAATAATACACAAAATTCCTTATTAAATTTATAAAAATTTTGTTAAAAAAAATATATATACATATATTGAATTTTAACAAAAATTTTACTAATTCTATAAAATTAAAATTTGTAGAAAAAAGTACTTATATACTTACAACAATTTTATTTCACATTCTAGAAACTATTATTTTGTAGTGTGAAAATTGAAACACTTATACATTAAATGTTATAAACCAAATAAGAATTATATAAATTCATTTTAGTACATTCCAAAACTTGTTTTATTGTTGTATTCCATATGCTGACATATAAATAAAACTCAAACAAAAACATTTATTGAACAAGTAAAAATATTTACTGAAAATTAAATTTATTTCAATAAAGTGTTTGTAGAAGATATTTTCCTTCCCAATAAGCAAAAACCTTTGAAATGATGTAAATATGTATTTGAAAACCTATTCTAATTTCATACATAGCCTTTGAGAACAAATTTGAAAATTTTTGTTTTCAAATGGAAAATTATGGCCTTCTCAAACAAAAAGGCAGTTAGAAATCAAACGTATTTTTCAAATGTATTTCAAATTTAAAAAAAGGCTAGAGGTAAGCTTGAAACTAAAAAAAATTTTCAAACGTATTTCAAGTATTCTTTATTATAATTTTCATACATATTTCAAACCCTAATTATAATGCTAACTATTGCAAAATTCATATATTTTTTTACATCACCTGAAAATAAAACATTCATACGCTTATTTTAGCATATTTTTCTTTCATATCTCCGATTATTTCTCCTATATTTAACGTTTTTTCGCTCCCTTGCTGTAGAAAAAATGTTCTGTTTTTATTTTTCTAAAATAATTTATTTTTTGAAAGAAACTTTTCTAAGTTCAATTGAAAATTTTATAAATATCACACATTATATTTTTTTAAACGTTTTTTGAAATTATCATGTTTATTTCAAAGGCTAAACTTTAAAATTTGAAAACAATTTGGAAAATACATTATTTAGTTAAGAAAATTTTCAAAAATATTCACAGGTTTGAATCGATGTTTATTGGGTTCCGTGTGAAAATCAAACAAATACATTATGATTCTTTAACAATAATATGTAAATAATCGTATCAAAATATACGATCTATGCTCCTACTGCGACCAGGTCACGTTTTTAGGGACAAAAACTGATGTAACTTTCTTTATAATATAAATTTTTTAGATAGATAGATAGATAGATAGATAGATAGATAGATAGATAGATAGATAGATAGATAGATAGATAGATAGATAGATAGATAGATAGATAGATAGATAGATAGATAGATAGATAGATAGATAGATAGATAGATAGATAGATAGATAGATAGATAGATAGATAGATAGATAGATAGATAGATAGATAGATAGATAGATAGATAGATAGATAGATAGATAGATAGATAGATAGATAGATAGATAGATAGATAGATAGATAGATAGATAGATAGATAGATAGATAGATAGATAGATAGATAGATAGATAGATAGATAGATAGATAGATAGATAGATAGATAGATAGATAGATAGATAGATAGATAGATAGATAGATAGATAGATAGATAGATAGATAGATAGATAGATAGATAGATAGATAGATAGATAGATAGATAGATAGATAGATAGATAGATAGATAGATAGATAGATAGATAGATAGATAGATAGATAGATAGATAGATAGATAGATAACCTGTTTTCAGTATTAAAAAACCAAAAATTTAACTTAACTTTAATAACGTTTTTAAACGCACTATTTTATTATTTTTTTCAGATTTGATGATTCAATAAATAAACCTAAATAAATTATTAAGTCTTTGAAATAATGTCGGAGTATTTGGAAATCGCACTGAACAAGACTTTACATACAAATTATAATTATTTTAAATATTTTCAAAATCAAGATAATAAAAGAGAGAAACACGAGGGAAGTCATCATCAGATTTTAGAAACATTAAGATATGCAATCGAATCAAGCCTTAATTTAGCTTTGAAAGATAAATCAATTTGTTTCGATGATAATTTTCTATTTCGGTTTTTATATGCAAGAAAATTTAACTGCAATGCTGCCATGGATTTACTCATAAATTATCTAGAGAATAAAAAAAATAACATGATTTGGCAAAATATAAATGTGTTTGACCAAAAGATTCAGCATGCTTTGTTGGATGGGAATCCAGGAATACTAACTGAAAGAGATCGGCGTGGAAGACAAGTAATTACATTTACTGCAGGAAGTTGGAATACTAGCAAATATTCTCTCGAAGATATTTACCGAGCACTGCTCTTAACTCTAGACATATTGTTGGAAGATATACAAAATCAAGCATTAGGATTTGTAATAATTGTTGACTGGACAAATTTTACTTATAAACAATCAACGCATTTATCTCCGAAAATATTAAAAAACATTATTGAAGGATTGCAGGTATATATTCATACATATCGCTGACTTAAATATATTTCATCTTATAGTTTGATAGAAATTATATATGTATAAGTTACCCATTTATTTACAAGGATTAGAATCTAATGCATATGAATATAATCATTAGATTCATATGCATTAGGGTTGCCCCGTTTGTATGTAGAATAAAAAGGTACTGATGTTCCCGCCGAAAATTAAGGTTTAGTTCATTTTAAAATATTAATTGTCCTGAGTCAATATTTCGTGAGCTGTTTCAAAAGAAATGTCCTTTCTTGAGTTTTTCCAATGTTTTTCTTATTCAAGTAAAGGAATTTTGATATCATGTAAAGGTCTTTGAAAGACTCTTTCATTGGTTGCTAGTTCAAAAGTATGGAAAAACTTAATTTTTTTATAAAATTTAACATTTTAAAAATTTTTACATAGATTTATTAAATGTACATAATTAACTGAAGTCATCGAAATCCAAACTATATCAAATTTTAGGTATGTTCATTTACTTTCCTAGTAACGAGAGAGTAAAACTAAAATATACAAAATAATTCTCTTAAATCTCTTAACGCTTTACTAAAAAATTAGTAAAAACTTTCGAGAAAACAAAAGTTAAATTTTTAAACTATCTATATTTTTAAACATGTTGGTTTTTAACAAGAATTAAGCTTCCAAAATAAAAAAAAGATCCTGAGTTTTACGACATAATTCACATACATTTATATTTGAAAACAAACACAAAATAATGAAAACAAAAATCGCCAAAAATCCATTTATGAAATTTAAAATATAACTACTCCTTGGGAAGATCTATAAAAAATACATGTGTGGGTTATCTCTTTTGCTTTAAGAGATATTTCTCTTTTGCTTTAAGAGATATTTAGGTTTAAATTTTTTTATTCAAAAATTTTCCCGATCTAGTTTTAGTTTTAAATGTGGTTGGCCTACGGACGGTCGTACAATTTTTTAAAATTATCCCCTAGTTTTCTGATGAAATTCTAAATAAAACAAGTAAGAGTATTATATTCGGCTATGCCGAATCTTATATACCCACCATCAAACCTCGTTTGACTCGAATGAAACTTACTTATGTCCAATTTCATCTATATACTCGTATTTTTAGGCCAGTTATAAGCGTTAAAGTAGTTTTATGAAAGGGACCTTATATAGGGGGGTAGGGTCAATTATGGGTCGATCCTCATAAAATTTGGTAGACAGAATTTGGTTCGTATTAAATTTATTTGTGTCGAATTTCATCGCTACACTCGTATTTTTAAGAAATTAATGAGCGTTGCAGTCATTTTCTGAAGGGGACCTTATATGGGGGATTTTGACTCGTATGAAACTTACTTATGTCAAATTTCTTCTATATACTATAGTAATAAATAATAAATAGTGTAAATTTAAACAAAAATTTATAAGAGTGTAGTATTTTTAAGCCAGTAATGAGCGTTAAAGTCATTTTCTGAAGGGGACCTTATATGGGGGGTAGGGTCAATTATGGACCGATCCTCATAGCATAGTGATTTTGGATCATAAGAAACTTACTTATGTCGAATTTCATCGCTATATTCGTATTTTTAAAGCTGCTGTTAAAGCTGCTTTTCGAATGGCCACTTGTATGGGGGCTATCCGAAAGCCTTATCTATAAGAAATATTTGTGTGAAATTTCAACCCTCTAGCTCTTTCCATTCGGACTCTATCGTGCTTTCAATATACCCCCCATCTTTTTTGATGGTGGGTATAACAAAAGGACTTCTCAACAGTTATCTTGTCCCTATAAAGAATTAAACGCATTCAAAGTTGCAACATGTAAAAAGTGCCATATTTTTAATGTTTTTTCCATAAAAGTCCATATATTCTTTCTTTTAAAGAAACTAATTTTATTCTGGACTATATACAAATTTTTATGCGTTTAAATGTTACATTAAGTCAAATTTTATATTTGTAATTTTAAAAAAAATTATATTATGGTTTTGTTTACAAAAAATCATTCCTATACATTCTTTAAAGTGTAAAGATTGTGCTAGTTAAAACTTATTCTTATTCTTAAAAAATATTTACCTCGAGCAGAAGAAATCTTTTTTTATTTGGATAAAACAAAAAGGTCGATTTTAAACTACACCCTAAAAAAATTTCCCAAATCTCTCATTTCTAAAATAAATTATCCATTTGAATACTAAAACTTATATTTGTGTTGCATACCTTACGTTGATATTTTACTTCAGCAAAGCAGGCTAGGTAAAAATATCGCTCGCGATTTCTATTTTATTTATATCGCTCGTTTTAAAACTCAAAATCTCGAGTTTTATTTGTTTTGTATTCGCTACGTAACTGATATTTATATGTTATTGTTTTTTCAACTCGCTTACTAGCGTGTGGAAAACGAGTTGAATTCCAGTTAAATTCGAGCCGAAAATCAGCAAAATGTGTGTGCAAGAAACAGGTTTTGTGGTGGTAGTAAAAAAGAGCCAATAATATGGGAAATAATTATGTAGGTGTGATTGTGTAGCCCTAGGTTTTATGACGGTCAGACGAAGCAAAAGTGGGAAAGTATAAGAAATATATTGTCTACCTTTTTATTAAAATGTGTATGTTTTTTATCTGTAGTTATGTATGTGCATATGTATATTGATGGACATGCAAGTGATCTTTAAAACATTGTTGATTTATTAGGTTATTGATTGTGAGTCAAATGGTTTGGAAAATTTAATTATGAAGATAATAAAACGTATGTATGTATGTATGTATGTATGTATGATGTATGTATGTATGTATGTATGTATGTATGTATGTATGTATGTATGTATGTATGTATGTATGTATGTATGTATGTATGATGTATGTATGTAGTATGATGTATGTATGTATGTATGTATGTATGTATGTATGTATGTATGTATGTATGTATGTATGTATGTATGTATGTATGTATGTATGTATGTATGTATGTATGTATGTATGTATGTATGTATGTATGTATGTAGTATGTATGTATGTATGTATGTATGTATGTATGTATGTATGTAGTGTATGTATGTATGTATGTATGTAGGTATGTATGTATGTATGTATGTATGTATGTATGTGTATGTATGTATGTATGTATGTATGTATGTATGTATGTATGTATGTATGTATGTATGAATGTATGTATGTATGTATGTATGTAGTATGTATGTATGTATGTATGTATGTATGTATGTATGTATGATGTATGTATGTATGTATGTATGTATGTATGTATGTATGTATGTATGTATGTATGTATGTAGATAAAGTATCTTTGTAGTATAAGGAAATTTTGACAGTTTATTAAAATTAACGAGTACTAAATTCATTCAACCGTTAAATTCAAATAATATAACTGCCAGAGAAATATAAAATACAATGATACTTCTAGATAACAATTTTTTTGTTTTTTTATATTCAATATTTAGCAAAAATTCATAATTATGTAAAGTTTAATCTATAGTTTATTTATTGTCCAAACCGTGTTTGGAACATGGCGCCCGCCTTGCAGTCATGCAAAAGAAGAAGAATTGGCGGACACACACAAAACTTGGGCCAATGATTTAATGGCTTCCGATAGTATTTTGGCGTTTGGTGTATTTCGAATATGTTGTCTCGGTGCTGCCTGATTTGGTTGACGGTGGAGAGCCAATCTGGTTCTTGTTGCGATGCTTTGTTTACCCACGTGTAATAGCGTATGATGTAGGTCATCGCACTTTTTGCATGTTATAAGTGATGTACACGAACGGATGTTGTGGCTTCTAGCCAAGCAATTTAGGCAATAGTTTTTTTTTTTTTTCTACGATGAGTCTGCGTTGCCTGACGTCCATTGCAAGAAACCTTTTGCAGAATTTTAGAGGGTGGTATTTCCTACAGACCAGACATTGGTAAATCCTCGATGTGTGGCGGCTTTGAGATCGACATCTTAAGCTGCTGCTGTTGGATTGTATGCCACGGTTTCGGTTCATGTTGGTTTAGTCCCTTTTTCTAGTAGGAAGAAAGTATAAATTAGAATGAGTATTTCAAATGATTTAGATTTTGAAAAGAATAGCAGTTATATCTGAACAAAAGAGAGATATTATGAGATAGAAACAAATTGCTAAATAAATTTATGTAGAGAAAATTTATAATTTGTATAGAATTATAACATTGGCGGCCAAACATGCCCCTGCGGGCATTGTGTTATTCTCACTCATACACATGCAATACGAATGTTCTCAGCAACAAAACAACCCAGCGGTAAAAATACACATTATGTACTCGCTTATCTAAGTGATATTTCGTGGCAGTCAGTGGTGATGCTTTCACTTATTCTTCCACTTAGATTTAACATAAAAGTGTCCTAGGCTGCCTCATCGATGTGCTCTCGCTTAGAATGTAAGCCACAATGTCATTAAGACAAATTAAAATTTCACTTACATAATGTGTGGAGTTCTAAGCGAAGTTAATAAGACGCCTATAAACGCTTGCAAATAAGAATGTAATGTATGTAGATTACAATCCTATTTGCATTTGTTATAGAAAAAATATATACTTTTTATATTTCTTTTAAAATTATGCAAGTTTATTTAAAAATTATCATCAAATAATAAACATGTATTATAGTTAATTCAATAAAAATATAATTAAACAATTTTAACGAAGATAAATGAAATGAATCTTAATTTTCTTTTGAAACTTTCGGTCATCTTCCTTTAGAGATCCTGTAAATAATCAAGAGGAAATTGTCAGTATTAAAACAAGAATATACATATGAAGTAAATTTACCCCAATTTTTAAGTCCGTTTCTGCCATTTAGATCACCACAATTATTTTAAATTTTTACAATAAAATAACTTTTTTAACAAAACACAACGTCACTTACAAAAGATCAACTTTAAACTGAAACAAAAATATTCTTCTTTTCATGTATGTAGTATACAAAAGAAAAATAAAACGGTACTTTAGTTAAGTTTTTTTATAAAGAAATAAAAACAAAAAAAAAAAAAAAAAAAAAAAAACATGAAAAAGGCAGATAACTCTCTGCTTAAATCGTAATCTATGTTATAATTAAAGTGCATGATATGTTGGATTACGCATATATTGCACTCTAAGTACTTAGATTGCTCGCTTAGAACGTCATACTGATGTCATCGAATATTATCTAAGTACTTTGTTTCATTTACCGCTGGGAAACTATACACAAAACAACAACAACCCAGCGGTAAATGAAACAAAGTCAGTATGACGTTCTAAGCGAGCAATCTAAGTACTTAGAGTGCAATGTATGCGTAATCCAACATATCATGCACTTTAATTATAACATAGATTACAATTTAAGTAGAGAGTTAGCTGCCTTTTTCATTTTGTTTTTTGTTTTTATTTCTTATAAAAAACCTAAAGTACCGTTTTCTTTTGTATACTACATGAAAAGAAGAATCTTTTTGTATCAGTTTAAAGTTGATCTTTTGTAAGTGAAGTTGTGTTTTGTTAAAAAAGTTATTTTATTGTAAAAATTTAAAATAATTGTGGTGATCTAAACGGCAGAAATGGATTTAAAAATTGGGGTAAATTTATTTCATACATTCTAGTTTTAATACTGATAATTTCCTCCTGATTGTTTACAGGATCTGTAAAGGAAGATGGCCGAAAGTTTCAAAAAAAAAAATTAAGATTAATTTCATTTATCTTCGTTAAAATTGTTTAATTATATTTTTATTGAATTAACTATAATACATGTTTATTATTTGATAATAATTTTTAAATAAACTTACATAATTTTAAAATAAATATAAAAAAATATATATTTTTTCTATAACAAAAAGGGAAGACAAATGCAAATAGGATTGTAATCTACATACATTACATTACTATTTGCAAGCGTTTATAGGCGTCTCATTAACTTCGCTTAGAACTCCACACATTATGTAAGTGAAATTTTAATTTGTCCTAATGATATTGTGGCTTACATTCTAAGCGAGAGCACATCGATGTGGCAGCCTAGGACACTTTTATGTTAAATCTAAGTAGAAGAATAAGTGAAAGCATCACCACTGACTGCCACGAAATATCACTTAGATAAGCGAGTACATAATGTATATTTTTACCGCTGGGAATTTAATTTAGTTGCTCTCTTTATGTAATGATACACAGAGAATATTTTCAAAAGCCGTTACAAATAAATGTTTGTATAAATACTTTTGATAGATAGATTTATTATGTAAACAATTATTTACAATAATATTTGTATTGTCATTTATTCAAGCAATTAATCGCCAAAATTTTATCGATTAACGGTTAATCATTTGAATACTTATAGACGGACATACATACATACATACATACATACATACATACATACATACATACATACATACATACATACATACATACATACATACATACATACATACATACATACATACATACATACATACATACATACATACATACATACATACATACATACATACATACATACATACATACATACATACATACATACATACATACATACATACATACATACATACATACATACATACATACATACATACATACATACATACATACATACATACATACATACATACATACATACATACATACATACATACATATGTACATAAATACATCAACATATGCATTAATACATTCTTACATCAATATATGCATCAATACATCGTTTCGTCAATACATACATACATCGATGTATACATTCCCTCTGTTGTTCATTTATAATACAAATATTATGAATAACACAAATAAGTACAAACATATAATTTTTTTCAGTGCACAGCACACATATTTTCATTTATGTTCTCTTTCATATTTTACACTACAACATATGCATTTTAAAAATTCTCTTTCTGGCCACCAATGAATTATAATGTTAGGAAATTGGGTTACTGTAGGTTTAACTTAGTTAATTTCTAAAAGTTATACAAATGCAATGTGTTATACAATTAGGGAATCGAGGAAGCAATCGACTCTACTGTAATAGAAATAAGAATTTATTCAGAGCTTTGTTCATTTAAGAATGGTAGAAAACATAATTTAACAATCGGACGTGTTATTATGCCTGAAGCTATGCGTATATCCGCTGTACGAACATTAGAATCGGAACCGGGATATGTTTTGACAATTCTACCTAACCGCCACTCGAAGGGTGTCTGTAAGTCGTCCATTACGACTACAAGATCTCCAATTTGGAGATTTCGATGTTGGGTCTTCCATTTATACCGCTTGTAAAGGGATTTTAGATAATCCTCTTTCCATCTAATAGAGAATTGATGGTGCATTACTTTTAACTTTTCCCACCTATTCACCAGGGACATATTTTGCACAGTTTGCTCTGGGAAAGCCAGAGGAGAGGAGCTCCTCTTAAAAAGTGCCCGGGAGTAAGAGCAGTTAGATCCGTGTGATCTTCTGATAAAGCCGATATAGGACGTGAGTTTAGTACACCTTCTATTCTTGCTAAAATAGTCAAGAATTCTTCATAAGTGAATTTCTGAGCACCAGCAATTCGTTTTAAATGAAACTTAAAGCTCTTTACCGCCGCCTCCCAAAGCCCACCCATATGAGGTGCGTGTGGTGGAAAAAAATTCCATTCAAAGCCTTGAGTGATATATTTGTGTGTTATATCTACTGCGACAGATTTAATGAACGAAGTAAATTCTCTCAGAAGTATTCTACTGGCACCAAGAAAATTTCTGCCATTGTCAGACATTACCCTTTGGGGTAAAAAACACAGACATATCCTTTAATAATTTTGGACTTGCGTAGAGATGACTTTTTAAGCTCAAATGGTCCAGCAAAGTCTATACCAGTTATTTGAAATGGAAGTGATAATTGACACCTTTCGGAGGAAGAGGAGCCATAATTTGAGAGCATGGATTTTGCTTGTGAATTATACAAACTTTGCAATGCCGAATAACATTTTTGATTCGCGGTTTGAGTCTCGATATATAAAATTCGGTCTGTACCATCCTGCACATTTAGTTGCACTTAACATGAGAGAGAAAATTGTGTAAATGAGTAAGGTATAATTCACAAAAACGAGAATTACCTGGCAAAATAATAGGGTAGAGTTCATTATATGGAAGAGGGGATTGAGATAAACGCCCATTTACTCGTACAACCAAATTCGTATCTACGAATGGATTAAGTACTTTTGATGGATATAGGTTCAGAACGAGACAGTTGTGAATATTCATCAGGATAATAAGTTCTTTGGGCTAATATTAATAGTCTTATCTTTACAAAATTTACTTCATTTTGAGATAGTGTGGATATTACTGGGTTTAAATGTTTTTTAGTGACTCGATTAAAGAAACGGAAAATATACGATATTACTCTCAGTGCTCTTGAAAATGATGAAAAATGTTCGAGAATATCATTATTTTCAGTAGTGTTGTGTAAAACCTGTACAGTTTTGTTTTCAACAGTCTTTAAGGGGTTTCTATTTGGCCATGCTTTTGCAGGTCTAGTTAGCCAACTTGGTCCATGCCACCAAAGCGTGTTTGTTGCAAGATCTGAAGGCTTACAACCTCTCCTTCCTAAATCAGCAGAGTTATCGTGAGATTGAACATGGCGCCAACTTGCTTTGGGTAGTAACTGATGTATTCTAGATGTGCGGTTAGCAACATATGTTTCCCATGTGGATGGAGTTTTCGAGAGCCATCCTAATACTATTGATGAATCTGTCCATAAGAATATTTCAGAGTCATGAAAATCAAGAGATGAACTAACGTAATTAACTAAATTGGCTAATAGCACTGCACCATTTAGTTCTAATCGTGGTAAGCAAACAGTCTGAATTGGAGCCACTTTACTTTTCGCAATTAATAAATTAGAGAAAACCGTATGAGTTTGAGTTTGACATCTTATATAAACTGTGGCACAATATGCGTTTTTTGAAGCATCCGAAAACCCATGTATTTGAACTGTATCAGATGGTTTAAACTGAACCCAACTAGGAATGTGAATGGTGTCAACGCTTGAAATATCTTGGATGAAATTGTTCTAACTTTCTAAGCATTCTGGGGAAACTGTATCACCCCATTCTAACCCTTCTAGCCAGAGATGTTGCATGAGCATTTTTGCTTTAATAACTACCGGTGCGAGCCAACCAGCTGGATCGAAGAGTTTGGCAACCGTTGAAAGGATTTGACGCTTGGTTATTTCTGCGGACTTTTTAACTGGAGAGAAACTATAAGTAAATGAGTCTGTAAGCGCATTCCACTTAATACCAAAGGTTTTTGTAGTGCTTGATTCATAAAATTTAAGGAAGTCTTGATCATATAAATCGTTTTTGGGTAAATTTACTAATAACTGGCTGTCATTTGCAGAAATTTTCTTAATGGACATTCCGGCCTGCTTTAGAGCTTGAATTATTTGATTTTGAGCAATCATTGTTTCCTCTTTGGAGTGACCACCTGAGAGAATGTCATCGACATATGTTTCATTACGCAAAATATTAGCTGCTATGGCGTATGTTATTTCAACATCTGAAGCAATTTGAAGTAGAGTACGGATTGCGAGATATGGTGCGCAATTTACCCCAAAAGTAACTGTTTTCAACTGATAATCTTTTATTGGGCTATTGGGTTCATTTTGAAACAAAATTCTTTGGAATGGTCTATCTGAGGGATTTACTAGTATTTGGCCACACATGTTGTTGTGTATCTAGATGACTTATTAGTAGTTTCACGGACTTTCGACGAACACTTAACACATTTAATGGAAGTAGCAATGAATTTGAGAAAAGCCGGTTTAACAATAAATATTAAGAAAAGTAGTTTTGCTTTAAGCAGAGTAAAGTATCTCGGTTACGTTGTGGGAAACGGGACGTTGCAAGTTGACGAAGACAAAGTTTCGGCCATAAAAGACTTTCCAGTACCAAAATCTATAAAATACTTACGACGATTTCTAGGCATGACAGGCTGGTACAGACGATTTATAAAAGATTACTCGACAGTGACATTTCCTTTGACCGAACTTTTGACAAAGAAAAAAACATTTTTGTGGACAGAACAAGCACAGGAAGCTTTAGACTTATTAAAGACTAAACTGATTACTGCGCCCTTACTCATTCACCCCAATTACAACAAACCTTTTATTTTACATTGCGATGCAAGTACATGTGGGGTGGGTGCAGTTTTGGCACAGGAAGACGAGGACGGGACTGAAAGACCTATTGCCTACATGTCTCATAAACTGAACAAGGCTCAGCGAAACTATACCATAACAGAACTCGAATGTTTAGCTGTTGTAATGGCAGTGAAAAAGTTCCGCTCCTACATTGAAGGCCAAGAATTTGAAATTGTAACTGATCACGCTAGTTTAAAGTGGTTAATGAACCAGCGTGACTTGTCGGGTCGCTTAGCTAGATGGTCTTTAAAACTTCAAGGTTTTACTTTTGGTATAGAACATCGGAGTGATAAGGAAAACATAGTACCTGACGCTTTGTCTAGAGCACATGAAGGAGAAGTATTCTTAGATGTAATTGAATTAGATAATCTTCCGGCAATAGACCTTGACTCCGACGCTTTTAATTCGGACGAGTATTCAAAATTACGTGACGATATACGAAATTCAAATTTATTAGACTTCAAAATTATAGACGGTTATATATTTATAAACGGACAGAGTTTTCTTCTGGTGATACTGACGAATCCAAATTATGGAAATTATACGTACCGACTGAACTGCGACAAGAAGTTATTTATTCATCACATGACACAGCAAATTCATCGCATGGAGGTATAGCAAAAACATTAGAACGAATACGACGATATTTTTACTGGCCAAGACTTGTTACTGACGTCAAAGAATACATCCAAAAATGTGAATTATGCAAAACCTCCAAAACGCCGACTAACGTTTTGAGACCTCCTTTAGGACAAATGGTACAAACTGAACGACCAAGAGAAAGGTTAAGATCCATCAAAAAAATAAATTTAAAAAGGTAGCTAGATATATCAATGTTAACCAAGAAATAAAATAAAAACTAAACTAAAACCAGTTTGAAATTAGAAATGAGGAAGAAGATGGTATTACTTCCCCATTCTCTACCCTCCCTACTATGCTATCATATTGTAGCGGCTCTGATAGCCCTATCTATAGCCTTAACTTTTGCTCACTAACTTTTCATGGTTATGAAAATAAAAATGTTTAATTTAACATAATTTAAATACAAAATGAATCAATGTTTATTAAAACAAATTTTAAAGTTAACATTTTCAAATTGTAATGTAAATTTAATAATGAAGTGTATTTAATTGTTTGTTATGTAGTGTATCAATGTAGTATTAATTTTTATTTAAATATTGAGAATTATATTGTTATTAATATTATTTAAAAAATTCACCATAATTTTATCCAACGTTGACAGCAGGCCTGATGTACAGTTGAACATGGCTTGATAATTATTTTGTCTAAATCTAATTCTCAAAATTCGTATTTTTTTTTAAAAAATTTGTGTAGATGGTGTAGTGTATTTATAATAAAATTTGTTATTTCAGAATTTACATTATATTAAGTTAGTTTTAAGTAAATATTAATAATCAATTAATGTAATTAAAGGTAAGAATAAAATTATTTTAAAAAAGTTAAATTTTAGATAAATTAGGAAAATATCATTAGATTTTAAGGCAAGTTTATATTAAATTAACTATAATCAAATTAGCTTTAAGTTAAAGTAAGTTTTAGATGAATTAAGTAAAATTATAGTTGACCAATTTATAATATTAAGTTAAGTTTAAAATATTATTAAAATAAGATGAGAATTAGGATAAATTCAGTTAGTTAGATTAATATATTTAGATATGGAAGTTAAGAAATTTCGTTGAAGTTTTGAAGACTTTAAGATATGGATTATTCAATTTTGATAAGGATTTGATTTCAGATAACCACACTACTTATCTGGACTTAGTATTTGAATTTTGATGTTTTATTCCCCAAATTGAAGTTTAATAAAATTTCCAAAGCAGCTTCCAACTGTTTGAATTTTGAATAAAATTTTGTCTTGAATCTTCAATATTCAAATTAAATTGCATTTCATATACGCAAATTTATATTAATGTTCTCTTTCTGAGTTGTTGGACAAAATCTCAAGTCTATCTTTATGACTCAAATCTTAAAAAAAATGCACTATATTATTTTTAAGTCGTCTATCAAGTTCAAAATTTTTCAATGAATGAATTTTTCATATCAATATCAATTTTTCTAATACTCAAAATTCAAATAGTATTATGTTAAGTTCATAAAATTTTATAGTTTTCCAAACCCCCATAAACATTTCAAGTCTAATTAGCCCTCACAAAACAGATACAGCTTCACGGTATGCGTAAGCATATCGTTAACTGGATCTGTAAAGGGCAGCAATATTAAAAATCAAACAAAAATTATGTAAAGTAAAGTAAGTTTTCATAAATATTTAAAGCCATATGTCTTTACTGTGGTATATACCAATACTTCCACTGTCCATGTCTTGTAATTCGTAGTTTAGCTGTCCAATTTTGCGCAAAACTTTTGCCTGAATGCCCACAGGACCAAGTTTAGAATTAAAATTATTAATTTTTGAACTTTGCACAAAATTCCTTCTTCTCACAGTCTGTCCTACTGTAAAGTCTTTTGTCCGAGATCGTAAATTGTAGGTTCTCACATTTTTATCATATGCCTTCTTCATGTACTCCTTGACTTTATCACGTATTAATTTAAACTCGTCCTGTCGTTCAATTTGTAGATCAGTTTCCACTAAAAGATTCAGTCTTCGTAAAAGTTCATAGTCCTTTCCGTGAGTCATCATATCACCACTGAATACATATTGATAATTTCTCCAGTTTAGAATAATAGAGATTAATTCGCGTTGAAGGGTTGGGCCTGTATATAAAATATTATTGAGTGAGAATTGTGACTTCGTTTTTCTTGAAGCATTAAATACTACTCTAACCATAGAAAAGGTATACATAGAACTGAAACTGAGTATGACAAAACCTAAGTCTGCTGTCAAAAACCTAAGTCGTGAGAATGTATTAGTTGAAAAATATGTAACCCAACAAACACAAACTCTTTCGTTTAAAAAGTTTTTATATTTTTGTTTGATATTATATTTCGATATTTTATGAAATAATGTTTTGAATTAGCCATTTTTATTCAATATCCGTTGACCAATGTAAGAAAGATCTTCATTAAAAATTATTCTTAATTTTAAATAAACTCTTTGTGTTTGCTGGGTTGAGTCAATATTGACACTTGAAAATTATATTAAATAAATAAAAACGATTGAAAAATTTGTTTTTTTTCTGAAAATGTTTTCAATAATTTTATAGGAAAAACATAACTTTTAGCAGTGTTTATTGCAGCAGCAGGGGCTATTTTGCCAAAGGAATTGTGCTAATGCTAAAATTAACGCTTGATATGAACGATTATTGTTAATTTCAAAGCAGCCCAAATGCAGTCAAAATACACCCTACACCACACTAATGGGAACAGTATTTTGTTTATGTCTTAAAGTTTGTAACACCTGCGTCGATGTAATGATGTAATCCGTCCATAAATTAGCATATTGAACTTTTTTGTAAGCAGTACATGATGTCATAGGAACGAGTCAGTACTCACTCACTATACATCAGTTTCAGTTAACCAGAAGTTACCTCAAGATGAGTTAGCTTCTAGTGCATAAATAAAAGATCAGCTGTGAGTTACCTGAGCAATTTTCTTATATTTTTATACTATTTTTAACAAATTGTTAGTCATTATAAATGCCTTCAATATGCAGCAACATTTCCTTCCTATATACACCATTATCTATGTCTTATATTCCTGAAAATGTTAATTCAATAATAATAAATTCATTTGTCATTGCTGAAACAAATTTTCATTTTCATAATTTAATTTTTTCAATACAAATTGTTTGACAAATTCGAGTTTCTATTTTATTTTTTATTTAAAATTTTATTGAAATGTTTGTTCATTTCCTCGATCATTTTGAGTTACATTGAAGCTAGGAATAAGAAGTTATCAAAAAGTTAACTTGATTTTTAGTTAACTCACAAAATCCTACAGGGAAAATAAAAATACTCATACAATTGTATTAAATTCACACAGAACCTGTACATGTGAGAGAGTAATTTTTCTTATTCTCAGTCTCAGTTCTATTTATTTTTCTATGACTCTAACTTTAGTAGTTTTATGCTCAGGACGAACTACTGCATGGTGTGGTAAATAAAAGGATTGATATTTGCCTTGGGATACAACTTCCTGCGATGAAGTTTCTTCCATGTGGCTAAGAGTTAAATATTCGTTTAGAACAGCATTATACTGTGATTGGAGTTCGGGATTTTTCGGCTTTTCTAGGCTTTTTTCCATTCGGGAATATTGGGCTAATGCTATGAAGCGCGATGAGCCGAGAAAAACTTTGTTAGGAAAATCTTTTTAAATGGTAGTTTAATGGTGTAAAACATTTCGCAATACTCATCTTCTTCTGATGTTATACGAGATGTGGGGATTTCTTCCTGTTCCCAAAATTTCCTTAAGAGATCATTGAGATCGGAAGAGTCAGATAGAACTACGGAAGTTGTAAAGGCTTGGATGCCTTGTGTTTGTATGGGACCACTGAGTACCCATCCGAAAATGGTATTGTATGCCGATGATCTTCCACAGATGCTTTTCTTTATGCCATCAATATTGATAAGGCGTTCGTAATCATTGCCTATTATTAAATCTATCTGTGAGGATTTATTAAATGTTGGGCCTGCTAATTCTAATTCATATAATTCTGATGATTTTAGAACTTCAAATGAGTAAGCTGGAAGTTTTTTTGGTAAGCTTTGGTAAAACTATTTCATTAATGGAGAATCTGATATTGTGTTTTTTCGCGTATAATATAAATTCACATTCTTTATTTGCCACTTGCTTCTGACCTCCAATACCGACAATTTCAAAGCGAGATTTACTATAGGGGAGCTGAAGTCTACTTCTAATTTTTTTCAGATATAAATGTGCGTTGTGATCCTGGGTCAATTAAGGCTCTTATTGTAAATAGATCTCCTAAGTGATCTATTTGCATCAAAGCTGTGCGCAATAATATATTTTCGTTGCTAGCTGAGAAATTAGCATGAACTCCCTTTGACGTTTGCGGGCCTTCCGAGTGAGAATTATTTTGGGTATTAGATAGATTATTTGGTCCTAAATTTTGAGAGTTATGATTTGTTTCGTTTGAGATATGCGGTTCTATTTCAGATGGCGAGTTTTGCCATTTATTTTTGATATGTAATAGAGTATGATGACTTTTTTTACAATTTAAGCAAGTATTTTTGCTTTTACAATTTGCTTTTACATGAGTTGAAGATAAGCAATTATTACAGCATTTGTTTTTGTAAATATAGTCAACTCTTTGTTGCACTGTAAATGTTCGAAACTTAGGACATGTTCTTAGAGAGTGATTTTCACCGCATAACTTGCAGGAAATAGTTAAATTATCTTGAGATACATAAGTTTGCATTCTTGAATGAGGAGTTTTCGCAAGGGTGATGGAATTTTTTGTTGCTTTTATACTAGTGCAACGTTCGACCGTTTCGTATCTATCTATAAAAAATTGCGACATTTGGGTCCATTTCGGTAGTTCACGTGGTGATGTAAGTGATTGTTCCCATAGTGAAAGCGTGAGATCTGGGAGTTTGGTAGAGATTAGGCGAATGAGAATTGGGTCCCAACTTTCTACTTCGATTCCAAGAGTTTTAAGAGTAGCCAAGGAATCGTTCACTGAGGATTGAATTCGCCTGATTGATTCACTATCTTCGTTTGTAGCTGAAGGAATGTCAAAAAGAATTTTTATCTGATTATCTACTAGCACTCTTTTATTTTCATATCGAGTTTTTAATGCGGTCCAGGCGAGGTCGAAATTGTCATGAGAAAGAGGGTAGCGTTTAACAATTGCACCTGCTTCGCCTTTGGTTTTATTTCGCAAGTGATAAAGTTTAGTTACTGGAGTAAGTTTGGGATGATTTATATAAACGGCAGCGAACATGTCTCGAAACGATGGCCATTGTTCGTAACTGCCTTCGAATACTTCTGTGTCACAGGGAGGGACTTTAATGCAAATATTTGAGTTATCTTGAGCTAAACTTTGGGTACGGGCTTGTGGGGGTATAGAATAACGATCTGGCGCTTCGTAATCGTGATTTTGAGTTGTATCTAATCTGACTGCTTTTATTAAATCAATTATTTGAGAAGTACAGAGATAGTAGGGTTCAACACAGGCATCAAAATTAGCTTTAGCTTCTTTTTTAAATTCAGATTTCACTTCTTTCTCAGGGGCTAACATCATTTTCTCATATGAAGCTTCTACTTTTCCCCATGCATCTAAATCTTTTAATTTAACTTCCAGCACTGAATCTGTTTGGTCCTCAACAGGTGCTCGATTGAATTTTTCGCAAAAGTGTAATAAATGATCGCAGTCAAATATAAAACGCTCGTTTAGAGCTGATGAATTATTAGAATCTTTCTGTGACGAAGTGCTCATTTTTAAAGAATAAAATAACTTTTTAAAAGTTAGTGTGAAATTTTTGTTTTTTTTTATATTTATATTATTGCTTGTGGGTTCAAGCAACTAAAATATGCAATTCTACCTAGGGGCTCTTTCTATAGCACTAGAGCAAATGTCTAGTTAAATTTACTTAATGAGGAGTAAATAGTAGAATGTACAATATTTGGTAAATATGAAAGGTACTATTTGTAGTATATCGCTAGACTACAGAATCCAAAAAAATGGTTAAAAATATGTAAATTACTTGAGATTTATAGATATTGATTGACACTTTGTTATTGGCATCACTTCAATAACAAAATTATTATTTCGTGCACGTAAACGTAAAAAAGTATAAATGGATTTACCTATATAAAAAAATTAATGTTTGTTCGTAATCGATAAACGCAGAAACTACGGCACCTGATGGGACAAAATTTCAGGGATATTGAGAAGTGTTCCTGTAAAGGTTTAAATTTGGCCGATAGATAGCGTCGGAGTTTTAATTTTCAACCAATTACACCTAAGCCGCTAATTGGAAAGCTTTTAATTTTAGTGATCTTTGATCTTTACATGGAGAAAATATAGACTAATATTAGGGCCGGTAACACGGCCCAGGTACAGCAAGTAAGTATTATAAAGTAAAGTGCTCAAAGATTTATAGGAATACACCCATGAGTTAATAGTGTACTATTTGATAATAGTGTACTACACTAATGTATGCAAGAGAATGAACATCAGAGAGACAGCAAGATTATTACACTCAAGAGATTTTATCAACAAATACACTTTCAAACTCAAGAGATCCCCCAGTAGGGAAAACAATTAATGCTAAAAGCTTTTTTCTTTAAATTTTTAAGAGAGCGAATCACGAAAATTCGACATTTTAGAATACAGATTTTTAATACACTTTTCAACTTTGTATACATATATATAAATTCTAATTTTCAGAGTTTTAAAACCATATGTAAACTTGTATATACATAACTTCTTTTTAAACAATAATACTTACTTACCTTAAATTGCACTCAAAAACATACAACAGAATTATGTACATACATATAAATATTGTTGAGTTGAGTATTATTTTCAGTAAATATTATTTGATGTGAGCAACACCCAATTT
Source organism: Lucilia sericata (assembly GCF_015586225.1). Classification (NCBI taxonomy): domain Eukaryota; kingdom Metazoa; phylum Arthropoda; class Insecta; order Diptera; family Calliphoridae; genus Lucilia; species Lucilia sericata. Next base: position 185,318 of record NW_023994193.1, read on the forward strand.
ACACGATGATTTTTTTCATGTTTGCCCAGACGTCTCTTTTCATGTTTGTCGATGATTGGTGGTGAGCGGGGTAGAGAAGAATGGGGGGTAAGAAAACAAACATGATTTGGGATTTTCATGATTGTTTTTGACATTCCTCTTTAAACTCATTCGTACTGCTCATGTAAAAAAATAATTATGTCTTTTTTTACATGAAAACATTAAAATTTGCATTAAAAAAATACTATAGCGTGTAATTAAATTTTTTTAAATAAAAATTAAATGGTTTTTATGTTAAAAATTTCATTTTATTTTTATTACGAATGAGTAATTAAAAAGGATTATACAATTAAACATCAAAAAAAGACATGCATAGTTGCATGTAAAAAATCACCGTATAAATGTTCATGATTTTTTGGAAGATTCTCAAAAGAGAATTGGAAAAAACAGACGTCTGAAAAGTCTTCATGTAAATTGCGCCCAACAGATAAAAACACAGATTAGCGGTATTTTGCTTCTATATATTTTTTTGTTTGTTATTTTTATGTGTTTCTTTTGAATTATTAAGTTGGGTAAGAAGCTATTTCCTTTGTAATTATTTGTAGTACAGGATTTTCCTGATTTATTAGTTTTTTTTTTTTTAATGTTGTAATCTTGTTCTTAATTATGATTATTATTTTTTATTTTTTGATGAAATACATATATGTTAAGCTGCTGGTTAATTATTATCCTTAAGTATTTTGTTGTTCACTTTAATTGGTTAAGTTGAATATGGCGCACTTTATTTTGTATTTTATTTTCATGAAATTTAGACAAAATTTAAAATTTTAGGTTATTGAACTGTATGGAATTTTTCCGCGAAAATTTATTGATTCGTTTATTTTGAAAAATGGCGGAACATGTTTTTCTTTTTGCTTTTGGTTATATATATAATCTTTATATTTGTAATCTAACGGTTATGTTGTTTTTTGTTTTGTTTAGAGCAATGGTTACTTTTTCTTTAAATTTCTAGAACAATAAAAACAATTTTTTTTACGGTTGTTTAGAAAAATGGCGACTTTGTCTTAAAATTTCTATAACAAAATTTTTTGTTTTTTACCGTTTATGTAGATTTTTTTTTGTTAGAATTATGGCGATTTTGATTTTGAGAGCCACAACTATAACGATGAAACACAATTTTTTTTTTAAGAATTATGGAGCATTTTATTTTAATTTTTTAAAGGAACAACTATTTTTTAAAATGCGACTTAAATTTGTTCTTGCAATTTTTTACACTTTTTCAATTCAATTTTCCTTTTTTTATACACTTTTTAAATTTTTTGTTGAATTTTTTTTTTTTTTTTTGAATTTTGCTGATATATGTATGTATTTATTTATTTTTCGCGTTTTTTTTCTTTCTTTTATTTAAAAATTTTTTGGTTTTCTTGTTCTGCTTTCTGTGTTGTATGCTTTGTTGCTTTAGTACATATGTATATGATGTAGGTAAGTATGAAAAAAATTACTTACTCCGTTTCTGGCGGCTATTTCTTTTGAACTGATGTTTATAATCTTTGTGCTTTACCTCCTTCAATATTTTTTCACTTTTCTGACTCAATTTTTGTGCTCGAAAAGGACCATGAATAACTTTGAATAGTTACTATTATTAATACAAAGCCTTGTTTGCTTTGGGATTATCTTTTGGAGATGAGATTGTAGAACTCTTCAAGATGCTGATTATCTATAAGAGATTGTGCGTTATTATAATTACTCCAATGTAATTATAATATTATTTAAAAGGTTTGGGGAATGAAATAAAAAAAAAAAAGACAAGTATATCAATTAGTAAGAGTTCTAATGCACAGTGGGGCAGAATGGAAATTTTTTGGAAATAAATCTGGCATTTCTAAACGGGTGAGCGAAGCCAAGGAGTATTCGAGTTTAAGTTTTGAAGATGAACCCTGCAGATGCCCCAGGGACGGCGCTGTGGCGGCTCAAAGTAGGGTACCTACGACATGTAAAATTTTTAAACTCGTGCCATTTTGTTTTTCACCCAAATACAAAGATTTTTATATTTTGTGAAAGCGCTCGACGAGATCTTGAAAAAACATGCTTGGACATACTACTTATCTCTTATAATATCCGAGCCTTTTTTTGAATACCGGGCGTAATTTTGGACCAAATGGACTCAATTTTTTCTTGTTAGTTAGACAACAAAATTTTCAATAATATACAAAAAATTTCAGATCAATATCGTTTACAGATCCAAAAATATACGTTTTTTAATTTAAAAATTCAAAAAATTTTAGATTTTTGGCGTTTTTTTTGCCAAAAATGTGTCTTAACTCTTTTATTAATAAAATAAAATTTTTATTAAGAACATATAACAATTTTATAGTTTTCTAAAAGGTATCTTTACGCAGAACGCTTTGGCGTAAAAAACTTGTCCTATTTTTTGAAAATGTTGCCACTGCGTCCTTCCGAATATGACCTATCTTTTATCAAAACTTCAACTTTGGGCGACATGTTCTAAAATCCCAAAGCTGGGATCAGAAAACTGAAAGCAGTTTTGGAAACCTCAATATGTTTTCTATTTACTCCAAAAGTATTTTCCCAGCCCTGAAAGAAATGTGGACCCTATGGGCAAAAAAGTAAAAAATCCCATTTTTGGGATTTTCATTCCTATTTTTGGGAATTGCGGGATGCCCTTTGACCTTTTCAATTTTTTTTTTGCATATTCTTATTTGAAATGACAAATTTAACAAGCGTTGAAAATTTCATTGAGTTTTGTTCATAAATAAAGATTTTGTCATATATTACATATTTGTTTAATTTCTAAAACTATGATTTATATCAAAATTTTAATAGGATCGCAGATAGCTACAACAATTTAGTCCATATTTATCCCTTAATATAATTTTTTAGTTAGATATGGAAATTCTCGACCCTTTACAAAAAATTTCAAGCCAATATCTCAATTACATTCAAAAATATGTTCATTTAAACCTGTGTCCTTTAATTTCATCTTTTTCATATTTTAGTATTAAGTATGACAGCACATATTTAAATCTTATATTTACCTATTTTCTATTTGTTTGCTTATCCTTATAATTGAAAGGTCCTATTATGCTTGAATTTTCAAAAATTTATAACCATTTTTTACCTAAATTTTTTCGACAGATCATTTCGTTCTGTTTCGTTTATGATCATGTAGGTAAAAATATACAGGTAATGATAATTTCGATTCATTCACTAATAAGAAATATCAATGACTGAATTACAGGTTATAGTAATATAGTCCTAAATGTTAATAGGTAGACAATTCGTAATTTTTTACTTTGGAATACCTGTATCGGAAATGACAAGAATTGGTATATAAGTAAACTTCTCAGATTTTAAGTACCATATTTAATAAATCTACAATGAAGATTACATTAAAGTACGAAGAGTTGTGTTCCGTTTTATGGAGTATATCTTCAAAAGGGCCAGAAAGAATTGAAGACTTTTCAAATTATATAAAAACTACATATAGTAGAAAAGTAGACAAAACAGGCATATCAAAAATTGAAAACTTTTTGATGTAAAAAGTAAGTCTGTGGATGGAAATCAAAAGAAATTTCGATTAAAATTTTGTAGTTGGATGGAAACTACTACGGAAATCTCAACTTACAACACATCAACAGGAGCGCCTTGCAAGTCATACGAAGACTTATGTTCAAGGTCAAAAAAAAGAGGGTCACACAAAAACTTTTTTCAATCTCAAATGAGGAAATTGCTGATACATTTAACGAAATGCTGAAAAAGGAAAACCAACATATGGATGTCGTACATATTGCAACTATTCTTCCTAATGCATCACCAAAACGACTTAAGCGAATTGTGGAAAGTATACCAACTCCAACATCATAATCAAATTTTACTGAAGAGGAAGCAATAGCGCTTATGTTGGAACTGGGTCTCAGTCGAAATAAGTACCAAATATTAAGGAAAGCTCTGCATGAAAAAGGACACAATATATTACCATCATACAAGGCGATCCAGGAAAAAAAAAACAAACTATCCTACTAAATCAACAAAAAATAATGAAGAATTGAAAGAACTGAGAGCTGCGGAAAAAAGCATAATCCAAGAAGAATTTAAAGTTCAGATGGGATTAATCATCGACAAACCACTTTCAAGTTGCGGTAGTACAAATGACGGTAATACGTCGAGAAGGTTTTTTCGTGATTTTGAAATTACTTCAAAAATAACTGGAATCGACAAGGAGTTGCTTCGAAGAGTTAAAACTATTTTAATGGCACTGAATAGTAAACATAAAATTAATGAAAATCGATTTGGGGAATACACATCTGAAATTTCTAAATTACTTGTATCTCTGTATCCATGGAGGGAACTAACACCAACAGTACACAAAGTATTGTGTCATGGTCAAATAATAATTGAATCGAATATTCTTCCACTTGGAGAGTTAACAGAAGAAGCCCAGGAAGCGAGGAATCGAGATTTTAAGCATGTTCAACTATTCAGCTCAAGAAAATGCTTCAGGCAATCACAGAATGAAGATATTTTTAATAGTTTACTTCTATCTTCTGATCCTGTTCTTTCAACTATGCGAAAAAGATGGATTTGTTATGAAACTCTATCATCTCAAAACAAGGAAGATTTAAAGGACTTATATTACCTTCTGGATATGTATACCGATATGACAGATTATTTTATAGAAAATAAGTAGTGTTAGGAATTAACTATATAAGTAGGTTGTAAGAATTAATTGTATTATGTTTAAGATAAACAGTTCAAATAAAAAAAGCTATTATACTAACTGATGATATTGTATTTAATTGTGTTTTATATTTCGGTGGGCGGGAAAGGTAATTTGTGTGGGGTGATTTAGGTGTTGTTGTGCGTGGCTCATAATAAAATTATAATTTTTTTATTTTATATACAATATTATAATAAAATAATTAACTAAATAATTTTTAAAAATTGTCCAAATATTTTATTCAACACCAAATGTATGTTCTGTCATACTTAATACTAAAATATGAAAAAGATGAAATTAAAGGACACAGGTTTAAATGAACATATTTTTGAATGTAATTGAGATATTGGCTTGAAATTTTTTGTAAAGGGTCGAGAATTTCCATATCTAACTAAAAAATTATATTAAGGGATAAATATGGACTAAATTGTTGTAGCTATCTGCGATCCTATTAAAATTTTGATATAAATCATAGTTTTAGAAATTAAACTAATATGTAATATATGACAAAATCTTTATTTATGAACAAAACTCAATGAAATTTTCAACGCTTGTTAAATTTGTCATTTCAAATAAGAATATGCAAAAAAAAAAATTGAAAAGGTCAAAGGGCATCCCGCAATTCCCAAAAATAGGAATGAAAATCCCAAAAATGGGATTTTTTACTTTTTTGCCCATAGGGTCCACATTTCTTTCAGGGCTGGGAAAATACTTTTGGAGTAAATAGAAAACATATTGAGGTTTCCAAAACTGCTTTCAGTTTTCTGATCCCAGCTTTGGGATTTTAGAACATGTCGCCCAAAGTTGAAGTTTTGATAAAAAATAGGTCATATTCGGAAGGACGCAGTGGCAACATTTTCAAAAAATAGGACAAGTTTTTTACGCCAAAGCGTTCTGCGTAAAGATACCTTTTAGAAAACTATAAAATTGTTATATGTTCTTAATAAAAATTTTATTTTAAGACACATTTTTGGCAAAAAAACGCCAAAAATCTAAAATTTTTTGAATTTTTAAATTAAAAAACGTATATTTTTGGATCTGTAAACGATATTGATCTGAAATTTTTTGTATATTATTGGAAATTATTGTTGTTTAACTAACAAGAAAAAATTGAGTCCATTTGGTCCAAAATTACGCCCGGTATTCAAAAAAAGGCGGACCAAGGTATGGTAAATTTTGTATCACTAAATTTTTATATGCCTATAACTCGGATATTATAAGAGATAAGTAGTATGTCCAAGCATGTTTTTTCAAGATCTCGTCGAGCGCTTTCACAAAATATAAAAATCTTTGTATTTGGGTGAAAAACAAAAAAATGGCACGAGTTTAAAAATTTTACATGTCGTAGGTACCCTGGGGCATCTGCAGGGTTCATCTTCAAAACTTAAACTCGAATACTCCTTGGCTACGCTCACACCAAATTTTATCCCGATCGGATCAGCCGTTTAGAAATGCCAGATTTATTTCCAAAAAATTTCCATTCTGCCCCACTGTGATAATGTTTATTAAGATATTTGTGTTGCTCACCGTTTGGAGTTTTTAGTATAAGTGACAATATTTCTTTTCGTTTTTCAAAATGTAACTTTTAATACTATAACATTACTTAGGAAAAGTATCTTTGTAGTATAAGGAAATTTTTGACAGTTTATTAAAATTAACGACTACTAAATTCATTCAACCGTTAAATTCAAATAATATAACTGCAGAGAAATATAAAATACAATGATACTTCTAGATAACAATTTTTTTGTTTTTTTATATTCAATATTTAACAAAAATTCATAATTATGTAAAGTTTAATCTATAGTTTATTATGTATGTATGTATGTATGTATGTATGTATGTATGTATGTATGTAATGTTGTCTGTATGTTATGTATGTATGTATGTATGTATGTATGTATGTATTTTATTATGTATGTTATGTATGTATGTATGTATGTATGTATGTATGTATGTCTGTATGTATGTATGTATGTATGTATGTATGTAGTGTAGGTGTATGTATGTATGTATGTATGTATGTATGTATGTTGTATGTATGATGTATGTCTGTTGTATGTATGTATGTATGTATGTATTATGTATGTATGTGTATATGTATGTATGTATGTATGTTATGTAGGTGTATGTTGTTAGATGTTGTATGTGTGATGTCTTAGTATGTCTGTCTGTCTGTTGTCTGTAGTTTATGTATGTAGTATGTATGTATGTATGTATGTATGTAGTATGTCTGTATGTATGTTGTATGTGTTTATGTATGTATGTCTTTGTGGTAGTAGTTTGTATGTATGTTCTGTTTATGTTGTATGTATGTATGTACTGTCTTGTCTGTCTGTCTGTTGTCTGTTGTATGTTGTTGTATGTATGTCTGTGTTGTATGTATGTCTGTATGTCTGTATGTCTGTCTGATGTTGTTGTATGTTTTTCTGTTGTCTGTCTGTCTGTCTGTCTGTCTGTCTGTCTGTCTGTCTGTCTGTCTGTCTGTTGTCTGTCTGTCTGTCTGTCTGTCTGTCTGTCTGTCTCTGTCTGTCTGTCTGTCTGTCTGTCTGTCTGTCGTCGTCTTCTGTCTGCCTGTCTGTCTGTCTGTCTGTCTGTCTGTCTGTCTGTCTGTCTGTTGTCTGTCTGTCTGTCTGTCTGTCTGTCTGTTGTCGTCTGTCTGTCTGTCTGTCTGTTGTCTGTCTGTCTGTCTGTCTGTCTGTCTGCTTCTGTCTGTCTGTCTGTCTGTCTGTCTGTCTGTCTGTCTGTCCTGTCTGTCTGTCTTGTCTGTTGTCTGTCTGTCTGTCTGTTGTCTGTATGTCTGTCTGTCTGTCTGTCTGTGCTGCCTGTCTGTCTGTCTTTCTGTTGTTGCTTCTGCCTTCTTTTTTCTTCCCTTTTCCGCGGTTGTCTCGGATTTTATATGGAAACTTCTCGAAAGCATATACTTGATGGGTCGGAAAATTATATTGTGGAAATTACAAACGGAATGACAAACTTATATATACGCTTCGCAACACGGTTGTCAGATCTTACGACGTTGGTAGAAAAATGTTCATAATTTATCTAACAATCGTGAAAACTTAAAATTTTTTTCTTGTAACGTTGTCAGAAATAGTATTTTCAGTATATTGTAAAACAATAATACTTTTTTTGGGAATCTTTTGATTTTGTGTCCGAGAGAAAGAGAAAGCAATATCAAAAATTTCTTTCACTCACACACAAAATCAAAAGTTTCACTGTGTACACCGGCACTAATAATCCTGTAAACACATTACGTTGCCATTGCCAAATAATTGTGACAATTTTTATTGTCAGATGCGCGAATTTTATGCATCTGACAATTGTACTATTGTCGAATAATTTTTTTCTATTGTTAACACGGTGCATTAAAAGGACATATGGATTAGGGTTCTATAGTTGAAACGAAAAGTCGACTTTTCGACTTTTTGCATTTAGTTAAAAGTCGACTTTTCAACCTTTCGACTTTTTCCATTTTATGAAAAGTCGATTTTTCGACTTTTCGACCTTTTTCATTTATTTAAAAGTCGACTTTTAGACTTTTCGACTTTTAGTATTTTATAAATGGTCGACTTTTCGACTTTTTTCGACTTTTTCCGACTTTTCGACTTTTTCCGACTTTTTTCGACTTTTTTCGACTTTTCGACTTTTCGATTTTTTACGACTTTTTGACTATTTTCGACTTATTTCGACTTTTTTTCGAATTTTTTCGACTATTTTTTACTTTTTTCGAGTTTTTCCGACTATTTTAGAGTTTTTGACCTCTTTTCCACTTTTTTAAAATTTTCGACTATTTTCGACTTTTCGGCTTTTTTCGACTTTTCGACTTTTTCCGACTTTTCGACTTTTTTCGACTTTTTTTGACTTTTCGACTTTTTTCGACACATCGACTTTTTTCGACTTTTCGACTTTTTTCGACTTTTATTTACAAAGTCGACTCTTCGACTTTTTTCATAGACGATAGTCGAGTTATCGACTTTTTTGGAACAAAATAGTCGACTTCGACTTTTCGACTTTTTTCGACAAAAAGTCGATTTTTCGATTATTCGAAAGTCGATTTATAGAACCCTAATATGGATCTAAAATTAGATCGTCAGTTCACACTGTTGTGAGATTGTTGCATGGTAAAAGTTGCCAGATCTTATTTCAGCTACATCCCTACAAACATTTTCTATTGCGGAAGTTACCCACATGAAACTTCCAAACGTGCTAAAAGCTCGCCAGCGATGTTGCGGAAGTATAAGAATTCTTGTCACCAGTCGGGAAGAACTGATGCCGAGCTGGGGAACGTCTAAGAGTAACGTGGAAGATACTTCTGGAAGACCCGCAGAAGAAACTTCCCCTTCAAACATTTAGAAGACAAAACTATTGCGCATCACCCCAGACGCCACGTCAGAAACACTTCTGGACGATTGTCAGACGAAAATACATTGATTTCGAATTTTCGTCTTCTAGAAAAATACTTTTAAGTTACTTCCGGATGATAGTTAGAAGAGTGCATCCATTTTGCTTAAACAAAAAACCATGACTGTTGAATTTTTTTCATCTGGAAGTATACGTTTTAGTGACTTCTGTATGAGAGTTGGGTGGGAACACACATTTTACAATAACAAAATACATTGTTTCCTAATCTGTATCTTCTTGATTTGTATGTTTATGTCACTTCTGGAAGAGAGTTTGAAGAGTGTTCACATTAATGTTGTATTTTATTCATCTGGAAGTGTGGATTGTAGTCACTTCTGGACGATTGTCAGACGAGAGCACACACTTTACAAAAACAAAATACATTGATTTCTAGTTTTCGCCGTCTGGAAGTATACATTTAGGTTACTTCCGGATGATAGTAAAAAGAGTATAAAAACAAAAAATTATAAATACTCCATTTTTTAGCGTGAACGCAAAAAAAAAAATAATGCAGAAATTTTGCGAAGTTCAGTGATGTTTTGTGTTTTGTCCAGTCATGTTCAGTTTTAATTATTCATTGTAAAACTTAAATGAGTTATTGAATTTTATGTTCACAGAAAAATAGTGTAATTAATATATTGTGAATCTTAAGTAATAAAAAACAATATGACAGTGTTGTGTTAAAAGTCAACTGTTAATAAACATTTAAGAAGGTTTTGTCAATTGGTGAAGTTTATTAAATATATACCAAAAAGTAATTAGCTTCAAGAATTATATAAATAAAATTAAAAAGTAAGTTGTCATATTTTACATTAAAATACTATTTTAGGAATAAGTTAACAACTCTAAACGGCTTCCAATACGTTTAAATTAAATTTCGTCTCTCTCTTAATTGGTTTAGGAGTTATAAGCATTTAAAGACTTTTTCAAGTTGTACGTTTCGGCTTTCATTTGATGAACATTGCATTTTTAACCTACTTAGATTTATTTGAGTTAAATCGTAACTTTTAATATTTTTTAAACTATTTGCGCGTTTAGGTAATTCTAGATTACGTATGATCACTTTGAGCTGAAATTTTATTTGTATTTCATTATCGTAACAAAAAAAAATACATTAAAATTTCGCTTAAATTTTAAAAAATTTAAATTTTAAATTTTATTTGTATTTCGTTATCGTAACAAAAAAAAAAATACAATAAAATTTTACTTAAAGTATTTAAACGCTAGCTGGAATCATTATATTCATTTTTAACCTATTTAGATTTATTTGAGTTAAATCTTAACTTTCAATATTTTTTAAACTATTTGCGCGTTTAGGTCCTATTTCTAGATTACTTATGATCACTTTGAGCTAAAATTTTATTTGTATTCCATTATCGTAACAAAAACAAGATACATAAAAAATTTTACTTAAAGTATTCAAACGCTATCTGGAATCATTATATTGAAATTAATACTACTGTTTTATACATAAATTATTTTTTGACTTGGGTCACTCGACACGAAATTGCCCATATAAGATATTTAATATTGAAATCAGATATTTTTAAGCCCACCTTTTTTAAATAAATACAATTTTATTAATTGTCATATAGCTTTGGATTTAATTATTCTAATTATAGGTACTTTTTGAGTTATTAACACCAGGTCTTTCTATGACCTATGATACTAATATTCTTAATATTGAGCATGCCGTTCCCAAGATATTAAACCTAAGAAGATAGTTTTTGAACGTGTATAACTCCTTAATTAGAAGAGAGCAAACAAAAACAAGTAAGAAATTATAGTCGGGCGTGGCCGACCATAAGATACCCTACACCAGTTATGAATATTAAATGTGATTTATTTTTCATAATAAAGCATTTATCTTCAATATTCCCTTGTTCCGATACATTTAAGCAATTTATGGATGAAAAACTAATTTTCTGAAAGAGGCTTTATATGGGGGCTAGGGGCAAATATGGACCAAGCCCGATAAAATTTTGTGAATATATTTATATTGACATAATATTTTATTGTGCTGAATTTCATGGCGATATTTGTGTTTATAAGCTAATTTGGGACATTCAAGTAATTTTCTGAAGGGGACTTTGTATGGGAGCTAGGGTCAAATGTGGCCCGATCTTTATGAAATTTGGCAGGGTCATCAAGACTTCTATAAAACTTAGTTGTGCCGTATTTTATCGATATATCTGTATATTTAACATAATTATGAGCTCAGAAGCCCTTTTCGGGGGGTTCTGTTCTATGGGGGCTAGGTGAAATAATGGACCGATCTTAACCATTTTCAATAGGCTTCGTCCTTAGGTCAAATAAAACGTGCGTGCCAAATTTCATCCAATTATCTTGAAAATTGCGACCTGTACCTTGCGCACAAGGTTTACATGGACAGCCAGCCAGCCAGCCAGCCAGCCAGACGGACGGACGGACGGACGGACATAGCTTAATCGACTCAGAAAACGATTCTAAGCCGATTGGTATACTTTAAGGTGGGTCTAGGACGAATATTTTTGTATGTTACAAACATCAGCACAAATCCAATATACCCTCCCCACTAAAGTGGTGTAGGGTATAAATAGTATTGCAGTATTAGTGTCAAAAGCAATATCCCGTTTAGGGTCGTTAAGGTGTTTCTATCGTTAGTGACTGTAAATAATTTAAAAAATAATCCATAGCTTAGTAATTTCAGATCTTTATAGATGGTTTAATTCCAAGTTATTTAAAAAATGTTCATGAAAGGTAATGTTTTTATTGATTCAAAACAATAAATAAATAAATTAATTAATTAATTTTTAATTATTTTATTTTTTTTTTTAGAAAGCAGTAGCTAATATTGTACCCCCTATCAAAATACTTCTAACCGAATTAAAATATAAAAAGGGATCTGGTAAGTTATAAATGTCTTATTTCATCACGCGGTTCCATCAAACATGTCGATTATTTGCAGAAAATGTAAAAAATGGATCTGACCGTTTAAACTTTGGTGGTAAATGTATTGGACATAAGAGAATCCTATTTTTATTGCTTCCTAAAGTATAACAGGTAATTTCAGTACAAAAGTATGTACATATATACAATATTAATTATACATACATATGTACATTAGACCAACTCTCTTTGTATGGAAAGCAAAAACGTGTTTTTGTTACCCCTCTCAAAATTTACCTTGCTTTCTTTTATGATGATTCCCAAAATATTTTAAGTCTTAAAAAAAGGTATTTTGGAATTATTATACCCTCCACCACCATCAGTGGTGATAGAGGGTATATATAAGTTTGTCGTTCCGTATGTAACACCAAGTAATATTCATCTAAGACCCAACAAGTTATATATATTCTGGGTCCTTATCAAATTCTGAGTCGATTTAGCTATGTCCGTCTGTCCGTCTGTCTGTCTGTCTGTGTAAAACACGCTCACGTTAAAACTAAGCAAAGGAAATCAACCAAATTCACACAAAATATTTATTATTATCCTAAGCAGTTTGAAAATCAGCAAAATCGGTTCACAACATAAAAAGTAATGAGTAAAAATTTCAGACTACCTCGAAAAAAATAACGTTTTTTTCATAATTCTTTTAAAGTTTTCTCAGAAACTACCAAAGATATTTCGATGAATTTTGTCACACATTATTTTTTTAGGGCAGTGATCAATTATGTTCAAAATCTTTACAATCGATCCAATATTTCCCATAGACCCCATACAAAGGTATATATTCCCGGAAATTAGTTTATCGTTAATAACTCCCTCAAATATATTGGTATATCAACACAAAATTTTGTACATGTAAATATAATATGAACAGAAATCATACTGTCAACGTAGACCTCAGTTGGTCCACAATTGGTCATAGCTCCCATATAAGGTCCACTTCCGAAAATCACCTAAACGCACATATTTCATTGATGAATAAAGCTATTGTGATAAAATTCGAGTAGGATGTGTTTTGTATACATACAAATCATTCTACAAAATTTTTTACGGATCGGTATATTATTGGTCATAGCTCCCATATAAGGCCCACTTCCGAAAATCATTTAAAAGCTCATATTTCATTGTCAACTAAAGCTATTCTGATGAAATTTGACACAAATATGTTTAGTCTAAATATAAATCACTGTACGAAATTTTTTCCGGATAGGCCCATAATTGGTCATAGCTCCCATATAAGGTCGACTTCCGAAAATCACTTAAACGCATATATTTCATTGAATTATAAAGCTATCGGGATAAAATTCGACACAAATCTGTTTTGTATTCATACAAATCATTCTACAAAATTTTTTACGGATCGGTCCATAATTGGTCATAGATCCCATCACTTAAAAGCACATATTTCAATGCTAAATAAAGATATATTGATAAAATTCGAAACAAATATGTTTTACCTAAACATGAATCACTTTACGAATTTTTTTCCGGATGGGGCCATAATTGGTCATAGCTCCCATATAAGGTCCACTTCCCAAAATCATTTAAACGCATATATTTCATTGAATTCTAAAGCTATCGGGATAAAATTCGACAGAAATATGTTTTGTGTGCATTCAAATCATTGCACTATTTTTTTTTAAGATCGGTCCCTTATTGGTCATAGCTCCCATATAAGGCCAACTTCCGAAAATAACTTAAAAGCACATATTTCAATGTCAAGTAAAGCTATCTTGACAAAATTCGACACAAATATGTTTTGCCTAAACATGAATCACTCTACGAAATTTTTTCCGGATAGGCCCATAATTGGTCATAGCTCCTATATAAGATCCACTTTCGAAAATCACTTAAACGCATATATTTCATTGAATTCTAAAGCTATAGGGGTAAAATTCGACTTGAATAAGTTTTGTGTACATATGAATCATTCTACCACTTTTTTCTCGGATCGGTCCATTATTGGTCATAGCTTCCATATAAGGTCCACTTCTGAGAGTCACTTAAACACACATATTTCATTGCCAAACAAAGTTATCTTGAAAAAATTCGTCACAAATATGTTTGTCTTTACATAAATCACTCTACGAAATTTTTTCTGGATAGGCATATAAAACATTCTACCAAATTTTTTCTGGATCGGTCCATATTTGGTAATAGGACCACTTCAAAAAAATTCCTTAAACGCACATACATATACACACAGAAAACAGATCGATTGGAAATCGGTTACCATGATAAATATTTAGTTAAATTAATTAAAATTGTATAGATGTTATTGAAAAACTGTAAAATTAACTGATTTTCTATATTCAGAATTAAAAAACCATAATATTAATCGAATTGTGGTTGTAACAATTTCCAAATCAATAATTTGAACTGAATTCTATTGGTTATTAAATTCATTTGTGAATTTAGTAAATGCAGCCGACTTTTATTTAGGATTAAAATGTAAGAACATCAAATATTAGTCTCTGTAACCGAAAAACAGTAGAAAGTAAAAAATATTGACCACTGCAACCAATTATCAACTGATAAAATTATTTAAAATTTAATTACGGTTAAAGGAACCAAATTCGATGTTCACAACCGATGAATTGGTAATTATATTTGACGTATACAAAAATAAATAAAATAAAACGATTTTATAATTGAATAATAAAACTAATAACAATTAAATGTAAATTAATACGGGAAAATGGGATAGAAAAGGTAAGTTTAGTCTATTTTATATCTTAACATCTATTTTGTGTTATTTTCCTATAATCTTTAATAATTTTACAGCAGCGGAAAAGCGTGATATGGTAGTGTTCCTTTGGAAATGTTGGACAGAATTAAGAGTAAAATCTCTGGTACTTTTACCATCAATATGTCAAAACTAGAGAAGAAAAGTGACTATTTTATAGTAATAAGTTTTGTAGGTTTGTAAATGTACATTTATATTTATATTTTATTGTAATTATTTTAAACAAAATAAAATATATTTTTTGAAATAAACATAATCCACAAATTACCCAGCAAAAACTCGGTAATGGGTTGTACTTCCATAACCACTTACTTTTCAATGACTACTACTTACCATCTGCATTACTTAGAAGTACTCTAGTAATGACTTTCTTATAATCTGATATAGAAGTACTTTATTTTCGGCTTTGTCATTTTGTTTGCACATTTTATTTAATTGCGTTTTAAGAATTGTGTTTTACAAAAAATAAAACAAAATTAGTTTTGTATGTGAAAACCATTATTTGACGCGCAATAAAATATCTAAGCAGTGGTGCAGTGTGTAGAACATTTGACTAACAAACCGAAGTCCCTGGTTCGTATTCTAGCTGGCTCTATTTATTATTAAAAAACAAAACAACTTACTAAACAACTGTTTTGTAAGAGAAATTGCAAGTACTTCTTCAACTCCCTATTTGTAAGCGAGCGTAGAAGTACTTGCCTCCAATGACATCACCGTGTTAAAATAATGACTTAAAATGCTAATGAAGAAGTAGTGAAAAGAGGTTTTATTAGCTTTTTAACTCATTACTTTTCAATGTAAGTTTTTCCTGGGTAGTTTTAATAAATAATATTTCAGTTCCAAATACCGATCATTTCGATCCAGATTATCGAAAAATAATTTAAAATAGTTGCGTACACCATATATTCAGTAACAGGAACCGAATTTTACAGTAGTTACAATCGAATTATGGGGTAGTTGTGAGAACCGACTGAATTCGATTGGAAACAAATTCGGTTATCACAACGAATCTGTTTTCTCTGTGTATCATTATCAAATAAAGATATCTTTATAAAATATGATTTGTGCACATATGAATCACTTAAACGCACATTTTATACATAGATATAAAATTTGACATAAATGTGTATTTTCTATATATGTATATAAATCATTATATGGAATTTTTTGCGGACCGGTTCAAAAGTTGTCTTAGCTCCCATATAAGGTTAACTTCTGAAAATCACTTAATAATACTTAATTCGTTATTAAATTATTATATCCGGATAAAATTCGACATGAGTATGTTCTATGTATAGATAAATCATTCTATTAAAATGTTTTCGAACTGGCGTATTAATATAAATTTTTCTGGACCTAATCAAAATTAGGTCGACAAAAATTTTGGCAAGTTATCTAAAAATTAGATAGTTAGATGGGTTTCAATAAAAAGTAGCTTGCTGGTGGAGGGTATTTAAGATTCGGCATAGCCGAATATAGCACTCTAACTTGTTTCTACTATTTTAATTTCAATTATTTCAATAAAAACTATAAAATTCCATTTTATTTAGATTTTTTTATAGATTTTATTTTGGTGAGTATACAAATAAAAGAAGAAAAAACTCATCTTCTAGAAGACGAGAATACTCATCTTCTAGAAGAAGAGAATACTCATCTTCTTGAAGATAAGATAGGAACACTTCTAGATGATACTAGGTAGTCACTTCAAGAAGTGACTTCCTAGTCACATCTAAAAGAGTCTTTGGCAATACCTTACTTCCAAGAGTCATCTAGAAGTTTCTTCTGCGGGTCTTCCAGAAATATCTTCCACGTTACTCTTAGACGTTCCCCAGCTCGGCATCAGTTCTTCCCGACTGGTGACAAGAATTCTTATACTTCCGCAACATCGCTAGCCAACTTTTAGCACGTTTGGAAGTTTCACACGGGTAACTTCCGCAATAGAAAATGTTTGTAGGGTCTAGATGACTCTTGGAAGTAAGGTATTGCCAAAGACTCTTCTAGATGTAATTAGGAAGTCACTTCTTGAAGTGACTACTTAGTATCATCTAGAAGTGTTCCTATCTTATCTTCTAGAAGATGAGTTTTCTCTTCTTCTAGAAAATGAGTATTCTCGTCTTCTAGAAGATGAGTTTTTTCTCTTCTTCCATTTGTATACTTACCAAAATAAAATCTATAAAAATAAATCTAAATAAAATGAAATTTTATAGTTTTTATTGAAATAATTGAAATTAAAATAGTAGAAAAAATAATAGATTTAACAACTAATCTAAAACAAGTAATATATGTTCATTAGACCGACTCACAAAAAATGGTGCTTGAGTTACCCACCTCAAAGTATTCGCTGTTATGTAATATGATGTTACCCAAAATATTTTCGGCTAAGTCTTGTCCATTCGTGAGCTGGACAGTTTTAAAGAAAAAATTCAATATTTTACCCAGTTTCAAAAAATCTTTGTTATTTTTTATAATGATTGCCAAAATATTTCTAGTCTATCGATGGCCGTTCGTGAGCTGAACCGGTTACAAAAAAGTCCCTTTTTAGTTATTTTTTTAATTATAAATTCTTTAACAATATATACAGTATGTGGTATCATTTGAAAGGTTTTTTGAAACCAAGTCTAATATGTAAAATTGTGCATACGTTTTATTTTTCTTAGTGAAAAACCTAACAATTTAAAATATTTTGGAATATGACAATTATAAGCAGACGGTTATTTATGATTAATACATCATTGGACGCTGCTTTAAAATACCTTTTAAACGATACCCCGTATTGGATATTTTGTTTCAAAACAAACAAAAATTTTAAAAAAAATAATTCCAAAATACCTTTTTTTTTAATTTGGTCCAGCTCACGAACGGTCATCGCTAGACTTAAACTATTTTGGGAATCATCATAAAACAAAGCAAGCTAAATTTTTAGAGGGGTAACAAAAACACGTTTTTGCTTTCCATACAGAGTGAGTCGGTCTAATGTACATATGTATCAAAAATTTAGAATTTTATTACCTTATAATAAGATAATTTTTAGGAAATCTGTATTAATATTCCAACTGTTGACTGGTATACTTCCAAAAAGTGTAAAACGTTAGACTCTAAAATATTTTTGTAGTTCTTCATAAATTTTATGATCAATCCATCAAATTGTAAGAGTTATATTTCCTTCAACGAAATAAACAAAAATAATGTTATAATTAATATTGAATATACATACTTTTGTATTTATTGAAATTACCTGTTATACTTTAGGAAGCAATAAAAATAGGATTCTCTTATGATCAATACATTTCCCACCGAAATTTAAACATTTAGATCCATTTTTTACATTTCTGCAAATAATCGACATTTTTAATGGAACCGCGTGATGAAATAAGACATATATAACTTACCAGATCCCTTTTTTATATTTTAATTCGGTTAGAAGTATTTTAATAGGGGGTACAATTTAAGCTACTGCTTTCTAAAAAAAATAAAATAATTAAAAATTAATTAATTTAGTTATTGTTTTGAATCAATAAAAACATTACCTTTCATGAACATTTTTTAAATAACTTGGAATTAAACCGTCTATAAAGATCTGAAATTACTAAGTCATGGATTATTTTTAAAATTATTTACAGTCACTAACGATAGAAACACCTTAACGACCCTAAACGGGATATTGCTTTTGAAACTAATACTGCAATACAATTTTTTGTTTGCTCTCTTCTAATTAAGGAGTTACACACTTTCAAAAACTTAAGAATATTAGTAAAGGCCTATAATTAGAATAATTAAATCAAAAGCTATATGAAAATTAATAAAATTGTATTTAAAAAAGGTGGTTTTCAAAATATTTGATTTTAATATTAAATATCTTATATGGGCAATTTCGTGTCGAGTGACCCAAGTCAAAAAATAATTTATGTATAAAATAGTAGTATTAATTTCAATATAATGATTCCAGATAGGGTTTGAATACTTTAAGTAAAAATCTTAATGTATTTTGTTTTTGTTACGATAATGAAATACAAATAAAATTTTAGCTCAAAGTGATCATACGTAATCTAGAAACAGGACCTAAACGCGCAAATAGTTTATAAAATATTGAAAGTTAAGATTTGACTCAAATAAATCTAAATAGGTTAAAAATGCAATGTTCATCAAATGAAAGCCGAAACGTACAACTTGAAAAAGTCTTTAAATGCTTATAACTCTTAAACCAATTAAGAGAGAGACGAAATTTAATATAAAAACATTTTTAATTAAACATATTAGACTTCGTTTAAAAATAATGGAAATGGAAGCCGTTTAGAGTTGTTAACTTATTCCTAAAATAGTATTTTAATGTAAAATATGACAACTTACTTTTTAATTTTATTTATGTATATAATCCTTGAAGATAATTACTTTTTAGTATATATTTAATAAACTTCGCCAATTAGCAAAACCTTCTTAAATGTTTATTAACAGTTGACTTTTAACACAACACTGTCATATTGTTTTTTATTACTTAAGATTCACAATATATTAATTACACTATTTTTCTATGAACATTAAATTCAATAACTCATTTAAGTTTTACAATGAATAATTAAAACTGAACATGACTTTACAAAACACAAAACATCACTGAACTTAGCAAAATTTCTGCATTATTTATTTTTATTTTTTTCGCGTTCACGCTAAAAAATGGAGTATTTATATTTTTTTGTTTTTGTACTCTTTTTACTATCATCCGGAAGTAACCTAAAAGTATACTTCCAGACGGCGAAAACTAGAAATCACTATGTTTGGTTTTTGTAAAATGTGTGCTCTCGTCTGACAATCGTCCAGAAGTGACTACAATCCACACTTCCAGATGAATAAAATACAACATTAATGTGAACACTCTTCAAACTGTCTTCCAGAAGTGACAAAGACATACAAATCAAGAAGATACAAATTAGGAAACAATGTATTTTGTTATTGTAAAATGTGTGTTCTCACCCAACTCTCATACAGAAGTCACTAAAACGTATACTTCCAGATGAAAAAAATTCAACAGTCATGGTTTTTTGTTTAAGCAAAATGGATGCACTCTTCTAACTATCATCCGGAAGTAACTTAAAAGTATATTTCTAGAAGACAAAAATTCGAAATCAATGTATTTTGTTTTTGTAAAATGTGCGTTCTCGTCTGACAATCGTCCAGAAGTGTTTCTCACGTGGCGTCTGGGGTGATGCGCAATAGTTTTGTCTTCTAAATGTTTGAAGGGATCAAACAAATTTACACACACAGGAATTTTTTTGATTGTGTTAGTGAAAAAAAAAACTCACACGCACTGGTTTGATGAAAATCAAAACACTTTTGATTTTGAACTAAAATTGAAGCAGAAGAAAAAGCATAAATTCATTTTTATTTAGTTTTTTGTTAGACAACATCACATTTTTGCCGCAAGGTAAATGAAATATGGATGAAAAAATTCATATTCGAATCTATTTAAAGGCACAGTACCAAATTTTACTTGAAATATACCAAGAAAAATATCCAATTTTTTAATAAAACATTTTTTCATTAATGAAAAAAATAATTAAAAAAAATGAATAATTGTTTTTTACAGCAAAAATTACATTTATAATAATGGTAAAAATTGTATGTGTAACTGTATAGACCACTGGTGGTCACATACACACATACTATCAAGTATTTATTGTGTGTACTAAGCAGCAGAGAACCGTATACAAGTCAACATTTAGTATTAGTACACTGTTAAAAGTTTTTCATAAACAAAATAAAATATTTTGCGTGCAAATACACCTTTAATATACATAAAAATACATTAATAAGTTATTTCAATAATTTTTTTCAATAAAGCGTGGAAAATACAATGTAATTTCATGAAAAAAATAAATATTTTTATAAATAATGAATATTATCTGTAAAAATTTTTAATTCTCTTTCATTTTTTAATGTTTTTTATAATTAAACAATTATTTTTGACCATCCATATTTTTTATAAAAAAAACTATTTTCCCAAATAACATCATAAGTTTTACTTTGCATCAAACATTTTGCTATGTGTATTAAAAGAGAATATAACATGCATTAAAAAATTTCGCAACAACAAAACAACAAACAAGTTTTCATTTCACTTAAACACAGACACACCAATTCACGCAAGCTTATTGTGTAGGTGTGCCAACGAAACGTCAGCAGAATTTGCAGGCCTATACAGCGAGCATTCGAATCACAATTCTGCTCTTCACTGGTATAGACACATAACGCATAAAATTTTTTCATACAATTTTTTATCACCATACGGTAAAAAAAATGATGTTGCCGTCGTAAAATCTAAATAGAAATGAAATTTATGCTTCTTCTTCCTCAATGATTGCTGGAATAAATTACTAACACATAAACAAGTTTTGACCAAATTTTGACGTGTTGCCATCACCCTTTAATGCACCGTGTTTTTAATAGATACATTTATCTGACAATATTATTGTTTTACAATCTTCTGACAATGATTTCTCTGACAACGTTGCAAGCCAAAATTATAAGTTCACAAGGTTGTTATACATTTTCTCAACATTTCTCTGTCAACAGTGTAACATCAATCTCCAGTGTCTTTGTTTCAATCCGCAGATGTTGTTCGTCGTTAAGGTGGGAGTACACAACACGCGTTGTACGCTGCAACACGTTATAGGCTTCTGTCAAAAAAATTGAAATAGTGTATTTTCATTTAACAAGTTACACACTGTAGTTTGTAACGCGTCTGCCGCGAAAAGTTCAACAACTTTCAACTTTTGACGCATCGGCAGCTGATTAGGGTTGTATTTTGTTTTGTGTAGAAGAGAAATAAACTAAAATGAAATAAATTTCACCAACAATGAAAGAAAAATATTAAAAAAAAACTTAAAATTTTGAATTTTAAAACAGTAATGGTCTTAAAAAACATTAAAAGAAAGATCAAAATGACGCGTGGTGTGTAACATGCAGCTTGTAAAGCGCGAAAAGTTTGAAAAGCGTAAAACGCGTTGCAGCCTCAACGCGTGTTTTGTACTTTCACCTTTATTGTTTTACACCCCTCACTTCACACATTTAACTTTCCCAAATTCTTTACACGGCCGTTACACGATAAGTTTTACCTTTTAAGTTTACCAAAAACATACATTTTTTTAGTAATACATTCATACTTTTAAAAATTGAAACGAAGTTGCTTTTCAATTTCTCTTTCCATCTGTTTCAATTTGAAATCAAGAAATCAGCTAATTATAATTTTTTGATTAAATTAAAGTTGTTCTTCTCTCGACTTAATTTTGTATATACATAGGTGCTTTTAAAAATATATTCAAATTAAATATGTTTGTGAATAAAATCCTTAGAACTGCCTGCAGTCTACGTCACAGAAGTAATTTCAAATTAATGTTATCAAGCAGTTTGTGTGAAATACTTACCAGAAAAACTTTTAGGTGTAACTGTAGGGTAACACTATTATTAACAAAGTATAACAAGTAGTCCGACTCTCATATATAGGAAATTACTCTCTCACATCTACATCTCACATCTGTCGTGTGAATTCGACTCTCTTGTGAGAAATTTAAACTTGTCAAAACACTCAAATGTTTAACTTACTTTTTTGACCACTTTTAAGGATTGTGCGCGAAATTACGGTTGTGCACAAAAAATCTGTAATATTTTAAAATAATTTTATCACACTTTTCGCACAAAATTTTCATAAACTAGAAAAAAAATATTTTTTTCTAATTATTGTCATTTAATTTTTGTTGTTGTTGAATTTTAATTTAGAAACAGAGTTTTAATTTTTGATATTGACATTTTTGGTATTGAAATTCCATTTTTGTTACTAACACATATTTAGAGTTAGGTAATTTTTCACTAACACATGCATATTTATGTTTAAAATTGTATTAATTTAAAATTATACTTTTTAGGAATTTATGCCAGTTAAATTTAAAGGAATCCATTTCATCGCTCAGCCATGGTACGTGGACTTCACCCTAACAGCTATAAAACCATTTTTTAAAGATAAAATTAAGAAACGTATTTATGTTCATGGATTTAACCTCAGCTCAATGCACAATCTTATTTGTAAAGATATATTACCTCCCGAATTAGGTGGTGAAGCACCCAATGTTAATCATTTTGATTGGTTTAATTTTTTAATTGTGTGCAGTCAATCATCAGACATTCCAAAGGAATATCGAATTATGAAAACAATTGTTTATACTAAATCTCCAATATGTATGAAAGAAAATATGTAATAAAACAAAAAACAGAAAAAACTAAAAACTTTTCTAATGGCGATGTTTTATATGTAAGCATTTTATGTATTTTTCCAATATTATGAATTTAAATATTTTATCAATCATTTTTTTTTTTTAATTTTGGAAATACTGGAATTAAAATTATTTTTTAATATTTTATGTAAAACTTTGTAATTAATAATATTTTTCTACGAAATTTATATTTTTTCTTCTTTTTCATCTTTTATTTCACACTATCGTAATGAAATAAAATAAAAATGATTGTTAATTTTCAGTCAGTCCAATATACATTTAGGTATATCTGCAACATTAAAAAGTCCCCTTTCATAGATTTCATACAGGTTCAATCTATATATATAATATTCTAACGTTACTGACTCACTGACTGATTCATTATCTCACAGCCTAAACGGTTGTATTTCATAAATTTTCAATCAATAATGATTGATTCTAGTCTCAATGTTACAGGAAATTCAAAAAATGTCGGTTGGAGGACGAAAATGTAAGAGATAGTCCCTTTTTATAGATTTTATATTTTATATTAGGAAATTCAAAAAGTATTACTAAAACAACAAAAAGTACCATAAAGCCTCTTTTTATAAATTTTCGTTCAATGTTTATATATTCAAAATTTTACAAATATCAACAAGTATCAGTTGAAGTACGAAAACATACCAAAATACATCTTTTATTTATTTTTGTGTTTCTTAGTTCAATAGTTTCAATGTTTCTAGGTTCAATATTTTAGAAAACTCAAAAAGTACCGTTAAAGAATGAAAAAGTACAAAAAAGTCCCCTTTCATGGGTTCTCATTTAGTGCAAAAATGACAGTCAAAAAGTGCTACACAATATCGATAAACAATACAAGTTTGTTTATTGTGCAATAATTGCAACAAATCTTTGCAAAAGTAAGCTAAATAAAAATACATGTCAGAGCGTTATTTTGATTTTATAAATAAATCCAAGTACTTTTTAAAAATTTGCTAAAAAAGCTAATATCCTCCGAAAACATTTAAAAAAATTCATTAAAAATGTTTAAAATATATAAAAACAAGTAAAAGTGTAATATTCGGCTATAACAGCTTATATACGCTTCTTCAAAGCATGTTTTTCCAAAACTTACTCATTTATTAGACTTGTGCTAAAATTTTATTATCGTGTATTCGTAGTAATAAGCACATTAGTGTGCATTAGACTTCGGAATACGATCTTAAGCCCCCTTCACACGAGCACACAAGTAATATGATCTGTCAAAATTTTGTGTAGAAGAGAACGGATGGGATCGTCTAAACGCAATATGTAATGAAACCATCACACATTGAGAGAAAATACGGATGGAAAATTTGACAGTCGTATGGCTCTCTTCATTTTTTGAAATGATTCAAAAAACAAGCAAGTCGCAATCGTGTAAACACAAAAAATATAAATCATATGACTTTTATTCTCTTTTTTGTCATACGGATGGAATTTCATTTTACTTTTTCATTAGACTTGTCGTACGTAAAGTGTGACCGTGTGAAGGGCCCTTTAATGGTTTGGGCCAAGGTCCGACATCTAATGATGGTGTTTCAAAACAAAAACAAAAGTTATGAGTGTTAAAGTCATTTACTGAATGGGAAGTTATATGGAATGGGCTTAAATATGATTCGATCCTTGCAAAATTATGTAGGGAAATTTATGTTACTATTAAACTTGCTTAGGTTGATTTTCATTGATATACTAATATTTCTATGCTTTTTATGTTAGTCATTTGCTGAAAGCGACTTTTTATGTGTGTATTGCATGGGGTAATTTGTATGGGGCTATGCGAAAACTTGATTGTCATATTTCCGATTTGCAATACCAAACAAACATCTAGGAAATATTTATGGAAAATTTTAGCCCTCTAGCTCTTTCTGTTCGGACCCTATCATGCTTTCAAGACAGACGGACAGACATCACTAGATCATATTAGAATTTAATATTTTTATACCCTCCACCACCATCAGTGGTGATAGAGGGTATATATAAGTTTGTCGTTCCGTGTGTTTCACCAAGAAATATTCATCTAAGACCCAACAAAGTATATATATTCTGGGTCCGTCTGTCTGTGTAAAACACGCTCACGTTAAAACTAAGCAAAGGAAATCAACCAAATTCACCCAAAATATTTATTATTATCCTAAGCCTTCGCGACGGGTAGTCATCTTGACGCGATGCGAAGGCTTATGTGTGATGACCCATGCAGGCCGTGCTGGTAGGGCTACCCATGCCAGAGGGGCTCATGACGAGCACATACTAAGAACTACCCTTCCCACGACTGGTAGCGTCTGTTTCTCCCCGATGGGGCGGCTACCAGTCCAAGTACTTGTCAAAAGATCTCTACTCATCCTTCGGATGTGTATCTTTTGACAGTACAGTCCGTTCGGGATCCTTAGATCCCTAAACTCCACGACGGTCCGTCTAAATCCACCAGCGTCTGTTCCCACATTGGGCGGCTTGGTGGTCTGCAAGCACATCATATGCAGAATCATATACTTGGCAGCAAGTATAAAATGCACACCGTTTTTAATGTCCAATGTCCGACAAGAAACCGTGCCCCGCGTATCCGGTAAGGGGCCTAATAATCTCCGGAGACCCTACCCCCACGGCGAAGACGACAGGCTGTGGAGAGTCGAGTGCTACTGCCACCCAGGTTAGTCCGGCGGAGACACCGGGTCGGGCTAGTCTGAATGCTACCGGCGCCAAACCCAAAACAAAAGCGTCTGCGGATTTAGGGAAGCCTGGATCCTGCAGTCGCAAAACAATAACAGCATCTGGCTCCAAAGCTGGATGCAGCAAAATAAGCAGCGAGGCACCTCTGGACGTCACCCCAAGTACCTCAAAGGCAGCTCAGGTCCGTATTGGCAAAATGCCGATAAAACCCCCTGTTTCGGGGACTACTAAGGCCACCAAAACCAAGGTAGCAACCCCAGTGCCGGTTATGCACGAGGGAACTGCGAACAAGATTTCGGGTTCTCAAACGGCATCTCCCAATGCCAACACGGCGAATAGTAAGACCCCCAGGCACGTAACACCAGCAAGAAGGGCCTTCCTACAACGGCGCTCCGCCGCCAAAATTCTAGCGCGCTTAGCTGGCAAGCCAGTTGAGTCGCTAAGTAAAGAGGACAAGTCCTCTCTAGAATGGGCTAAGGGAAAATTGGCCGTTCTGGAGAAGAGTCCCCCCCTCACGTCTAAGGACGCGCCTAAACGGCAACGTTCTGAGGAGGAGACTAATCTTCAGGGCCAGCAGCCCGGGACAAAACGTCCGAAACCGTTGCCCCCCAAGCCGCATGACAGGACCTCCGGTGAAGTGGTTGAGAACCAATTCACGCGTGCTGTCATCGACAGGGGTGACATAGATGGCGCTATGTCTCCATCCAGATGGGACATAGTGCGAAAAAAGCTGATGGGGGTGTTCTGGGAAGTTCTTAAACAGAACCCTGGTCCCCCCCCACAGTGTGAGGACGGCGGTTGGTTTCACAACAGAGTGAAGCTAATGGCCTGTTCCAACGAGCGCTCAGCTTTGCTCCTGAAGCAGGCTGTGTCGCTGATAAAGGATCCGTGGGAAGGTGCTAAGCTGGAAGTGGTCTCTGTGGACGAGATCCCACGAAGGCCTAGATCCACCGCCATAATTCCTGCGGAACCACATAAAAAGGCAGCGATACTGTAGCTTCTACAGGTTGGCAATCCGGATCTTCCAACTCAAGATTGGAAGGTCGTCAGGGTTTCTCAACCTGTAGGAAGCTCCAGAAGGATTGTTGTGATCCTGAACCAGGAGTCTTTGGCGCCGCTTCGCGAGAAACAAGGGAAGGTCTACTACGGCTTCGAGTCGATCTTCCTCCGTGTCTACCGAGGCGATGACAAGGGACTATTGGAACAGGATGATCCCGATCCTGACCAATCCGCTGCGGATATGTCTTGCGACGAGACTGACCTTTCGCTGAGTCAATCAACTTCTAAGTTGGTTAAGGAGGGGGAAGAGTCAGTTGACGAGGACGATCTCCTTGCCTCTGACAAGGAGGACGCCAACGTCACAGTGTTGCGTAAGGACAAAAAAGGAGATGGTGAGAGTAACCCAAATTAATCTCCACCACTCCAAAGCAGCCTCGGCTGCACTGCTCCTCCGAATGGGTGTAAGTGGGGAGGAGCTCGCCCTAGTCCAGGAACCCTGGATTCACCAAGAAAGGGTGAGTGGACTAGGCATGAAAAGCTTTAAGCTATTGTACGCAAAAGGATCTGGTAAGATTCGATCCTGTATAGTAGCCAAAAGCAGTCTCAACATCTTCATTCTTTCTGATTTCAGTGATGAAGACACCGTAGCAGCCATATGGGAGACCAGTGTAGGTGCTATATTGGTTATCTCGGCGTACATGGCTCACGACCACAGCGACCAGCCACCGAACAACCTGGTCTGCAGATCCATAGAGATGGCAAACTCGAAAAGCATGCCGATCATTATGGGGGCTGATGCCAATGCCCATCACACTGTCTGGGGAAGCTCGGACATAAACGCTAGAGGTGAGTCAATCTTTAACTTCATTCTAAGCAATAATCTTGATATTTTAAATACAGGATCCGAACCGACCTTTATTGTTTCAAACAGAAGGGAAGTTCTCGACATTACGCTGGTTAGTTCTATGCATCATGATAGGATAAGGGGATGGAGAGTCTCAAGTGACTGCTCTTTCTCTGACCATCAGTACATCGATTTTGAAATCGTAGTTGACAAAGTGGCCCCAAAGCCCTTTATAAACAGGAGACGAACAGATTGGGAAATGCAAATGGGGCTAATCTCACGTTCACTCCAGGATGTACCGATCATCGAAAACCGATCGGACATAGAAAACGCGGTTGAAACCATAAATCAAGCTTTCAAACACGCGACTTCACTGTCTTGTAAACAGAATATGCACAAAGGCAGATGCAGGCCCCCATGGTGGTCTGCGGACATTGCGAAATCTCGAAAAGAGACGCGCAGACTGTTTAACGAGGCAAAGAAAACAGGAAACTGGATTTCTTACAAGACCTCGGTTAATCGTTTCAAGAACCTGGTAAGAAATGCAAAGCGCAAATCTTGGAAAACCTTCTGTAGCGGCGTGGAAGGTTCTTCTGAGACCAGTCGTCTGCGCAAAATCTTATCATCTACTCCTCCTGTCCCAAGTTTCATTCAGAAACCTTGTGGCAGTTGGACGACCAGTAGCCAAGAAACCTTAGAAGTTTTAATGGCCACTCACTTTCCAGGCTGTCAATCTCCGGAAAACGGTACTGACATGCAGTTTACAGATCTCCCAGCTGATACAGGAATATCCATAAATGAAGATAAAATCAACTGGGCGATAAACAGCTTCGACCCCTACAAATCACCGGGTCCTGACGGTATAATACCTGCGGATTTGCAATACAATGCTGTCCATCTTATGCCTTGGCTAACGCGGATATATGATGCCTGTTTAAAATGGTCTTATATACCCGAACCCTGGACCAAGTGCACAGTGGTTTTCATTCCGAAAGGAGGAAAGACCTCTCACACGAAGCCAAAGGATTTTAGACCAATTAGTCTATCCTCCTTTCTTCTCAAAACTTTGGAAAGGATAATTGATCTGCATCTCAGAATACATATCAAACCTGACCATTTATCAGCATCTCAACATGCCTACATGAAGGGAAAATCTGTTGAGACTGCATTACATTCGCTAGTTTGTCACATTGAAAAGACAATAGCGCAAGGGGAATATACACTGGTTGCCTTCTTGGACATCGAGGGGGCTTTCAACAATGTTCACCCTGGGTCGATAACAACGGCCCTAACTGGTCTGGGTATAAACCAACCAATAACAGCTTTCATCAAGAGATTACTGACTCAGCGAATCATTATCTCCGAAATGGGAGCAGCAAATGTCACAAAAGTGGCAAATCGCGGTACCCCACAAGGTGGAGTTCTATCTCCACTTCTGTGGAACCTAGCGTTGAACCCACTTCTTATGGATCTTAGATCTATGGGATTTAAGGTAATAGCATATGCAGACGATGTGTCTGTAGTAGTATCTGGCAAATATCTGGATACTTTATCGCAAAGGATGGAGATTGCACTCAGGACACTCAGTACATGGAGCAACGTCAGTGGCCTTGGTGTTAATCCATCGAAAACGGAACTTGTTCTCTTCACTAAGAAGTACAAGATTCCCACCTTCACTCTCCCACGACTGAATGGGATAGAATTGAAGTTATCGGATAGTGCTAAATATCTGGGAGTAATCCTAGATTCAAAACTATCATGGCATTTGAACACTCAATCTAGAGTATCAAAAGCGGCTGCGGCCTTATACTCGTGTAAAAGAGCAATTGGCAAATCATGGGGCATAAACCCCAAGAATACCAAATGGCTCTTCGACATGGTAGTCAAGCCCATACTATTGTACGGTGCACTTGTATGGTGGAAGTCTGTACAAAAGGACTCACACCGCAAACGTTTTGAGGGAATCCTTCGCACATCAGCTCTGTTGATAACGGGGGCTCTCCGCACCACCCCATCAAAGGCTCTCTTTGTCATGATGGGATGGCTACCTATTGATCTAATGGCCCAAGAGGTTGCCCTCAACGCGGCTATTAGACTCAATACAATTGGTATGTGGCATATGATTCAGTCAGGTCACTCCACCATCCTCAATTGTCTAGGAGAAATTCCTGGCAATATCGACTATTGCATCGCCAAACCGTCTTTTGATAGAAGCTTTTCGGTGAATATCCGAGACGACCCAAATGTGATGGAAACAATCCTCCATGATGGATCGTATAAGGTTTTCACTGATGGCTCAAAATCAAACCATGGTGTAGGCGGTGGCTTTTACATAGCACATTCGGGAACGGAAGTATCATTCAAGCTTCCTGACCAATGTAGCGTCCTTCAGGCTGAACTATCAGCCATTAAACGGGCTGCAAACTGGCTCAGGTTTTATCGAATATACGGTGTTAATATTCGAATTTATACCGACAGCCAGGCAGCCCTTAAGGTTCTAAGTGGTGTCTACACGACGTCAAACTTAGTCCTAGAATGCCGGGCATCCCTTAACGAGATGGCGAAACATTCCACAATAGGACTGTATTGGATTCCAGGACATCAGCAAATTCCTGGTAATACCATCGCGGACTCTCTTGCCAAGTTAGGCTCCTCGCTTGCAGGAGAGCATACCGACCCTTTTGTCGGTATACCGCTTTCAACCTGCAAACGCTCGATACGTGAAAAACTATATGAGCTTGCGCAATGCAGATGGTCGACTGAAGCCACCTGTAGACAGGCAAGGATCATGTGGCCATCTTACGACCCACAAAGATCCCAAGCCCTTTTCTACATTCCGAGAGTTAATCTACGGAACTTAACGGCAGTGGTAACTGGCCACTGGCCTTTCGGACTCCATGCAAGAAGACTGAACTTACCCAGTAACGACTTCTGCAGGAGCTGCCAGGATGAAGAGGAAGAAGAGAGTATAACTCACTTCCTCTGTCATTGTCCTGCCCTAGCTGATCACAGAGTGGGTCTGCTAGGTAGCTATTTTCTGCATGACTTAGCGGATCTATCGGAGGTTGATATCCGAAAGATAGATTCCTATATTCGTGCGACAAACTGGTTCGGTGGAAACCAGAGTGATTAGGTTGAAGTGTACTAATACGCCGACCGTTCTCTCTCGTTTCAGGTATCACAAAGGGATCAAAATTCTGGACCCAAGTGTGTCCCCAGTGATGACATCGCGAGGACGACCTGCCTACCTAACCTAACCTAAGCAGTTTGGTATTGAAAATCGGTTCATAACGTAAAAAGTTATGAGTAAAAATTTCAGACTACCTCGAAAAAAATTAAGTTTTTTTCCTAATTCTTTTGAAGTTTTCTCAGAAACTACCAAAGACATTTCGATGAATTTTGTCACACATTATTTTTTCAGTATAATGATCAATTATGTTCAAAATCTTTACAATTGATCCAAGATTTCCCATAGCCCCCATACAAAGGTATATATTCCCGAAAATAAGTTTATCATTAATAACTCCCTCAAATATATCGGTATCAACACAACAAAAATTTGCACATGCAAATATAATATGAACAGAAATCATACTCTCAACGTAGATCTCAGTCGGTCCACATATAAGGTCCACTTCCGAAAATCACCTAAACGCACATATTTCATTGATAAATAAAGCTATTGTGATGAAATTCGATTTGAATATGTTTTGTGTACATACAAATCATTCTATCAAATTTTTTACGGATCGGTCCATTATTGGTCATAGCTCCCATATAAGGCCCACTTTCGAAAGTATAAAATTCGACTTGAATATGTTTTGTGTACATATAAACCATTCTACCAATTTTTTTCCTGGATCGGTCCATTATTGGTCATAGTTCCCATGTAAGTCCCACTTCCGGAAATCACTTAAACGGACATATTTCATTGTCAAATAAAGTTATCTTGATAAAATTCGACACAAATATGTTTTGTCTTTATATGAGTCACTCTAAGGTCCACTTACGAAAAGCACTTAAACGCATATATATCTTTGAATTATATAGCAATCGTGATAATGTACGACTTGAATATATTTTGTGAGCATATAAATCATTCTACAAATTTTTTGCCGGATCGGTCCATATACGGTAATAGCTCCTATATAAGGTCCACATCAAAAAAATCACTTAAACGCACATATTTCATTATCAAATAAATATATCTTGATATAATTCGACACAATGTTTTATGTATATATGATCAATCTACGAAATTTTTCCGGATAGGCCAGTATTTGGTCATAGCTCTTATGCATATAAAGTCCACTTCCGAAAATCACCCAAAAACACGCTCACTTTAAACTAAGCAAAGGAAATCAAGCAAATTCACCCAAAATATTTATTATTATCCTAAGCATTTTGGTATTGAAAATCAGCAAAATCGGTTCACAACGTAAAAAGTTATGAGTAAAAATTTCAGACTACCTCGAAATAAATTACATTTTTTTCCTAACTCTTTTGAAATTTTCTCTGAAACTACCAAAGATATTTCGATGAATTTTGTCACACATTATTTTTTTAAGGCAATGATCAATTGTGTACAAAATCTTTACAATCGATCCAATATTTCCAATAGGCCCCATACAAAGGAATATATTCCCGAAAATTAGTTATCTAGAAATTATATAGTTAAATGGGTTTTAATAAAAAGTAGCTTGCTGGTGGAGGGTATTTAAGATTTGACATAGCCGAATATAGCACTCTAACTTGTTACTTTAAAAATTGGCATAAAAACAACAAAAATTCAAAAGATAATTATTTTTTGCTATTAAACTTGAATATAACTGTTGTTAGTTATATAATATATTTGAAACAATTCACTTCTTAGATTAAATTTTATTACAATAAACATGTGGGCAATTCCATACGATTGTATGTGATATTTGCACATCTTCAGAGTGGTAATCCATAATTTTAAAATAAAAAACTTTTTAAGAAAATTTTTAATTAATGAAGATATGTTCTTGAATATCGTACATGACACATTTTTCTCCAGCATTTTTTAGTTTATAAAATATATATTTTGTAAATATATACATACACAGTGTGTAATACACACATTTAAACAAACAAATAGGAAAGTATAGTCGGGCAATATGATACAAAAAAAAATTTATATTGAATTTTACCTTTATGCCGATGTATTTAAGCAATTTATTGGGGACTTTTCATTGGGATTAGGGTCTATTTAGGGCCGATCACTACAAAAATCGGAAATATTATATATGTTTATAAAAAACTCTGCCGTAGTTATAAGCTAAAAAGCCAATATCGGAATTATGGGGGTTAGGTGAAATTCGTCCTTGGGCCGAAAACACGTATGATCCAAATTTCATCGAAATATCTTGAAAACTGTATCTTGCGTACCAGGTGTACTGGACAGCCACCCAGCCGGACTCAGAATGTGATTCTGAGTTGATCCACAAATGCATAATACCCTCCCCACTATGGCGGTGTAGGGTATAATAAAAAGGAGTAGGAAATGCAGTCGGACATGACTGACCTATATACATGTTTAAGCAATTTATAGATAAAAATAAAAAACAGATGTGATATGGGGACTAGGGTCAAATATGGACCAATCCTCATTCAATTTGGGGTGGGGTGGGATTTATAATCATATAAAACATATTTATGCCAATTTTTATCATAATACTAGTGCTCAAAAATATCTAGGAAAAGACGAATATGTGCTAAAAAGCATCTAGCACTTTTTTCTAAAAAATTAGTGCAGCCGACGAAAAAAGTGCTAGAATTGCACTTTAAATGCCGTTATGGCAAACACTGCTGTGCGATGATGAGAGTAGAAATACAATATTGCGGCTGCGGAGACGGATATTTTTTATATTGAGTTTTCACAACTTAAATCGTTGAAGAAATCCGCACCAAATTAAAATTTATTTTAATTTGTTTACGAATTTTCTCTCATTTACATTTAGAGTTGCCATGCCATTCATACTTTCCATGAACAAAAATTATGTGGTGAATAAATAAACTATGAAATACAAAAAACAATAAAATGGCTACAAATCCACAACCGCACTCCATTTAATTTACATTTTCTCTTGGAACCAGAAAACGCAACCGCATCCGCAGGTTTGTATTTCTACTCTGAATCAGTCAGTCAGTAACGTTAGAATTTTATATATCGTCACCTGAAACGCAAACGGCCCTAACTAACCAAAAATTCAAAATTTATTTTAATGTTGATTCTAATGTATTGCATCAAAACAAATGTCCACACCAAAAATTGGACTCTTCCAACAAAAATTATCGATTTTATTGCCCAAAAACAAAAGGCCCTATCTATAAAAACATTTCAATATTAAAGGTAAAAAGAGTGGAGGTTCTGAATATTGCGGCTATTAGTACTAACTATAATGAACTAATCAAGGGGTGGAATGTCTCCAAAGACTGTTCCTTCTCAGATAACGGCTACTTGACATAGTTGTTGAAGGTTAAAGCTTCCAAGACTTTTCTGAATAGAAGAAAAACTAACTGGGAGAAGCATGATACTTCTCTAAGCACCATTCTTTCTTCTGCTCTGAGAATAGGGAGCAGGAGTGATATAGATCTAGCCGCAAACTGGATTGTAAGTTTTCTCAGTGTTGCAACGAAAAGAGCCTGTAAACTATCAAAAAGCGTTAATAAGCTTCGCCTGGCTGCATCTCCTTAGGAGATTTAACTAACTACTCTCAAAATTTAATACGTACGAAAGTACGTGTATCTATTGATGGCTGAGCAATTAAGAGGTTTAATCCATACATAGCGCCGGCCCTGATGGTATTTTTTCGGGGGAACTTCAATATAATATAGATGTCGTTCCTTGGCTACGGAACTTATGTGGCTATACATGGCTTGGAAAGAATGATTTCTATTTGGAATTAATTCCCTTATATTTTTAATTCGGCTTTAAATTTTAGAATGTACCATTCTTCAAAATCATTCTTCGAATTAAAGATAAATTCCTTGGCTTTATATTCCATTAAATTCATTCCTAAGAGAATTCATTCTTTATAGGATTGAATTCAATTGAATGATCATTCTTATTTATTTAATTCCTTCTATTACAAATTGAATGTAAGAAACAAATTTTAATTTAATTTTTAATATACTTGCTTTTGATTTATGAACCAAAACATTCATTCAATCTATTCCAAATTGAATGGTTGAAAAATTATTAAATTAAATTTGTAATAGATTGAATTCAAACAAAATTTTTATCATTCAGATGGAATTTAAAGACCAATAGATTGAATGCAATCAAAATTAATTCATTCAGAAGGAAATTAACATTCTATAGGAATTAATTCATTATAGAATTAATTCATCTACATCGAAAGCTTTAAGAATTAATTCTAGGAATTAAATCATAGGGAATGGGTTTGAAGAATGGTTAATTCTTTAAAATATAACTCAATTTCAAAAGAAGATTTAGGGAATGAATTATTTTAGAGCTTTGTGTATAGCCTGTCTTTCTTGGTCCTATATTGCTGTTCAATGGACCATGTAGAATGTGATATTTATTCTCAAGGAGGGTGGTGAACTTCTTTTTCCCAGGCAAAAATCCCTTGTGGGAGAATAGACAACAAAAGCTTCGAATTCTATTAAATTTATTAACAGCCTCTTGCTGCTTTGGGTTATTTAACTACTTTATTTATTGAGTGTTAAGGAACAACTAAACTTATTTCTTAAAACTAAGAACCATAAAGGTTGAGATCTGATGATTATTTCATTAATATTAGAACAAAAACAAAATAACTCAATGTAACTCAGCAAAAAATAATGAGTACAAAAAAGAATATAAAAGGCAAATATAAACAAGTGAGAGTGTTATATTCGGCTGTGCCGAATCTCATATGCCTATAGTTAGTATTAATTATAAGAACAATTTGTGAATATGTATATTTTAATTAAATTAATATTTATTATAAAACGATTTAAAGAACTCAACAATACAAAAGTTTATGTTGTAATGAAAAATATTGAAAACTCAATTTGATTTATAAAATTAATATTTAAATGAAAACTTAATTTAATTTTTTTTATGTATAAGTATATAAAGTATATTATTTAGACGCCTACAACTACTCCCCCTCCAAAAAATGTATTTCCAATAAATTAAAAGAAACTTTTTTTGTTGTTTGTTTAGAATTACTAGTATTAATGTTTGAATTAATGTTGGTGTTTTCGGTTACTGCTGGTTTCAATCGATCGATAGGTAAAATTGTTATTTTATTGTTTATATCAACTTTGAAGTACTTTTTGTTCTTTTCTACCACTCTATACGGTCCCTCGTATGGTTGTTGTAAAGTTTTTTTTATTAATTACACGCACAAATACAAATTTGCAATCTTTTAGACCTTTTGGTACATGGATACCTGTATTAGTATTACAGTGATGGCTTATATTAGATCTTACATTTTTAAAATGATCTTTTAATGTGAACAAAATGTCAGAAGCATCAAAATTTTCAGAAGATGTTATTATTTCTTCAGGTAACCGTAAATTTTCACCATAAACCATTTCTGCGGGTGTAGCTTGTAGATCTTCTTTAAATACTGAACGAATACCTAGTAGAGCAATCGGAAGTTCGTTATACCAATTCGCTGATTCACCCTTAGCCATCAATGTTGCCTTTAGTTGTCTATGAAATCGTTCAATCATGCCATTAGATTGAGGGTGATATAGTGAAGTAGTTATTTTAATACATCCTAACATGTCTGTTAATTCAGAAAACATCTTAGAAGTGAACTGTCCGCCTTGATCTGTTGTTATATTCAAAGGTACACCAAAACGAGATATATAATTGCGAATGAATGTATCTACTATAGTTGATGCTGTGATGTCTTTTAAAGGATATGCTTCAGGCCAACGAGTAAATCTGTCGATTATGGTTAATATGTATCTATGTCCTTGAGATATTGGTAAAGGTCCAACAATGTCTAAATGTATATGTTCGAATCTTCCTTTGGGTATTTTTATTTCAACTACTGGTGATTTAGTATGTTTACTTATTTTAGATTTTTGACAGCTAAGATATTCTTTCGACCAGACATTTAGTTCTTTGCTCATTTTTGGCCAAAAATAACGTTCAGTTATTAATTTACGTGTAGCTCTGATACCGGGATGAGAAATACTATGTAATTTTTCAAATACTGTTTTCCGTAAACTTAAGGGAACGTAAGGTCTAAGTGTATTCAATGTACATTCACACCAAATATCCAAATTAAGAACAAGCATTTTTAGGAATTTCAAATTTAAATGTTTCTCTTTATCAGAAAGAAGTTCCGAAAGATCTTTATCTTTCAGTCGTTCTTCATATAATATTCTAAGGTTAAGATCTGAATGTTTATATGCTTCGACTTCAAACGTTCTTGATAAAGTATCAGCTACAACATTAACATCGCCTTTTATATGTCGTATGTCGCTAGTAAATTGCGAAATATATTCTAAGTGTCGTGTCTGTCTTGGACTTCTTTCTGTTTTTGAATCTAGAGCAAATACTAAAGGTTTATGGTCGGTGTACACAGTAAATGATCTGCCTTCTAATAAATATCTGAAATGTTTTATATTTAAGTATATTGCCAATAATTCACGGTCAAAAGTACTATATTTTGTTTCACTAGGAGTTAATTTTTTAGAAAAGAATGCTAAGGGCTCTGAAATCCCCTTATGAACTTGTTGTAAGACACCACCTATGGCTACCTTTGAAGCATCTACAGTTAATGTTAAATTTGCTTCATTGTTGAAATGATTCAACAAAACTCGAGATGCAAATGATTCTTTAATGCGATCAAATGAATTAAGAGCATCTTTAGTCCATTCCAGATTTTTATTTTTCAATGCACTGGTAATTATAGCATGAATAGGATTAGTTAATTCAGCTAATTTAGGAATGTATCTATGGTAGTAATTTACCATTCCAACAAATTTCTGAACTTGTTTAACCGTTTTTGGGTGTTCAAAGTTTCGAATATCTAATATTTTCTCTTCAGATGGTTTTATACCAGCATTCGAGATGTTGTGACCTAAAAAATCTATATCTGAAACACCAAATGTTCACTTCCCCGGTTTGATATTCAACCCATATTCTTCTAATCGTTGAAAAACTTTTTCCAAGTGATATAAATGTTGTTCATTGTCTTCACTATATATAAGAATATCATCGATATATACAAACACGAAATCTAAACCCGTAAAAACTTCATTTATAAATCTTTGAAATGTCTGTGCAGAATTTCGTAAACCAAATGGCATACGTTGGAACTCAAACATTCCGAATGGAGTTGTAATTGCCGTCTTAAATATATCTTCTTCATCAATTTTAGAAAATATATTTTTATCTTTTATGTTCATATTTAAATCGTGAATATGAGGTAAGGGATATCTGTCTGGTAAAGTTACTACATTCAAACGTCTAAAGTCACCGCACGGACGCCATTCGTTTGGGTCTTTCTTAGGAACGAAATGCAAAGCAGATGCTACACTTGAATTAGACGGTCTACATATACCTGCTTTTACAAGATACTCAAATTCTGTTTTCGCTACTTTATATTTTACGGGGTCTAAACGACGGGGTTTTGAAAAAGGTAAGGGTCCTTTTGTTACTAATCTGTGAACTGTTGAATGTTTTATTGGTTTTGTATAATCTGGTTCTAATATCAGTGAAGGAAACTTTATTAAAAGTTGTGTATATTGATTATCTACAGAAAATAATTTAGGAAGTGATACATTACATGAACTTGAAAACATATTAACGGACAAATTTGTAAGTGGATCGATTAGGCACTTATGTTTAATGTCTATTAAAAGACCATATATGCAAAGAAAATCGGCACCAATAATAGGTTTTGAAATATGCAATTATGAAAATAAATGGAAATTCTCGTCGAAGACCTAAATCTACATTAAGCAATTTCTTTCCGAAAGTTGCAATGTTTGAGCCATTTGCTGCGCTTAAAATAATGTCAGCTTTTCCATTATCATTTTTGAATTTTGATGATGGTAACACAGATATTTCTGCACCACTATCGATTAGAAACTTCATTTTATTATTTTTATCAAAAATAAAAAGGCGACTTGAATTGTAATCAACATTTCTACTGTTCGTCGCGGCAACAGTAGACGATTTTAGTTTGTTGAATTTTCATTCGAAAATGAACAAGGTTGTTCGCATTTTCTGGCTTGGTTACCAAATCTGTAATGAAAACGACAAAGCCAGTTTCCGTTTGGTGAACGACCACGAGATCGTGAACTACTTCTACTATATCTCCTATAAAACGGACGTGATTTTCGTGTTTCCAATTCCTTTTTAAGCGAACCAACTTCCAGTGTTAATTTATTTATATTTTCGCATAAAGAAGAGGTTAGGTTTTGAACAATTTGTTCTATATTAGAACTTCTAGAAGCTTGTCTGACACTACATATTTCACCATTGTAAATTACTTCCCATAATCTATCAGCTAGTTGAACTAATTCATTATGATCACTTATATTTGATCCCGTCAATGCCACATTTAAGCTTTTAGGAAGCTTACGTAGCCAAAGTTTGGTAAATACATCTGAACTAAAATTGGAACCAGCGAGAAGAGCTAACGATCTATAATATTCCGATGGCTTTCTATCTCCCATATCACTATCAGATAAAATTTTATCTAATTTCGAAGTTTCGCTTAAAGAGAAACGTTCGATCAAAATCTTCTTGAGATTTAACTTCTTGAGGAAGAGCTGTTATTATATATTCATATTTGGTTTGGTCTGCAGATATGCCTCTTGTTGCAAATTGCATTTCTGCGTGTACAAACCATGCTTCTGGACAATTTGTCCAGAATTGAGGGAGTTTAATAGTCGCAGCACATATGTCTAAATCTATCTGGGAATTCCTATCAGTCGATTGATTACCAAATGTATTTGGATTTAAGACAGTATTTGTAGTAATTAAACTAGATTGTGAATTTGTTGAACTTTGTGTGTGTGTACTTGTACGAGGTGGAGAGCGTGTAGTCATTTTGGAGGCGAAGTTTACAAAAAATCAAAATGAAGATTAAAATTGATATTAATTTAAGCTAATTATTTAATATTTCAGATTATGTGTACTTATGTAGGTATATCTAACGGATATTTAAAATTAAAAAATTAAATACTTAATATAAGCAGAATAATAGATGTTAAGATTAACTTAAGATAAATACTTAATATAAAGGAATTCTTTTCCTCGATGTTTCACATTGGTATTTTATTTAAAATGTTGTTGTTTGAACTAATCTGATCTGATATAAAATTTCCTTCGTTTTCCAACCGTTTAGATGAATTAGAATTGATATTTATATATATATGTATATTTTAGCAGGATTTGTAGATGTAGATTAAGAAGTTTTTGTTCTTGAGTATATTCGATTTTGAATCACTCCACATTGACCAAAATGTTCGAATTGATTTTTAATGATTTAAATACTTAATTCTTCATTCAACGTTAGTTTCGATTCAAATTGTTAGTTTTAATTATAATTATAAGAACAATTTGTGAATATGTATATTTTAATTAAATTAATATTTATTATAAAACGATTTAAAGAACTCAACAATACAAAAGTTTATGTTGTAATGAAAAATATTGAAAACTCAATTTGATTTATAAAATTAATATTTAAATGAAAACTTAATTTAATTTTTTTATGTATAAGTATATAAAGTATATTATGTAGACGCCTACAATACCCACCATCAAACCATATGCCTTAAAAGGATATTACTCATCAAATTATCTTATGAGGACCTTATATGATAGGGTTAATAATTGACCGTTTTTCATAAAAAAATTTTATACCAATTTTGGTTCATACAAAATTTTTTTACATCGAATATCACTTTCCGACACTTTCCGCATGAAATTGGGTAGGAAGATTTATGTTCCTATAAATGTTTTTTATATAAAATTTCATAACTGTTCACTTATTTTTAAGTCAGCAATGATCGTTAAAGTAATTTTTTTATGGACCTATCCTCAATACATTTGGTAGAGAGGTTTTAACTCGTATAAAAAATATGTATGTATGTCGAATTTCATCGCTTTTCTGTATTTTTAAGCCAGTAATTATTGTTTAAGTAATTTTTTGAAGGGCACCTTATATGGGGTCAATTATGAGCCGATCCACATAAAGTTTGATAGAGAGATTTTTGCATCATTGAAACTTATGTGTGTCGAATTTCATCACTATACTCGTATTTTTAAGCCAGTAATGAGCGTTAAAGTCATATTCTGAAGGGGACCTTATATGGGGGGTAGGGTCAATTATGGACCGATCAACATAAAATTAGGTAGAAAAGTTTTTGATCATAAGAGACTTACTTATGTCAAATTTCATTGTTATACTAGTATTTTTAAGCCAGTAATGAGCGTTTAACCGATTTTCTGAAGGGGCCTTATATGGACCGATCCTCATAAAATTTGGTAGGGAGATTTTGGATCAAATGAAACTTATTTATGTCGAATTTCATCACTATATTCGTACTTTTGAAACAGATTTCCAATTAAAGTTGTTTTTCGGTCGTCCACTTGTATGTGGGCTATCCGAAAACGTGGACCGACATTGCCCATTTTCAATACCAAACAAACCTTACCTATAGAGAATATTTGTGGAAAATTTCAATCCTCTATCTCGCTCCGTTCGGACTCTATCGTGCTTTCAACAGACAAACAGACAGACGGACGGACGGACATGGCTAGATCGTCTTAGAATTTAATAAGGAATATATATACTTTTGTGGGTCTATGACCAATATTTCGATGTGTTACAAACGGAATGACAAATTCTTAGAATTTAATAAGGAATATATATACTTTTGTGAGTCTATGACCAATATTTCGATGTGTTACAAACGGAATGACAAAATCAATATACTCCGGCAAGGCACGGCTACACGGCAAAAAATAATATTGGTTGAAGTCGCTTCAACATACTCCCGCGGGCGAATGGCAAATGCACCCTTTCCAAGGACCATAGATTATACAACCAAATTTGGATTTTTGTGCACAGGGCCCGTCATCTAAAGGAACTTCAACTTCATTAGAGAGAATTTTCTGGGCGATATCTCTACCAAGTACTCCATCTCGCCAGGTATTGTAAAAGAGATGACCTAGTGGATGGTATCGCTTAAAATGCATCATGAACGCACTGTCGTTAATGGGCTCCGATATGTTTACATCCAGATATTGATTAATATGTGATTTCACAATAATTTCATCTGACTCTTTATGGGAAAATGCTTGCTCTAAAAAAAATAGACCGCACTGATTTCCTCGCTTATCTGTCGTAGATTTACATTCTGGTAGCCATCTCGCTACATCCGCAAGAATATAGGAGTCCTCTACCTTTGGATTAATTACAAAGGTTATATACATTTTTGCTCCCCGATTGTTTATGTTTATTCCTACCAGTGGAGGTTGAATTAGCCATATAGGCTCTTTTCTCGATAGCGTAACGTAACTGTCTATCGAATCTGGTTCCATTAGGTTCGGAATTTGTTATACCCTACACCACTTTAGTGGGAAGGGTATATTGGGTTTGTGCTGATGTTTGTAACA
Organism: Lucilia sericata; assembly: GCF_015586225.1. NCBI lineage: Eukaryota > Metazoa > Arthropoda > Insecta > Diptera > Calliphoridae > Lucilia > Lucilia sericata. Next base: position 227,528 of record NW_023994193.1, read on the forward strand.
TACAAAAATATTCGTCCTATACCCACCTTAAAGTATACCAATCGGCTTAGAATCGATTAAGCTATCCGTCCGTCCGTCTGGCTGTCCATGTAAACCTTGTGCGCAAGGTACAGGTCGCAATTTTCAAGATAATTGGATGAAATTTGGCATGCTTTTTTGGCCCAAGGACGAAGCCTATTGAAAATGGTTAAAATCGGTCCATTATTTCACCTAGCCCCCATAGAACAGAACCCCCCGAAAAGGGCTTCTGAGCTCATAATTATGTTAAATATACAGGTATATCGATAAAATGCGGAACAACTAAGTTTTATAGAAGTCCTGATGACCCTGCCAAATTTCATAAAGATCGGGCCCCATTTGACCCTAGCTCCCATACAAAGTCCCCTTCAGAAAACTACTTGAATGTCCAAAATTAACAAAATAAACACAAATATCGCGATGAAATTCAGCAAAATAAAATATTATGTAAATATAAATATATTCACAAAATTTTATCGGGCTTAGTCCATATTTACCCCTAGCCCCCATATAAAGCCTCTTTCAGAAAATTAATTTTTCATCCATAAATTGCTTAAATATATCGGAACAAGGTAATATTGAAGATAAATGTTTTATTATGAAAAATAAATCACATTTAATATTCATAACTCGTGTAGGGTATCATATGGTCGGCCACGCCCGACTATACTTTCTTACTTGTTTTTTGATTGGTTTTGGTGATGATGTTGGAGTTGTCTGAGAGCCGCGCTCGGTTAATACCTTGTAGCACCCTTTGATGTTTGCACTTGTTTTACCGTAGTCTCAGGAAGAGTAAAAGCAGCATTTGAGTCAATTGCGGTAGGAGTTTCTAGGAGAGGACGATTCGCAGTCAATTTCAATTCTGTGGGCTCTAGTATGTTCCTTGGTGACTGGAGTATTTTCGACCTTAACTGCTACCAAGGCCTCAAAAAGAACATTGTTTAATGTTGTATCTTCAATCCATACCGGTTGGTTGTCATCCTCAAAACTGGAAGAAAGTGGGACCGTTCTTCACGATGTAAAATTGTGTGGTGTTTAGCATTACAAAACTTGTTGGGACCGTATTCAAAATAACATTGTTCTAGTGGAGTGCACCAATTACGTGAGTGATCAAAGGCCAGACAGTTAAGGCAATAACCCTTGTTTATAATGGTCAGTCGTTTTATTTCCATACTCCATTTTTTAAATCTGCGACAGTACTTCAAAGGCTGATTTAAACCACATATATGACATTTTGGTTTCCCGGTAATCTAGATTAGAAAAGAAAGAGATAAAAGAAATAGGTACAGTATAAATAAATATTGAGTGCAATTGAGATATCTTTTTTTTTACTCGATCAAGGGAAATTTAGTAAGTTAATTAGTTACATTTTTTAGGCGGATCATTACGGTTATTTGTTGGTAATAAACATAATTTTACAACAGGTCGCAAAATAGTACCGTTTCTAGTTCGTACTTCAACAACTCTTATTTTGCTATCACGCCCGTAAATGACGTTCTCCATAGAAAATTTATAGCTTACTACATTGATATTGTGTTGCTTATTTTGTATTCGAAAGTGCTTACAAACTTACACACACTCTGGCTTACTTTACACAGGGTATGGCCGCTTGAAAATGACACACTAACTGATATACTTGGTTTGCGATATTGTGTGTAGATTATACTTTTTTTGTAATATACTTGTGTGTGAAAAAGTAGCTATTCCTACATTCTTACCGATATACCTAGTAAGTAAAATTGTTTCTACAGCTCCTTTCTAGGTGGAACGCAAGGGTATCAAAAAGTATCTACAACACCTTTCTAGTTTAAATTGATGTGTATTAAGAAGTATCTAAATATGTATATTTTTTTTAAATGTTACCCAAATACATGTATCTACAAATTCATTCATAAGTATAAGGCCATTCCAATTATAACTAGATCATGATCCTAATTTTAAGCAATAAATTTTGCTTAAAATTCATCTAAACATTGAAAAAATGTTGATCCAAAAAATATTTTTCGATAAATTTTTTGTTGGTTAAATTACAGCACACTTGATTTTTTTATATTTTAATTTTCTGTTCTCATATACAATGTTAATCACAAGTATATTAAGATGTAATGCAAAAAAATTATTAAAAATTTAAACTTCATATCCAGATTTTATATACAAGTAAATGAAATTATAAGTAACACAAAGTAAAGCACACAACATTGGTTACAATTCCGAGTACTCTGAAAATTTTCTGTGGGGTTGGTTATACTGCTAAGTCGCCACTCTGTAGGTGGTAAAAGGTCTTCTTTTACTATAACTATATCATTTGGCTTTAAGTTATCTCGTTCTTTCTGCGATTTAAAGCGGCGTTGAAGCTCGGAGATATATTCCGTTTTCCATATTCTGGCCAAAAATGTTGAAGGGCTTTTATTCTCTCCCAGCGTTTCAAGAGGGGCACATTTTCTATTTGGGGTTCATCAAGAGCTTCGGGCAGAGCAGTAATCGGGGCTCCTCGAAGTAAGTGACCTGGAGCTAGCGGTAAAACTTCCGTCGTGTTTTCTGTTATTGGTGACAGTGGTCTCGTATTTAAAACTGCTTCGATACGAACAAGATGTGTAGAAAATTCCTCATAGGAAAATGATAAATTGTGATAAACTGTGATCTTTTTCAAATGGGTTTTCATACTCTTCACTGCAGCCTCCCAGAGTCCAACCATATGGGGTGCGTATGGTGGAATGAAAGACCAATTGAATCAATTAGAGCCTTTTCTGCTGACTTCAAGAAAATATTGTGGGTTTTGAGTAAGGCATAACTTGCTCCTAGAAAGTTTCTTCCATTATCGGAAAACATTGTTTTAGGGAGCCCTCGTCTCCCAATGGACTCAACGTTAACAATCTGCTTTTACGACTTAATGATTGCTTTTCTTTTAAATTATTGTAATCTTTGCCAAAATATATCTTGGGCAATTGAGATGAGTCGAATTTTCATACAGTTTATTTCTTCTGATGTAATGAACTTTTCAGTCGAAAATGGTTTTTTAAGGACGCGGTTTATAAATCGAATTCTATAGCATAGATTTCCCAACGCCTTTTCAAACGATGAAAATTCTTCAGGTAGTGCTGTAGTGTTTTTAAATTCCAGGTCTGTTGGATCAAAAGTACGTGGAGTTGGCCATGAAGTTTTGGCCAGGTGGGCCCATGCCACCACAATTCTTTATCTGCCAGGGGGAGCGACCACGTGTTCCTATATCTGCAGGATTTTCTTCGGTTTTTACATGCCTCCAGTGATGAGTACTTGTAATGATGACGATCTGGGCCACCCGATTTGCAACATAAGTTTTCAATGTATTAGGTGGTTTCTGCAACCAGCCTAATACTATAAACGAATCTTTCCAGAAAATAATTCATAGGTGAACTGGCAGTTCGTACCTAAGCATCGTATTAGCTTAGCAATCAATAAAGCTCCACACAATTCGAGCTTCGGAATTGTAGTCTTCTTAATTGGAGCTACCTTCGTTTTTGCAACTAATAATTTGCAACCAATTTGGCCTTCTAAGCTTTCTGTTCTGATGTACACATAACCGCAATAAGTCTTCTCTGAGGCATCACAAAAGCGATACTGTGCCATAAATGTGTAAAATACATGCCGTCTAATACCACCTTTAGCTCGCCTTGTTTGAGCTTGGCTTCTTCAAATGTGTGCCCACCGGACAAAATATCGTCCATGTATACTTGTAATACTTGTAATTTCGCCAACGTAGCATTATTTGGATTAAATCTTTTTGAAGTGTAGGACATAAACAATCATTCTGGGACAAACCACTTTCAGTCTTTTTCGAGGCATTGAATACCACTCGTACCCTTGTCGTTTTACTTTCGGGTTTTATGACAGCATGATGTGGAAGAAAAAAAGATGAATTTTCTTCATGTTTGGGCTCATAATATACAACTGATTAAATGTGATGTAAATCTATATACTCTTGGAGAACTTTCATATAATGTTCTTTTAATTCTGGGGATTTATCAAGAGTTTTTTCCATCCTGTGGTACTGTGCAAGTTTTTTCCATCCTGTGGTACTGTGCAAGTGCCATATTTTTTGATAAAAAAAAATTTCATTGGGATATGTATGTTTCTTTAAAAGGAAGCCAAACTATATAACGCCAGTCAGATTGTCTAGTTGTCATTTTCTGAAAATAGTTTTCACAAAAAACTCTCTGTACCTCGCTTTTTTCAACCTCTTCTAGCTCTTCTAGCAAAATCTTCTTAATGGCTCGTGAAAAAACAAATCCTATGAGTTATAGATTACTGTATGAAAGAAAGTAATCTCGTTCAGGTTGAGGACCTGACAAATACCATCCAAAGTAGGACTCTCTTGCTTCAAGACAATTTCCAACATTAAGTTTCACACCAACTAATCTCATACATAATCATATATGATTATATATGAACATGTATGAGAATGTATGAACATATATGGTTTCATATATGAACATATATGTGTTCATATATGAACATACATGAAAAATTTTATCATATATGGATGCATATATGGAACCATATATGGAGAATTGAATCATATATGGACGCATATATGGAATCATATATGAAAACTTGTATCATATAAGGACGCTTATATGAACACTTTTGTCATATATGGCATCATATATGAACATATATGGATTCATCCATAAATAATGTATGTATGTATGTATGTATGTATGTATGTATGTATGTATGTATGTATGTATGTATGTATGTATGTATGTATGTATGTATGTATGTATGTATGTATGTATGTATGTATGTATGTATGTATGTATGTATGTATGTATGTATGTATGTATGTATGTATGTATGATGTATGTATGTATGTATGTATGTATGTATGTATGTATGTATGTATGTATGTATGTATGTAGTATGTATGTATGTATGTATGTATGTATGTATGTATGTATGTATGTATGTATGTATGTATGTATGTATGTATGTATGTATGTATGTATGGTATGTATGTATGTATGTATGTATGTATGTATGTATGTATGTATGTATGTATGTATGTATGTATGTATGTATGTATGTATGTATGTATGTATGTATGTATGTATGTATGTATGTATGTATGTATGTATGTATGTATGTATGTATGTATGTATGTATGTATGTATGTATGTATGTATGTATGTATGTATGTATGTATGTATGTATGTATGTATGTATGTATGTATGTACTCGGGGGAGTTTTCCAGTTTTTTCCTACCGAGCGCGTCCCCGGGTGGCGGATAGGGGGTGGTGATGAACCATCTGTCCTCTCCCAGCTTTAATTTCACTTAATCTGAGGGAGGGCAGATTGTCCACCACCTGGGAATATTATATTCCCCGCGCACCAAAAAACTGCAAACAAAACAAATATGGAAAATAAAAATAAAAAGATAAAAGTTACGCTGCAGGGCCTAAATAACCCAGTACCAGCGGCAAGTGTTGATCTACTCGCGAGTCACGTGTCGTCGTCATCCTGCAATCGTGAGCAAAATACTACTACGGAGGTGGGTACCTTGGAATCCGTGGCGGACAATGCGTCAAGTGTACAGCATGCCACTGCCAAAAATATAGGGGTGAAAGAGAAGGATGTACTCGGAGAGAGCTCTAAGCTACCTCAGCCTTTAAATATAGGTAAGGGTTCCGACTCTGAATCCTCAGATGATAATAATACCATTATAGCAAATCCCAAAAAAGATGAAGTAGAGCAAATGGTGAAAGAGGTGAGTGATAGCATAGCTAAACTACCTATTACTAAGAAAAGACTTTCTGGAGCACAGAGGAGGAAGTTGAAAAAGATGCTTCAGGAAATAATAGTTAGTCAATCCCACGACACTCCAAAGGAAAAATCGGACTCTCTCACAAGATCTGAGGCAAAAAGGATCAGGTCTCCCGAGGAGTTGACAACTGAGAATAAACCTAAGAAGAAAAAGAGCTCCCCGTCTTCTAATACACAGTCGAAGCCAAGCCATACTTCACTCAAAGGAATCTCAAGTGAGAATCCTGCGAGTAAGGGTGACAACGCCGGCGAAATCAACCTCGAAGGTAAGGGAATCTCAAAAGAAGTCTCGAAAAACGAGGAAGGAGAAGCTAGACGGAGGAAAAGGAAAAGAGCCGCCATCTTACGCCAAAGTTGCCAGAAGTAGGCACCGGGACGATCTCTGCTATGCAGTTTACGATGCCGGTAATCCGACAGACAAAATTCCAATAGACCAACAGAGTAAAACAGAAGACCTGGTCAACAATAAGATAGTGGACCATGCAATCGCTTCTAAGGGCAAACAACCAATAGAGAGCGAGAGCTGCGAGTTCAGCATGGGCGTGATGTTGATGAGGTTGGCAACTCACCAATGTGTTAGCACCCTAAAGAACTTGGTGGAAAGTATTCCTCCCCCCTGGGACGGCGCTAGGCTGAGACTGGCAAAGAAGAGCGAGCTTCCGGTGCTCCTAAAGTCCACTGTCTACATAAAAGGATGGGGCAGTAAACTGGCTAATGAACGTATACTGGAAATTCTTGGAGGCAAAATGCTGAGCTGGCCGTGGAAAAATGGGATGTCTTTTACAGGAAAGAAGAACCTGAGGGAACTTTATTTGTAATAGGTATCGACCAGAAATCCATGCTAGTCTTGCCAAGAATAAAGGTAGGGCTTACTTCGCCTCTAAAGCTGTCATATTTAAAATAGGGAAGGTACCGATTGGAAGGGCTGTTACAACAAGCCTCGAAAAGGACACTAAAAAACCTAAGACCACAGCATCAGTATCCACTACTGATAACGTTGAGGAGTCAAATCCTAAAATCGAGGAAATTACCATTAACTCGCCAGAAGAAAGTGTAGTTGCCCTTTCCAAAATTGGGAAGGCGCCGATTAAAAGGCTGTCAAAACCGGCCACGACAAGGACACTAAAACACCTAAGACAGTACCCAAAGCATTATTAGCAAGTACTGTCAATGTTGAGGAGTCAAATCCTAAAAGCGGGGAGGAAATCACTCACCCGCCAGAAGACAGAACAGCAGTGCTCTCCAGAATTGGGAATGTGTCTATTAAAAATACTGCTATTCCTATGCCTGATAAGGACACCGCAGAGCCATCAACAGTACCCACTGCATTAATAGCCACTTCAGGCTACCCGGAGGAGTCAAATCCAAAGAGCGAGGAGGTGACCACCAACTCGCTGGAAGACAGTTTAATGGATGACCATGATTGAGGTTATCCAAATAAACCTTCATCGGAGCGAGACAGCTACCAACGCTCTGATGGCTAAAATTAACACAGGTAAAATACATATAGCTTTAATCCAGGAACCTTGGACGATTCGCAACAAGGTTTTTGGATTAAATCACGTAAATTTCCAACTTTTCTACGCTGATACAGGATCTCGCCCGAGAACATGTATCTTATGTCACAAGAACTTATGTTTTCTCCTCTCAACAGGATTATCAACATCGGATGCAACGGTGCTGAAGCCAGGTCGTGGCAACATATTCCTTGCATCTGTTTACCTGCCCATCGATTCTCCGACACTACCACCAACGTCGGATCTGATGAAACTGGTTGAAGAGGCACAAAGAAAAAATAAGAAAATTGTAATAGGTTGTGATGCCAACTCGCACCATGTAGCTTGGGGTAGTACAAACACCAATCGAAGGGGACAAGCCCTCATGGATTTCCTTAATACTAAAAACTTGATAACATTGAACTTAGGTAATAAAGCTACCTTCGTCAAAAGAATCAGAGAAGAAGTATTAGATATAACTATATGTTCAGAAGAGCTTATAAACGAAATTCAGGATTGGAGAGTTTCGGACGAGCACTCCTTTTCTGATCATCGATACATAAGATTCAAAATACTAAGGCCACCACCAAAGCCGATAAAGTTTCGGATTAAGTCTAAAACTAATTGGACAATGTTCGGGACCTTACTAAAGAACCGTTTAGGTCAGGACACTTCTCAATGTCGAAATAAAGAGGATAAAGATGCCAAAGTGGAGACGTTCACAAGTGCCCTGGTTGAATCGTTCGAGGACAGCTGCCCTCTGCGAGAGCGGAGATCTGCCCAGGAAAAACCCTGGGTAACTGGGGAGATCCGGAACCTTGGGAAGACCCTTCGCAAACTATTTAACCGGCCACGGCGTAAAAAGACCGCAGTATACTGGGATGAGTATCGTAATAATCTTGGTGAATATAAGAAAATCGTTCGAAAAGCCAAACGAGACTCCTGGAAACTTTTCTGTGAACAGGTAGATAGCGTAAATGACGTATCGAAGATAAAAAAATTCCTATCCAAAACTCATGTCCAACCGGAATCTATGATCGATGACACGGGCAGGAGGCTTGAGGATATGGAGGAGACAATGAAACTCCTAATGGATTCTCATTTCCCACCCGGTATATCGAATAACATAGATGAACCGATACTGGAGGAAGGGGAGGGTAACACGGAAATAGTTATTACAACTGACATGGTTAAAGGGGCAATCAAGAGCTTTGCTCCCTATAAAGCTGCAGGGCCAGATGGAATTTTCCCGGCACTTTTGCAGATGGAGGCGGGACTGGTTTCCGTACATCTGTCACAGATATTCACTGCATGGTTAAAATTGGCATATAATCCAGTTAAGTGGCAGGATGCAAGGGTAATATTTATATCCAAACCAGGGAAACCTAGCTATGCGACACCTAAGTCCTATCGACCGATAAGTCTTACGTCCTTCCTACTTAAAACCTTGGAACGGAAGCAGCATATCATACAAAGACCTTAAATATAAGCAGCATGCTTATGTAAGGGACGATCGGTGGAAACCGCTTTAAACGAAGTTGTCTTTCGATAGCAAACTGTATACACTGGCGGTATGCATTGACATCGAAGGCGCTTTCAATAACGTGCACACTGATACCCTTATCCAATCCCTAGACCAGTTTTGTGTTGACCGGGTGCTCCGTAACTGGATCAACTACATGCTAAGGAACAGATGGATAAGCTGCGAGATGTACGATATAACTATCAGGAAAAAGGTATTTCGTGGTATACCACAGGGTGGCATTTTGTCACCTTTACTCTGGGTTACCACGATTAATAGCCTCCTAAGGACCCTAACCGAGAAAGGACTTAGACCTGTCTGCTATGCAGACGATGTCGTAATACTTTTAAAGGGAAAGGATTCAAATTACTTGTGAAGAAGAGCTGAGGAGGCTCTGAATACGGCCTTGAGCTGGGCTCAACCGAGAGGCCTCAATGTTAACCCGGCGAAGACGGAAATCTGTCTTTTCACAAGAAAGACAAAAATTTCTGCATATACTGAACCTTGCTTCCTGGGCAAGAAGATACCGGTGACAGACAAAGTTAAGTACTTAGGTGTAATACTTGACCGGAAATTAAAATGGAGGCACCACATAAAGGGAAAGGATTCAAATTACTTGTGAAGAAGAGCTGAGGAGGCTCTGAATACGGCCTTGAGCTGGGCTCAACCGAGAGGCCTCAATGTTAACCCGGCGAAGACGGAAATCTGTCTTTTCACAAGAAAGACAAAAATTTCTGCATATACTGAACCTTGCTTCCTGGGCAAGAAGATACCGGTGACAGACAAAGTTAAGTACTTAGGTGTAATACTTGACCGGAAATTAAAATGGAGGCACCACATAGAGGATAGGATCAACAAGGCACATCGGTGCTGGGCGATATGTAGGAGAACCATAGGCATGAAATGGGGTCTTAGTCCTACTATGACAAATTGGCTTTATAAAAGTGTAATTAGACCAATTCTAGCTTATGCTTCAATAATCTGGTGGACTGCTTTGGACAAAAAGTGTAATATCAAACTACTACATGCTACTTGGGTATAAGTGGTGCCATGTGTACTACTTCAACCAAAGCTCTGGAAACGTTGCTAGATATTCCACCCATTGAAACGTATATAAGATATGAGGCGGCGCTTACAGCCGAACGGCTCTTTACTTTAGGCGAACTGGCCAAAAACCGTTATAGGACACGTCAGCAATGTATACTGGACACATTAGAAGGTTATACACATTCATCGGACGTGCCTGATCGCATACCAGACACAGAATATGTCGGAAACTTTGAAACGCTAATCCCAGATAGAATGTCTTGGTCAAGCGGAACATTAGAGCAAATACCATTAGGAATCCGTTGCTACACGGATGGCTCTAAATTAGGGGACAAAGTGGGCCTGGGGTTCTATATTGAAGACCCAGAAACAGAAATATAGCACCGTTTACCTAATCATAACACAAGCTTCCAGGCAGAAGTACAAGCAATAACGGAATGTGTAAATTGGACTAGAATAAATATGGCGCCCACAGGGCTTAATATATTTACCGACAGCCAGAAGGCAATTTGTGCGATATCAGGTGATAGAATTAAATCTAAGACCGTATTGGATTGTAAGAAAGCTTTAACTGAATACTCTCCCAGAGGTAAGGTTCATATCATATGGGTACCAGGCCACTCGGGAGTAGTCAGCAACGAAAGGGCGAATGTAATAGCTTTAAAGGGAAGGGAGCTCGATGCAGTTAACTTGACAAACGCAAAACCATTCGACGCAACAAAAGCTGAATTAAAAATATGGATGAGAGAATCCCATAAGGCCTCTTGGAATAATGAAACGGTGGGTAGAACCACAAAGATTCTATGGGGTGACCCTGATGAGAGCAAGACGAGAAATCTCCTCAAAATGAGCAAGTCTGAGGTTAGTATGATGGTACGTATTCTGAGTGGACACACAGGATTACGAACACATCTATACAAAATTGGACGTGCGGATTCAGACGAATGTAGAGCATGTGGAGAAGATAGTGAAACTCTGGAGCACTTTCTTTGCCATTGTCAGACATTCGTCGAAGTTAGATCCAAGTATCTTGGAAGTGATGTTATTCCGGAAATAACATTCTTAACCAACACCGATTGGAAGATTTTTAGGAATTACGTCCAGGAAACTGAGTTTCTGAACATGGAAAAATAATACATTCAGTGAACAATTTTTGTTTCTTGAATTGGAGCGCACAACAGGCCCGATAGTGGCCTAGGTGTATTTCTTGGCAAATTTGTTGATTTTGTAAAACATACATATATAAAAACTGCGAGAAACAGGTAAAAATCCTCATAAATGTTTATTTATCACTAAAAAATCATTCAAGTTAAGGGTACCAAAATCTTTTTACCATACATTTTCTAGAATTTTATTACATTTACACGTGTGCACATATATATTACAAAAAGTAGGCGAAATATGCTTTATTGTTGGTTTTATTATATTTTCATACATATGTATGTATAAAAATCGCGAAAACTACTACCTGCTATTGAAAAATAAAAATGTTAAAATCGGTATTTTCTATATTATACTTTTCATAATTTTATTATACTCGCACGTGTACGTTTAAATATATACAAAGTTAGGTAAAAATCAACTTTACTATCATTGGATATTTGCAATTTAATTTTGATTCATATTCATTCAGAGTATTAATGACAATTCATTAGAATACATCAATTTACCCGCTGCTAAAAATCGCGTACGTAAAATAATATTAGCAACACCGCTAACGATAAAAACAAACACATTCTACGCAATATTTAAAACAAATAGTAACACAATACCAAAAACTGCTAAATGTATTTAATTAAATATATAAATTAATTGTTTAAAATGTGTTTCTGTAAAATTTTCTGTAAAAAACAAAGGAAGCAATCATTTTTTGCAAAAAAAAAACAAACAAATAAAATTCGTAAGAAAGAAGATTCGACACAACCTATTAATATGAAGGAAAAAGTAAGTACATATGCACAGTGAATCAACTAAGTTTTTTGCCTACCTTTTTTAAGAGAATTTTGTTTTTTGTTCATAAATAAAATTCAAAAAAACAGGTAAAAAGTAAACTTATGTTTTCCAATTAAAAATAGAGATTGTGTAGAATGGGAAAACCAAGAAAAAAATATTAAAATAAAAATTTTGGTGCATTTGTTGTTGCATTTTATGATTTTTCATCAGAATTTGCACGTCAATAAAGTATTTTGCATATTGATATTTCCAGTTAATTTTGTTGGGTTTTTCAAAGCTCTGGAAACGTTGCTAGATATTCCACCCATTGAAACGTATATAAGATATGAGGCGGCGCTTACAGCCGAACGGCTCTTTACTTTAGGCGAACTGGCCAAAAACCGTTATAGGACACGTCAGCAATGTATACTGGACACATTAGAAGGTTATACACATTCATCGGACGTGCCTGATCGCATACCAGACACAGAATATGTCGGAAACTTTGAAACGCTAATCCCAGATAGAATGTCTTGGTCAAGCGGAACATTAGAGCAAATACCATTAGGAATCCGTTGCTACACGGATGGCTCTAAATTAGGGGACAAAGTGGGCCTGGGGTTCTATATTGAAGACCCAGAAACAGAAATATAGCACCGTTTACCTAATCATAACACAAGCTTCCAGGCAGAAGTACAAGCAATAACGGAATGTGTAAATTGGACTAGAATAAATATGGCGCCCACAGGGCTTAATATATTTACCGACAGCCAGAAGGCAATTTGTGCGATATCAGGTGATAGAATTAAATCTAAGACCGTATTGGATTGTAAGAAAGCTTTAACTGAATACTCTCCCAGAGGTAAGGTTCATATCATATGGGTACCAGGCCACTCGGGAGTAGTCGGCAACGAAAGGGCGAATGTAATAGCTTTAAAGGGAAGGGAGCTCGATGCAGTTAACTTGACAAACGCAAAACCATTCGACGCAACAAAAGCTGAATTAAAAATATGGATGAGAGAATCCCATAAGGCCTCTTGGAATAATGAAACGGTGGGTAGAACCACAAAGATTCTATGGGGTGACCCTGATGAGAGCAAGACGAGAAATCTCCTCAAAATGAGCAAGTCTGAGGTTAGTATGATGGTACGTATTCTGAGTGGACACACAGGATTACGAACACATCTATACAAAATTGGACGTGCGGATTCAGACGAATGTAGAGCATGTGGAGAAGATAGTGAAACTCTGGAGCACTTTCTTTGCCATTGTCAGACATTCGTCGAAGTTAGATCCAAGTATCTTGGAAGTGATGTTATTCCGGAAATAACATTCTTAACCAACACCGATTGGAAGATTTTTAGGAATTACGTCCAGGAAACTGAGTTTCTGAACATGGAAAAATAATACATTCAGTGAACAATTTTTGTTTCTTGAATTGGAGCGCACAACAGGCCCGATAGTGGCCTAGGTGTATTTCTTGGCAAATTTGTTGATTTTGTAAAACATACATATATAAAAACCGCGAGAAACAGGTAAAAATCCTCATAAATGTTTATTTATCACTAAAAAATCATTCAAGTTAAGGGTACCAAAATCTTTTTACCATACATTTTCTAGAATTTTATTACATTTACACGTGTGCACATATATATTACAAAAAGTAGGCGAAATATGCTTTATTGTTGGTTTTATTATATTTTCATACATATGTATGTATAAAAATCGCGAAAACTACTACCTGCTATTGAAAAATAAAAATGTTAAAATCGGTATTTTCTATATTATACTTTTCATAATTTTATTATACTCGCACGTGTACGTTTAAATATATACAAAGTTAGGTAAAAATCAACTTTACTATCATTGGATATTTGCAATTTAATTTTGATTCATATTCATTCAGAGTATTAATGACAATTCATTAGAATACATCAATTTACCCGCTGCTAAAAATCGCGTACGTAAAATAATATTAGCAACACCGCTAACGATAAAAACAAACACATTCTACGCAATATTTAAAACAAATAGTAACACAATACCAAAAACTGCTAAATGTATTTAATTAAATATATAAATTAATTGTTTAAAATGTGTTTCTGTAAAATTTTCTGTAAAAAACAAAGGAAGCAATCATTTTTTGCAAAAAAAAAAAACAAACAAATAAAATTCGTAAGAAAGAAGATTCGACACAACCTATTAATATGAAGGAAAAAGTAAGTACATATGCACAGTGAATCAACTAAGTTTTTTGCCTACCTTTTTTAAGAGAATTTTGTTTTTTGTTCATAAATAAAATTCAAAAAAACAGGTAAAAAGTAAACTTATGTTTTCCAATTAAAAATAGAGATTGTGTAGAATGGGAAAACCAAGAAAAAAATATTAAAATAAAAATTTTGGTGCATTTGTTGTTGCATTTTATGATTTTTCATCAGAATTTGCACGTCAATAAAGTATTTTGCATATTGATATTTCCAGTTAATTTTGTTGGGTTTTTCAAATTATTTTTTAATTGCTTTTTGGAATTTATTGTTTTATTGTTAAAAGGACACGTGTTAAGTATTTTTCAATTGTAATTTTCAAAAATCATATCCTTATTGTGTGAAACTGTGTAGTTATTTGCGCTAAAAATGTTTAAAGGGAAATAATGAGGCAATTCCAATATAAAAAATTAATTTAGATTTTTAGAACAAGTATAAATCAATGGAATTCAATTATGAGATGTTTAATCAATCATTAAAAAATATAAAATATAGAAATTGATGAAATAACACAAAGAATTATTAAAAAAACGCACTGAGTTGTCTTTCAAAATCTTTAACTGCCAAAGGAGAGCGACTTGTATCCAAGCAAAAACCATTGAAGTCCTCATTTATCTTCTCCAAAGTCCATATACGAACTTAAATGAACACTATGTTTAAATTTAGACCTCTAAACAGACCTTAGGCTGCTTGGAAACAATATAAAGCGAACAATCGTGTGGTACAGGAAAAATACTTAATTTAGATATTTACAAATAGGTTCTCATCACCTAAGATTCACAAAGCAATATTTTACAGCTAATACATACACTTATATATAGTTAGAACCCAAATCAAAATAACTTTCCAAATCCAACTACGCACAGTGGTATAGGAAAAAAAAAGAGGGAAATAATTCGGTAACTTCTAAACGGTTAATCCGATTTTAATGAAATTTGGTATGCACAAAGAGGAGGTGTTGTCGAGTTTAGGTTTTGAATTTGGACCTTATAGGCCAACCAGGGGCCCGGCGGGGGGTCCTCAAATTAGGACACCTCGGCTATGTTAAATTTGTAAAACGATCCTATTTCTTCATTTGAGTTCCGATTTAAAAAAAATTTCGTATATAGAATCTCCTCATCGAGCACTATAAAAAATGTCGTCGTAGCAGTAAATTATCTCTTATAGTTTAGGAGATATTCGCATTTGAATATTAAAATTTTAAAATTTTTACCGTCCTTACTTTAGTTTTTTTGATAATAGCAGGTCCAAATATTTCCGATTTTCGCCATTTTTTTTTATTTGCTTAACAACAAGTTTATATACCAAGCAGTGAAAGAATTATGTAAAAATCATGACTGAGTCCAAAGTTATAGGCATTTAAATTTAAAAAATTAAAAAAGGCGATTTTTTGTCATTTTTTTGGGAAAAAAGTATCTTTTTCTTTTTAAGTTATCTAAAAAGTTTCTAAGAAGATGTATATAGAATTTATACTTTTTGGAAAGCTGACTTTACATAAAATACGATAAATGAAACAAAACCTAAAAATTTTTGATACCGAGGGGACCAGGTCCATCCAAAAAAACCCTATTTTTTATGGAAAATTAAATTTTGAGCAAAAATTCTCAAATCGCATAGTCGATATCAAATTATAGTGACCTGTTTTATATGACCCAATAAGTTCTTAATCATTTTGTAACGGGTTTCGATAACCCCGCCCCTGGTATGGATATAATAGGCAAAAAACCAAAAAATCCCATTTTTGGGATTTTTTAAAACTTTTTTGGGAATTCCGGGATTTCTAATAAGAAAATTCGAAATTTTTATTTAATTTTGGATTTTGAGTAAAAAAATCTACCTAACTGTAAAATTTCATCAAAAAATATTCATAAATAAAATTTTTATTGCAATTTGAAAAATTTGTATCTTCGCAAAAACTGAATAAAAAACATTTTTTAATTTTTTTAAAAAAAGTATTCCGCGAATTTTTTAATTTTCAAAAATTATATACAGTTTTGAAAAATAGACAAAATTACCTTTCCATTGATATATAACATGCCTACCTAATGTTTTTTAAGTGACAAATTAATTAGGGAAAACTCAACATCTTTTAGAAAATTTACCTAGCACTATTATTTTCATCCATATATGTAACAAATTTAAGAGTTAACCTTATGGATGAAAATAATAGTGCTAGGCAAATTTTCTAAAAGATGTTGAGTTTTCCCTAATTAATTTGTCACTTAAAAAACATTAGGTAGGCATGTTATATATCAATGGAAAGGTAATTTTGTCTATTTTTCAAAACTGTATATAATTTTTGAAAATTAAAAAATTCGCGGAATACTTTTTTAAAAAAAAATTAAAAAATGTTTTTTATTCAGTTTTTGCGAAGATACAAATTTTTCTAATTGCAATAAAAATTTTATTTATGAATATTTTTTGATGAAATTTTACAGTTAGGTAGATTTTTTTACTTAAAATCCAAAATTAAATCAAAATTTCGAATTTTCTTATTAGAAATCCCGGAATTCCCAAAAAAGTTTTAAAAAATCCCAAAAATGGGATTTTTTAGTTTTTTGCCTATTATATCCATACCAGGGGCGGGGTTATCGAAACCCGTTACAAAATGATTAAGAACATATTGGGTCATATAAAACAGGTCACTATAATTTGATATCGACTATCCGATTTGAGAATTTTTGCTCAAAATTTAATTTTCCATAAAAAATAGGGTTTTTTTGGATGGACCTGGTCCCCTCGGTATCAAAAATTTTTAGGTTTTGTTTCATTTATCGTACTTTATGTAAAGTCAGCTTTCCAAAAAGTATAAATTCTATATACATCTTCTTAGAAACTTTTTAGATAACTTAAAAAGAAAAAGATACTTTTTTCCCAAAAAAATGACAAAAAATCGCCTTTTTTTAATTTTTTAAATTAAAATGCCTATAACTTTGGACTCAGTCATGATTTTTACATAATTCTTTCACTGCTTGATATATAAACTTGTTGTTAAGCGAATAAAACAAAATGGCGAAAATCGGGAATATTTGGACCTGCTATTATCAAAAAAAACTAAAGTAAGGACGGTAAAAATTTTAAAATTTTAATTTTCAAATGCGAATATCTCCTAAACTATAAGAGATAATTTACTGCTATGACAACATTTTTTATAGTGCTCGATGAGGAGATTCTATATACGAAATTTTTTTTAAATCGGAACTCAAATGAAGAAATAGGATCGTTTTAAAAATTTAACATAGCCGAGGTGTCCTAATTTGATGACCCCCCGCCGGGCCCCTGGTTGGCCTATAAGGTCCAAATTCAAAACCTAAACTCGACAACACCTCCTCTTTGTGCACACCAAATTTCATTAAAATCGGATTAACCGTTTAGAAGTTACCGAATTATTTCCCTCTTTTTTTTTTCCTATACCACTGTGCTACGCCTACTGTATTTAATTCATAAAATAATGCATTCAAAATATGAGGTAGAATATCAAAATTCTAGCATGTAATAGTTCTATAGTGGTATACGGTGATATCACCATACTTAGAGTGGCTAGGATGGTACTTAGTGTTAGCTTTATTGAATAAGAATCAATATTATACAATTCTAAATAAAATTCACACAGTAACTCCCCAAATAGATGGGGTTTCCGTAATGTAGTTTTTGTTTATGAATACAAAATGACCAAAAACCTAGATTATTTGTGTTATAATCTATAGATTTATACCCCACTAAAATTTTCTTTCTAGGTCCAAATCCATTGATTTCCTAATATATCATGTATCCAATTCAAAATTACTTATTATTTTCGAAATTAAATCAAAGAAACGATGGATTTCATGTTAAGTCAAATATTGAAAAATTCTTATAGGTATATGGGATAATAAATCGGTTAAGAAATGTCCAAACTTAGTCGTTCCACTACTAAAATATCTAAAAAATGTTTTTCTAATATATAGGAGTAATAATAATGCAGCAATATTAAAAAAAATGAACAAAAAACCTAAAAAAAGCAAAATACTTTATTGACCTTAGAAGTTAACAATACGTTCACATTTTATCAAAAATCTCGTTAATTAATATCACGATTTTACTTTTTATGGTAGAAAATTAAAATATAAGATATTCTTTAAAAAATACAATAAACAAATTGCTTTATTTTGCTAAAAATATTTGTTCAGATAAAGTTTTTTCTTAAAATTTATAAAATTTTACATAGGCAAATTACTTAATTGATTCACTGTATGTATATAATTTAATTTCATAAATATTCATAAATAAAATAAAAAGTGGTAATAATTATTTAGAACAATACTGCAGAAAACTTACGACTTGAATAAAAAAAACTTTCAAGACAAACTGGCAAGGATAACAGCAGAAAAAGTAACCGAAGCACAACAAAGTGGAGAATCTGAAGATCAACCTGCTGTGTCAAATCCTGCAATTGAAACCATACAAATAAAGGAAATTGATGCAACAATCATCGAAGTTATAAATTCTCCTGAAAGGAACTCCAGATAGATGTATGAAAAACTTTGAAAAAGATGTAAGTATAATACATATATAAAAATACCTATTAAACATAGTAAATATAAATTACTGTATTCTTATTGAATTTGTGTTTTCAGATAGTGCTATTAAAGGAAATAAAAGGAATAGTGTATGATAGCGTATTAGGGTCGACATTCAAGGCATCCCGTTTGGCCTGAAGACTTTGTTATTTATTTCATACAATAAATGGATGCCATTTTAACATGTACCTTTTCCGGGCAACCTTCAAAGACACAAGGGGATGATATGAGAAACAACAAATACGGCACATTGAATGGTGATGCTCGGAAAGCGTTAACAGGTAAGAATGTCAAGCTAAACGTATTAATGTTTACTATAATTTTGATTTTTTATATAATTGATTAGATTTCTGCCGAATATGCTCAAAAACATGAATGAACCCCTAAACTCCGCATGATGTTAATCAAACTAACACCCAATTTACACGATGATTTTTTTTCATGTTTGCCCAGACGTCTGTTTTCATGTTTGTCGATGATTGGTGGTGAGCGGGGTAGAGAAGAATGGGGGGTAAGAAAACAAACATGATTTGGGATTTTCATGATTGTTTTTGACATTCCTCTTTAAACTCATTCGTACTGTTGATATTATGCTCATGTAAAAAAATAATTATGTCTTTTTTTACATGAAAACATTAAAATTTGCATTAAAAAAATACTAAAGCGTGTAATTATTTTTTTTTAAATCAAATTAAATGGTTTTTATGTTAAAAATTTTATTTTATTTTTATTACGAATAAGTAATTAAAAAGGATTATACAATTAAACATCAAAAAAGACATGCATAGTTGCATGTAAAAAATCGCCGTATAAATGTTCATGATTTTTTGGAAGATTCTCAAAAGAGAATTGGAAAAAACAGACGTCTGAAAAGTCTTCATGTAAATTGCGCCTAAGACACAAAAAATAGGAGAACTTAAAAGGCAACATAAAAATATGTAATTCCCGTAAATAGAGAGACTGAATATATTTTATTTTTTATGAATACTTTTTTATTTTAGGCTTAAAATATTTAATAGATTTGGTTTGAATCATGTCTTAAGATTTTGTTATTTTATTTTATTATACATATATTTATCATCATTATTTTATTATATTATGTATACAAATTTATAAGAAATGAATTTAAAATTATGTATATATTCTCATTAATTTAAAACAGAATTACCAGAAATACATACATATGTGCTAAGATTTCATTTTATTTTTTCTCTTATTTATTATTTACACAACATATAAATAAGTATGTACGTATTTACATAGAGTATAGTTTTTTAATATAAATTTAAATATTTATTAATGTTAATTAAATAATTTATTTCTATTTATAAGTCAAAACTTATGTTACCTGTAACTTTTAAATATTAAAATATATAAAAATCAAATTTTTAGAAAATTGATTTTTATATATGGTCATATATGTTCATATATCGCCAATTTTCGGATCCGAACATATATGGAGCTCCATATATGAAGATGTATGACTCCATATATGAATATATATATGAACATTTTTAGCTGGGGTAGTAAAATGTTTTAAAAGTTATTTCATGCGGTAACAAAAATTGTTTGTCAAAATTGTTATAATTATTTTTGTTATTTTTTTTTTTTTTGCTATTCGGGAAAAAAAATTGCAAATAAATGTAAAAATGTGCAAAATTATTTGTAAATGTTTCTTAGTTACTAACAGAGCACTTTTATGTTAAAAAACATAATATTTTACACAAAATGTATATAGAATACAAATTAATGTAAAGAATAAAGGTATTAATTTTTTTAGTTTTCGTGATCATTCCTTCAAGATTAAACCACACATAGTCGTGAATCTTAAAAATACTACTATACGTATGAAAAAAAATTAGATATAAATTGTGTACCTTCAGTCATTTAATATTTTTATCGAAGAAGGATGGTTTCAAACAATTCCGATATATATATATATATATATATATATATATATATATATATATATATATATATATATATATATATATATATATATATATATATATATACATACATATATATATATATATACATATATATATAGATAGATAGATAGATTCACTGTATTGTTTACATTCAAATTAATTTTTTGCAGCAAATAATGGACCAATTGGTTATAGTAAAATTTTAATTAATAGCATAATGTCTTATATATCATTAAACAGACAAACATTAGTGCAATACTTTAATCCTAACCTACTTAATAACCGATTTTTTATGATTTTATTCTAAAACACTACGTTATTGAACAATATTTTTTGGCTCATTTGAATAGGTTCATCATCTTTAATTGACAAAAATAACAACAAAATGCATTTTTCATGGAACTTTTTTTTTATAAACATTTTTACAATGTTTTAGAAAAGATTTAGTATGGAACATATCCGCCGTTACTTGATATAACTTCGAAAATTCGAGGTGATAAAGAGTTATAAAGATTCTTAAGTAATGGCAAGGAAATTTCGGTCCAAGCCTTTTTAGTTCCTTCAATTTAGGCTTCTTTTGTGTCATACTGTCTGCCCGACCTATACACTTTACGAGAAAGAATTTCCGAAACATTTTCAACAATAAAAAGGTGAGAAGATTGTATATATGTATATATGAAAGTCCTTACTACTAAAAGGAGATGCAAAATTAAAACTTCTTTATCTCAAAATTTTTACTTATATATCTCACTCGCATCCCACTAAGTTATCACAAAACTCTTAAAGGCAATGGTCTAAGCTTTATTTTGAGCAAAAAAAAAAATACAACAAAAACGTCCATTTTGAAAAAATAGCGGAAAATTAAGTGCCAAATATTGAATAAAAAATTTATTCTTGAGTTAAAAAATAATTTTTGGGGATTGTAATTTATACAAAAATCTGAATGAAATACTTATGCTGTTATGATATATCCACAAATCAAAAAGTACTGTTCAGCTTTCTGATACAAATTGACACAATATAAAATGAAGTACCTTCTTCCAATACGTTTTACTGCAACTAGGCTTGCTATAACACCCAATTTTTACTGCGGAATTACTTGACTTGGAGCAAGATTTTATAAAATCTCTTATATATATAGCATTTTTTTAATTATCTTCGAAGTAGGACATAGCGTTACTCCAAAACTCCGTTAATAAATATTATTACATCTAAAATATAGGATGCAGTTTTTTCGATTTTATATTGACGCTATATCCGATTTTTTTGTCGCGACAAATTTTATGATAAAAACAATGTTGAGGCGATTACGTCTAAATTCTCTGACAAACAAAAATAAAAAATTTTGTGTATATCTTTCTATAATTTGCATATATCTGAAATTTAAGAGTGTTATAAATATTTTTTATAAGATTTTAAGATCATCTAGCGATGTCCATATGTCAGTCTGTTTGTTGAAAACCGGATAGGTTCCGAACGTTAGGAGCCAGAGCGATGAAATTCTCCAAAAATGCTCATTGATGACAAATATTGCTTGGTGTTGAAAATTAACAAAATTGGTTCATGATTTCACCTAGCCCTCATACAAGTGCCCCCCGGAACATAGTTAAAACATTAATAAATATGTTGTTTAGTTAGCAATCGCAATATAAATTTGCAGAAGTCAGTTTTATATACATGTAAATCAGCGATGGCAAATTTGGTGCGATGGTACTTTTTTTGATACTATTTGATGTTCAAAAGTACCGTGATACTCCCGAGTCTTATTTGATACTCTCAGGGCCAATATCTCAACCTCCGGTTATCGTTTAACAGGTGGATATACTGCTTGTTAAAATAATTTTTGTATGTAAAATGTCAATTTATCGTTTTGATAAAACATAATCAGACAATGAGAAAATGGGGGTCAAAGTATCTTTAAAAGTTCAAATTTGAAATTCTAAGATTGTTTTGAAATCTAGTTTTAAAAGCCACTTTTTAGAAGTATGTTTTGCAAATAACCAATGCAGCTCATTTCGAATTTTTATCTTGATTGACATTATATGAATATTAATCTAATTAAATTTTATTGTTAATATTATATGAGAAAATTACCAAAAATTTCAATTTTGATAAAATATTTGACTTTAAAACTAATTATTTCCAAATGATAGAAGCTCGAAGGACTCAATTTTTATCTAATATAAAACGATATGTTTTGAAATTAAGAATTCAACCATAGATAATAAGAGAAATTTTTGGTGAAAATTATTTGGAATTTAAAGCAAATTATTGTTTCATGTAGAATTTGATATGACTATTGATTTTTTAACAAATGAACACCTATGTACATCGAATTTTAATTTAATAACACATATGCGTTATTAAATTTGGGGCCCTAATAGGCCCCAAAATGGAAATTGCTGATGTTCCCACCGAAAATGAAAATTTAGTTCATTCTAAGATACCATTTCTCAAAATTTTTGTGAGACGATTTCAATGACATACACAAATTCGTATACAACACCAAAATGATTACAAATGTCGTAATTTTTCTGAAAAATTTTAAGTTTTTCATATTTTTACATAGAAATATATAATGTAATTAATTGAAATTATTATATTATAAACCTCAACTAAATTTCACCGAAATGGTTTTTTCTGTTTTTCGAAATTCTTTATGTTTTGTATTTTATCTTAATATTTTAAACTTTATTTTGTCCCAGGTATTCTGTTAGCTATATTTATCTAACATACTTAATATGTACATCAGCATACGCGTAATTTCAATAGCTTTACAATAGTATATAACACTTTATGGTTTCATTCTATTATCAATCAAATTTTTCAGTTTAACTAACATAGTAAAATAATTTATTCTAAATCTACTTGTTTGTTACGCTTGCTTTGTAAATAACAATTTCTATGTTATTTTTTACATTATTTCGCGATGTTTTGGTAGCGTAAATAGGCTTCGATAAATTTTAATAAAATTTGATCTAGATTGAATTTTGAAAAACGGAAAAACCCGTTTCGTAGATTTTATTGATTTCAATTAATTATATTAAAATCATATATGTTAAAATGTAAAAAATCTGAAACTTTTACGAAAAATTTAGATTACTTTTACTGTTACACAAAAATTTACACAAATCTGGTATGCCATTGAAAGCGTCTCCCCAGGACCTTTCTAATGATACTAAAATTTTATATCTTTCCTTTGGAAGAAATATGAAAAAAAATCATAAAAACCTCAAAAAAGGACCTTTTTATCCTTTGATCCAGCTCGCCAAATATTAACCCCAGGACAAAAATTTTGAGAAATGCTATCTTGTAATCAATTAAACTTTAATTTTAGTTGAGAACCAGGCCATCCTAATTTATATAAGAGATTTATTGACAATAAACTATAGTTACTAATATTTGTAGCAAATATTAGTATCATGACTGATTTTAATATACATATTTACGAAGTACAATATCGGGGTAATATTTTTATGGTAGCTATATGATAACATGGACATTGAAGTCATCATCAAATTATATCGAAAAAGTTAAGATTGAGGGACGGACAAAGATTCATTATATCAATATATGTATGTATATTAGGGTGATCGATTCTGTTTTTCAATCGGTCATAAAACCGTTTTTTCTGATTTACCAATGTCGGTTTTTTTTAAATGTTGATTTTTTTCGAATATCGAATAACCCGGTTTTTTAACTTTTTAAAAGCCAGTTTCGAATACTTTTATTTGCTTTGTATTCAAAGATTACTTCAATTAAATTTTGAAATAAATAATAATACAGCCTGTCTAAATTTCAAGAAACTAGAGTATATTTTTCTAAAGCACCTTTGGTTAAACTTTTTTGGTTTTCCTAATTATGAAAATTTACTTGTAAAATTGATTGGAATAACTGTTGGATAAAATTTTATCAATCTTAAGATTATATTCCAATTACAATAATTAATTTGTCGCTGAAATATTATAGCAGTGTTGGAATGCCTATGAAATACTAAACAGGGACTTTAGAATAAACTAAGATTATGATTCTTCCCAATTTTTTATATTAAAGAAATAATGTTTATTTTAAAAAATCAGTTCGGGTCATAATTTTTTTTCAAATTAAACTAGATGTTTTTATTTATAATAAAAGACCGTTTTCTCTGAATTTGAAAAATATCAACCGGTTTTTTTCAAATGTTAACAATTCGAACTACTCGAAAACCGGTTTTTGGAAAATGTCGAATAATCGATCACCCTACGGTATATATAATACCTTTTCTACTTCTGTTGTTGATTATTTAAAAATGTCTAAATATGTGAAGGTGTATTTAAGAAATTAACAACTTTCAGCAAAAAAAAAAAAAATATTTTAGTACTCTAAGATCCAAAAAAGTACCCTCTGAAATATTTTTTGATACTGAAACAAAATCTCATTTTCCATCCCTGATGTAAATTATCTTGGGAAGTGTGACAGATGTTTGGCAATATTTGACACTAGCCTCCATATATGGATCCTTTAAGACACTTACTTTATGACCACATCTGACATAAAAATATCAGTATAGCAACGAAATTTGATGTATGGTGATGTTTTAGGATGGGTTCATATGCCCCTCATACAGAAAATAAAATTACTGTTAATAAATCTTTCAAAAATTAATTAACTTCTACAAAAATGATTTGTTTCCGAAACTAATCACGCTTTTAAATTCTATAGACCTCGATCCACAATTGACCAAATCCCTTGTTAAAGGCCGTATTCTGAAGTTCACCCAGATGTCCATATTAATACCCATACATGGTAGTACAATTCGCCATATATCGAATAATAAGTAAATTTTGGTAGTATCGATTCATTAAGAGTCCATATATAGGTCCGCCTTCCGAATTCCACAAATTTACAACCAAATATAAGAGTTGGTTAAATCGTAAAAATATAAATGCAATGTAATTAGTAATTAGAATGAACTAAATTCATAAAAGGTTATAGAAAATTATAAATATCAGCGCATAAATTGCAAGGGCATAGAGATAATTACATAAATTTATAACAATTATACTCAGATATGTGGCATTTCATTCACAAACAAATTTAATAAATTAATCTGTTCAAAATTTTTCCATAAATTTAATATATTTTAAAAGAAAATTTACACGTAACCGACACCTTGCTGTTACAAAATTCATAAACAGAAAATAAATGTGTACTTACGTCATTTTTCTTATAAAGTTGAAAATATTGGATCTATAGCTAAGAAATTTTAAGAGATGATGCTAATAGGCCTTAATTATCGATTTCTATAAAAAAAAAACGAAAATCGAAATCATGTCGCTTACGTCCACTTTGCAAAAAGGGCTCGATATGTACTGTCAATTTTTTATCCATATGCAATTTCGAATGTATGTCAAAATTGTAATTTTACACACGATTCATAACTTTTGCTATCACACCTGCATATGTTTTTCCGTATGACATAACGTATAAATGTAATCAAAGCTGTCTTTTTAATGTGCAAAAATTTTTAAAATTATAAATTAGTTTATTGAAAATTGAAAAATACTTACTTTTTCATGTTATTTATTCATTTTCTTTAATTAATTTTTTTTAAAAATTTATTTCAAAACAGCTGTTTTGTTAATGTTTGTCACACGAAAATAGAGCACGTTGTAATCAAAAAATTACATATGTATTTCCACATGCATTTTACACATGCAATGTTTCATATGTATCAGACGATATGTACAACTTTTACAGATGGAAATTTTGACAGTACGTATGTAAAATACATGTCGTCTAATACCACCTTAAGCGAAGTTAATGAGACGTCTATAAACCAGAGACAGTAATTGTTATTATTTTTGTTTAAAAAATTAAATTTAAATATTTTATTTGATTTGTATTTAATTTCTCAGAAAATACAAATTGCTTTTGATTTGCATTTTTTATATTTTCTGTAAAAATTACTGAGAACTTTTTCAAATAAAAATCAATAATAAAAAACACAAATTATTTTTAAACCATAATGCCCAAATAAAAATCAGGCAATGAAACTGAAAAATGTTCAAGTATTTATTTTTCCCTTAGAAGCTAACTGAAATCAGTCAACTGTGCGCACACGCTGCTGCAATAATTAGCAAGTGATTTTGTTTTTCTTCAGTGCCGGTCCACACACAGAAACTTTAGTTGAGAAACTTTTTCTTAATTTTCTTTTAAAGTTTCCTTAATGTCCACACATAGAAACTTTTGTTTCAGAAACTACGTGTTAATTGCATTGATTTGTTTTTGTACGAATGAGAAGAATAACCAAACAAAACAAGTTTCTGAGTACGAGAAACTCCGTACCGCAAAAGAGATGAATGATATTTCTTTCTCTTTCTCTCTCACGCAAAATCAAAAGTTTCCCAAAAATAGTTTCCTAGTGTGGACCGGCAGTCAGCAGCCACACAAACAAGCAGAGGCCATGTTAAGTTTTTCCAACTCAACCGAACTGAACACGACGACTGAACAGTGCATTTTTGATCAACATTTTTGAGTAACTGCCGGTCCACAATAGGAAACTTTTTTTGGGAAACTTTTGATTTTCCGTGAGAGAAAAAGAGAAAGAATATCATTCATCTCTCTCGAGGTACGGAGTTTCTTGTACTCGGAAACTTGTTTTGTTTTGTTATTCTTCTCATTCGTACAACAACAAATCAATGCAATTAATACGTAGTTTCTGAAACAAATGTTTCTATGTGTGGACATTAAGGAAACTTCAAAAGAGAATTAAGAGAAAGTTTCTCAACAAAAGTTTCCTAGCAGGGATGGAAAATGAGATTTTTTTAGTATCAAAAAATATTTCAGAGGGTACTTTTTTGGATCTCAAAGTACTAAAATAACTACACTTAACTACATTTACATTTAATTTTGTTTAAACAATCCATAACAGAAGTAGAAAGGCATTATATGTTAATATGATGAATCCTTGTCCGTCCCTCAATGTTCACCATTTACATCTCAAATATTAGCCAGATATTGTACTATGTAAATATCTTAAATTTAAAGCTGTCATGATATAATTTATTATATTTTAATAAATCCGGCATTAATTAAAATCAGGCCACATTTCGCCCTATAAAAGGACGAATTTAGAATTTCAACTAAATGCTAATAATTGAGCTACAAGTATTAGTATCGACTGATCATTGTCAATAAATCTATTAAATATGTGTTATTGAATTAACATCCGTCGTGAGATTAATATTCATATAATGTCATTCAAGATCAAAATATGTACATCTTTATAAGCCGTTTATAATTTTACTAGCATAACCTGGGTGCTTCGCTACCCTAACTTATATTAAATACATACAAAATTTTGTTTACTTTTATAGAAAATTAAAATTGATTAAACATTTTTTTAATGTTTCAGTTTTATACGTTCAATATCCCGTGATTAAATTCGCATTCAGTAAGAAGCTTGTATTTTTAGTTTCATTCATTTAGCTTCCACATTATAGAAAATTTCAAAAGTACTATTTGAAAAAAAGTACAATAAAATACCTCTAATAGATTATCATTTAATAAAAAATTGTATGTTTCTGTGTTCAATTTTATATATAATTCAAAATATATAATTTTAATGAATGAAAAAGTACCAAAAGTCACTTTCAGTAGATTCTCATTCACTAAGGTCACAAAGTATACAGAGGTGTCACTTTTGACATTTAAAAAAGTCTAAAATCAGCTTTTGTTTGATTTTGAAATTGTTTGGTGAGAAGAGGTATATAAAATACAGCTAAAAAAAATTATTGAATTCGTTTTGTGCGAAAGAGAGGGAAATAGTTTTTTGCTCGTGACGCCTCTGTATACCCTGTGCTAAGGTCCCTACATTTTAAATTGAATTTTCAATATCTATGTTCAATATGGTAACAATATCAAAAAGTACCATCGGAAAAACGAAAAAGTACAAAAATCTCTCAATGTGTTCCGGTTAACAATTATAAAGGATCTAAAAAGTACCAAATAGTTCCCTCTATTATTCAATCAAAACCGTGTGTGTTAAAATTAATGTTCCTTGGTTGAATATTTTATAAAATTAAAAAAGTACCATTTATGAGATAAAAAGTACTAAAAAGTTCTCTCTTAAAGAATCTTATTCAATGAGGACCGTGTATGTTTAATAATCATGTGTTTTGAATTTATATTAAAAAACATACAAAGAGTATCATCTGAAGAAAGAAAAAGTACCAAAAGTGGAATAAATTTTACCTAAGTGGAAAGTACTAATAAAGAATACAATTTTCGCCTTTTCGCTTAGAAATATACTTTTTCGAGAATTAGGTTTACAAAATGATCCGTATTTAAATCTATATATCACAGATAAAACTCAAACGATTCAAATCTGCATTCATTTGTTCCAGAAAAATAGTGCTTTCAAAAAGTACCAAACAATTTACTCAAATTTGGTCCTATATAGGCCTTAGTACTCGAATTCCAAAATAATATACCAAAAGCTTATTTTGAGTAAATAAACTACTTTTTCAAATTTTATAAAAATTAGCTCAATGAGTTTGAATAAAATTAAATTTCCCGTTTTTTCCCTTTTTGGTACTTTTTTCCGCAGTGATATAGAAAAAATTTTATTACAATAAATATTACAGAGTTAGTCCGTAATTTAATAGGAATAATTCAATAAACCGAAAAAGTTTTCTTAATGTGCTAAAAAAAAGTACCATAAGTACAGTTTTTTCCCTTTTACACCCAAAAAGGACTGAATATTAAAAAAGTACGAAACAGGTGTCTCATAATTTTGGAAGATGTATCCAAAATATTTATAAAAATTGGATTATATTAATTAGTTCAAAAGTTATAAATGGCCAAAAAAGGTACCAAAATCACCTTTGTTACACATTTTTACCCCTTAAAAGTACGAATTTCAAAAAAGTACCACACACCCATCTGCTCATTTTAAGGGTAGATTCATGTGCATTTAAAATTTTTCTTGTATCGCTAATATTGTGTAAGATAATTAAGAAAACCTGTTTTACCCGTTTTTTCCCCTTTTTACCCGTAAATGTACAAATTTCCAAAAATCCCTTTTAGTGGAAATACATAACCTAAAACACATCTACTGTCAAAATTTCATGATTCTAGGTTCAGCCGTTTGGGCTGTGCGATGATGAATCAGTCAGTCAGTAACGCTACTCTTTTATATATATAGATTATTATTTTTTTTTAGAAAAAACGGCTTTTAGTTGATGCATTTTTGAGAATTTTATATAACAATGTGCTAAAAGACTCTTGGAATTTAAAATTTGAAATTTTAAATATACTTTAACCTGTTATTTTTTTTTTTATCGAAACGATATATTAAAGGTTTTCATACAAAAATTCTTTATCTATCTGTCTGACCCTGAGAGCATATAGTAGGGATATAGGCGAAACTGAAGGGGTTGTCAAACTAAATTTGTTATTCTCTTCACACAGACGAGTTCTGAGAATAAAACACACTTGAGAGAACTAAACTCACTCACAAAACTTCAAATTTTCTTCGCGAATTGGCACGAAATTGGAGGATATTAGCACTTAATAGTTGTTCTTATCACTTAAACTTAATATTTATTATTTTTTGCGACACTTTTATTGTATTTAAAACCACGAAAATAATTTATATTTTACAAACGAAAAAAAAATATTTTTTATTCTTTGACATTTCATTTTAATTAAAACTCAAAAAAGAAAAAAGTATTTCACATACTTTTTTTCTTTTTCCATTAGTACAGAAAAAAATATCAAAAAGACGTGTTTATAATATGTTTTAAGATGAAATATCTTCTGAAAAAAATAATTAACTATTATTTTCATTCACTAGTATATAAAATCCCTGTAATAACATACAAAAAATAACGTATCAGAAATACATTTATTATTTAGTACCTTTCGAACAACTGTGTTTATTTTTGTGCTTCTACTAATACATTCTCAGCAGTTAGGTTTTTGACAGGGGACTTAGGTCTTTGACAATCACTTTCGCCTATATGCTACTATATGCCTGAGAGTATCAAATAAGACTCGGGAGTACAACGGTACTTTTGAACATCAAATAGTATCAAAAAAAGTACCATCGTACCAATTTTGCCATCCCTGTTTCCTAGTGTGGACCGGCACTTAGTGATAAAAACTGGATAGTAGCGTAATTTGATTGGATAGTAAGACGTAATTTGATTTGTAAGATTTTGTTGTTGTGTGCGCTTTTTGTTAAACTTAGTAGAATGGAGTGTTTTTTATTTTGGTGTTTACATTTTACAATGATAAATAGAAATCATATCGCTAATTAAAATAAATTATGTATAATCCTAATATCCTTATCCTAATATATATTATAAACTTATTTGTAAGTATGTTTATTTGTTTGTGCGTCAATCACGCCTAAACGGATGAACCGATTTTCTAATTTGGAGCATAGAAAGATATATGTCTGGAAGCGTCAATAAATATTGGACTAGAAGGCAGTAAAAAAAATGGGTAAGAACGACAAAAATCGGGCAAAATTCGTACTTTTGCGCATAAAAATTTATTTTTGTCTATTTTAATGCGAAAATATTTCCGATTTAGCATT
Source organism: Lucilia sericata (assembly GCF_015586225.1). Classification (NCBI taxonomy): domain Eukaryota; kingdom Metazoa; phylum Arthropoda; class Insecta; order Diptera; family Calliphoridae; genus Lucilia; species Lucilia sericata. The sequence goes on from NW_023994193.1 coordinate 258,682, forward strand.
CTAAAGTGTCAGAAATATGTATTAGAAAAGTTGCGTTGCGAAAGTTGGAACAAAACGGATACCAATAATTGGAAAAAGGGCGAAAAAACGGGTAAAATCGGTACTTTTGTGCTTGAAAACTGATTTTTGTATATTCTGACGCGAAGTTATTTTCGATTTAGTTATCTAAAGTGTAAGAAATTTTTATTAGCAAAGTTCCGTTGCGAGAGTTTGACCAAAACCGGTAAAAAATGCGGGAAATTATGAAAAACGGGCAAAATTACTGTTATGTCCTTAAAAAGTGATTTTTATCTGTTCTAAAGCTAAATACTTTCGATTTAGCTTTTAAAGTTCCAGAAATATATATTAGGAAAGATTTGTTGTGAAAGTTGGACCAGAAGGGGGAAATAAGCTTGTGGGTAATTCAAACTTAACGGGTAATTATGTGTGGTTTAGGTACTTTTTCGGAAATATGCAAATACTTGATATTTTGCTGTAATCAGTCAAAAGGTATATTTTAGAAAAATTAAATTGAGTAAAAATGGGAGTTTCGTGTTTTTCATATGGTCCACACATAAATGGCAGGGCCGACTTTAAGAAATTTTAAACAGTGTTTCAATTGGTTATATCTTTATTCCAAAAAATCAGAAAGAGACGAAAAAAAAGTAATTTATACTTATATATTTACCCCCTTATTCACAAACAAAATTTTTATTTTATAAACGGTTTATAAATTAGATTTTGTATGGAAATTTTGTTTTATAAACCTTTTATAAAATAAAAATTTTGTTTGTGAATAAAGGGGTTAAAACTTTAAATATTAATATTTTAATAAACTACAAATTTGCAGATAAAAGCATCGAATTTTGTTTTGTAATTTTAAAATGATATGAAGTTTTTGAATTTGTGGAAAGTTTTATTCAATATTTGAAATTTATAAATATCAATATTTTTTTACAAATTAAACTGCAAAGGAAATATTTTAATTTTTGCTACTTTTTGTGATGCAGTTACGTCTTATTATGACAACGACTGAACCGAATTTAATGAAATTTGAACCTAGTGTGGACCGGCAGTTACTCAAAAATGTTTGCACTGTTCAGTCGTCGTGTTCAGTTCGATTGAGTTGAAAAAACTTAACATGGCCGCTGCTTGTTTGTGTGTCTGCTGAAGAAAAACAAAATCACTTGCTAGTTATTGCAGCAGCGTGTGCGCACAGTTGACTGTATCCAATTAGACCTGGTCCACACTAGGAAACTATTTCTTAATTCTCTTTTGGAGTTTCCTTAATGTCCACACATGAAAACTTTTGTTTCAGAAACTACGTATTAATTGCATTGATTTGTTGTTGTATGAATGAGAAGAATTACAAAACAAAACAAGTTTCCGAGTACGAGAAACTCCGTACCGCGAGAGAGATGAATGATATTCTTTCTCTTTCTCTCTCACGCAAAATCAAAAGTTTCCCAAAAAAAGTTTCCTAGTGTGGACCGGCAGATAGTTTGTGATTAAAAACTTTAACAAGTTACTTATTTTTAGCCTAAAACTAGATTTAGTAAAATATTTAGTACATTGCGACTGCAATTACTACTTTTTGAAATCCCTGATATATATATATATATATATATATATATATATATATATATATATATATAAATATAAATATATATATATATATATATATATATATATATATATATATATACAGTGTCTCTCATAAGTATTCGAATTTAATGTATTATGAAAACAGACATCATTTTATAATAGATTTTGTGGGAAAAATAAATTAATTAATTTATTATGTTGTCCAGACAGTCCTTAAATTTTATACCACATTTTAAAAATTAAAAAAAAAAACAAGTAAGAAATTATAGTCGGGCGTGGCCGACCATATGATACCCTACACCAGTTATGAATATTAAATGTGATTTATTTTTCATAATAAAGCATTTATCTTCAATATTCCCTTGTTCCGATACATTTAAGCAATTTATGGATGAAAAACTAATTTTTTGAAAGAGGCTTTATATGGGGGCTAGGGGCAAATATGGACCAAGCCCGATAAAATTTTGTGAATATATTTATATTGACATAATATTTTATTGTGCTGAATTTCATCGCGATATGTGTGTTTATAAGCTAATTTGGGACATTCAAGTAATTTTCTGAAGGGGACTTTGTATGGGAGCTAGGGTCAAATGTGGCCCGATCTTTATGAAATTTGGCAGGGTCATCAAGACTTCTATAAAACTTAGTTGTGCCGTATTTTATCGATATATCTGTATATTTAACATAATTATGAGCTCAGGAGCCCTTTTCGGGGGTTCTGTTGTATGGGGGCTAGGTGAAATAATGGACCGATTTTAACCATTTTCAATAGGCTTGGGTCAAATAAAACGTGCGTGCCAAATTTCATCCAATTATCTTGAAAATTGCGACCTGTACCTTGCGCACAAGGTTTACATGGACAGCCAGCCAGCCAGACGGACGGACGGACGGACATAGCTTAATCGACTCAGAAAACGATTCTAAGCCGATTGGTATACTTTAAGGTGGGTCTAGGACGAATATTTTTGTATGTTACAAACATCAGCACAAATCCAATAATTATTTACTTAAACGAATTTAACTTTTTTTAAAAAAAGTGCAAAAAATAGCTTCACAAAATTATTCGAATTTTTTGTGTAAATCATATTTAGATTAGCATTGTGAAGTAAAAATAAATAATTAAAAAGAAATTAATGTTTTGTATAGTAGCCTTTGTTTTTAAAAACAACTTCCAAGTGTCGTGGGACCGTTTCTACCAATTTATGGAATAGTTCTGGCGTTATTATGTCCCATTCTTCATGCAAAGCAACCGTATGGTGGTTTTAGAGGATAATGAGTGATTTAAAAGATGTTCTTGTAAATATAACCACAAATTTTCAATGGAGTTTAAGTCCAGACATTAACTCCATTGAAAATTTGGTGAAAGAAGATACTTAGTGTTGTAAATGATCAACATTTTCACGTACCAGGTCGTGTATTTTGGATCGTTTTTCTGTTGAAAAATAAATTGAATGGGTTGTAGACCCATTTTGGTGGTACTAGTATGCAAATTCTGTTCTAAAATTGACAAGTGGACCTTCTAGTCTATAATTACAATAATAAATTTTAGCAGTCCAACACCGTGGACGGACACAGAACCCCAAAATATGGCAGAGCAACTTGGGTCCTTTACAGTTGGTTTTAAGTTAGATAATTCCAAGGTATCTCCAAGCTTTCGCCATATCATTTGACGACCATCTGAGCCAAAAATATTATATTTGTTCTAATCGTCGAAGATAACTTCCTTCCAGAATCCAATATTCTTACTTATGAGTGTATTTGCGGAGTCAAGACACTTAACATCGATTAACTTCGATATGAGCGGACTGTCATGAGTTCGTTGTTAATTTTTGGAGCTGATAGATGAAGGTTCCTTCGGTATTTCCTCAGTATTTCTCTGTCGTCCTGTATTGACAGCAGTTTTGGACGACTTGATAATGGTAAATACTCGATGGAATTATTTGTTTCATGCGTGTAATGACAAAATATATTGTCGATGGGAATCTATCAACCATTTCCTATATGTATTTAATTGATCGGCCTTGATTATACAGATATAAATTAATTTTTTAATTTGAATTGATCAACTCTTTTTCTTTGAACATTTTAAGCGCTTACACAGGAAGGATTTACAACATAATTATGCAAATTTCCAAAAAATATAATGTTAAATATTCCATATAACCACTACCTGCATAATGGGTTAATTAATGGGCAATAAAACACGTGTTCAAGGATTCTAAAAAAGTTCTTAGAAAAAATTCGAATATTTTTGCGCAGTACCTGAAATGACCCTTTTTGGGTTTTTTCCATTTTCTTGGAAACCATTAATGAGTTTTTATTACTTTTTTCTTGTATTTCGTAGAAATAATATAAATTAATAAAATTTCATTAAAAAAATTTAAATACTATTATTATTTTTAAAGTAACATCATAAAATAACACAGTAATTCATAAAAAATAATACATTCGAATATTTATGTGAGACACTGTATATATATAAATTATCACAATTTTCTAAGTTATAAAAAAAATCTGAATAAAATGATTATGCTGTTATGATATGACCACAAATCAAAAAGTACTGTTCAGATTTGTGATACAAATTGACACAATATAATATGAAGTACAAAAATTCGCTTTGATACATGTACATATGTACATTACATTCTTATTTGCAAGTGTTAAAGCTGAGACAGAAAATACTTATTATCCATGAAATTTTTGCTTAACAAAATCAGTATGAAAGAATCGCCCTAGAAATGTTTTGAATGGCTTTTTCGATCTCTTCAATAAACTTTTTTTCTTGATTTTTATAATAATAATTAAAAAGAAAATTATATTTCATCTAAAGGATTTTAATTTTCGAATCTAATTTCCAATTTAATGTGTTTAAAGGTAAATATCGCGTAATGAATTTTATAATTAATTTCAAAAAATAAAAATCATTGCCTGATTTTTGGATTGGGCATTATGGTTTAAAACAATTTGTGTTTTTTATTATTGATTTTTATTTGAAAAAGTTCTCAGTAATTTTTACAGAAAATATAAAAAATGCAAATCAAAAGCAATTTGTATTTTCTGAGAAATTAAATACAAATCAAATAAAATTTTTAAATTTAATTTTTTAAATAAAAATAATAACAATTACTGTCTATGGTTTATAGACGTCTCATTAACTTCGCTTAAGGTGGTATTAGACGATATGTATTTTACATATGTACTGTCAAAATTTCCATCTGTAAAAGATGTACATATCGTCTGATACATATGAAACATTGCATGTGTAAAATACATGTGGAAATACATATGTAATTTTTTGATTACAACGTGCTCTATTTTCGTGTGACAAACATTAACAAAACAGCTGTTTTGAAATAAATTTAAAAAAAAATTAATTAAAGAAAATGAATAAATAACATGAAAAATTAAGTATTTTTCAATTTTCCATAAACTAATTTATAATTTTAAAAATTTTTGCACATTAAAAATACAGCTTTGATTACATTTATACGTTATGTCATACGGAAAAACATATGCAGGTGTGATAGCAAAAGTTATGAATCGTGTGTAAAATTACAATTTTGACATACATTCGAAATTGCATATGGATAAAAAATTGACAGTACATATCGAGCCCTTTTTGCAAAGTGGACGTAAGCGACATGATTTCGATTTTCGTTTTTTTTTATAGAAATCGATAATTAAGGCCTATTAGCATCATCTCTTAAAATTTCGTAGCTATAGATCCAATATTTTCAACTTTATAAGAAAAAGAAAAATGACGTAAGTACACATTTATTTTCTGCTTATGAATTTTGTAACAGCAAGGTGTCGGTTACGTCTAAATTTTCTTTCTTAATGAATCGATACTACCAAAATTTACTTATTATTCGATATATGGCGAATTGTACTACCATGTATGGGTATTAATATGGACATCTGGGTGAACTTCAGAATACGGCCTTTAACAAGGGATTTGGTCAATTGTGGATCGAGGTCTATAGAATTTAAAAGCGTGATTATTGCGATTGCTAACTAAACAACATATTTATTAATGTTTTAACTATGTTCCGGGGGGCACTTGTATGAGGGCTAGGTGAAATCATGAACCAATTTTGCTAATTTTCAACACCAAACAATATTCGTCATCAATGAGCATTTTGGAATTTCGTCGCTCTAGCTCCTAACGTTCGGAACCTATCCGGGTTTCAACAAACAGACTGACATATGGACATCGCTAGATGATCTTAAAATCTTATAAAAAATATTTACTACACTATTAAATTTCAGATATATGCAAATTATATAAAGATATACACAAAAATATATTTTTTTAGTTAGAGAATTTAGATGAAATCGCCTCAACATTGTTTTTATCATAAAAATTTGTCTCGGCAAAAAAAGACGTAAGCGACATAAAATCGGATATAGCGTCAATATAAAATCGAAAAAACTGCATCCTATATTTTAGATGTAATAATATTTATTAACGGAGTTTTGGAGTAACGCTATGTCCTACTTCGAAGATAATTAAAAAATGCTCTCCTGTAAAACTTAGTTTTTTCGGTTACGTCTTCTGTGCGAAAAGGGCTCGATATGTAAAATACATGTCGTCTAATACCACCTTTAGAACTCCATTTATTGTGCAAGCGAATCGTAGTAGCACCTATTTATATCGTGGCTTACATTTTAAGTCCACTTTTACAAAAAAACTTTTTTCCCTGGTTTTTTCTCAATTTTCTTTTAAATGCCCTTCGTAAAATCTTGAGTGTTTACATGGAGACTTTTGAAATTATGAGTGTATGAGTTGCATTTTTATAATTCTAAATGTATTGTTTTAAACATTTTATGAATGAATAAATATCTTTATTTTTTAAATTAAATATTGTGTTAATTTTATTAAGTAGATATTTTATTAATTTATAAAAAAAATAGTAAAATACTTTAAAATACATATATTTGCTACCATTACCTGTAAATATTTTATAGTTATTTATTTTTTATTAAAGAAATAATAACATTTTAATACTCTAATACCCCATTTACACTACAGCGAAATCTAGTACTTATGAGATTTTGAGCAAACCTAGTTGATTTTTACTAGATTTCCCATACAAAACAAAATCTACATCATTAGTAGATTTAGGCAAAATCTACTTCATTAGTAGATTTCGGCAAAATCTACTCAAAATCTAGTAAAAACAGAAATGCAACTCTGTTTTTGCCAAATAGTACTAAAAAATACGACGCTGCAGAAGAAACAATGACAATTGAAACAAAACAAATAAAAAATGGAAATAAACTAATTTTTCAAAAAAATTTCCTACAAAACGGAAAAGTGTTTTGAAGGTAAAATATAACGTGATAATTAAATTTTGATATTTAATGAAATGAAATTAAATCTAGCCAATGTCAAAAAAGTGAAGTGTAAACGATCTAGATTTTGAGCAAGATTTGAAATCTAATCTACTAGATTTCGCTGCAGTGTAAATGCGGTATAACGTTTAATACCCCATTTACACATACACGAAATCTAGTAGATTTCATTTAAAATCTTTTTAAAAATCTAGACCGTTTACAGTTACTATTTTTGGCATTTGTCTGATATGGAAAATAAGAAGGAAAATTTGGATATTTATTAACATTTTATTTATAATAAAAAATTAGATATTTAAAAATAACATTACCTTCTATTTTAAATAAACTTTTCATTCATGTTTTTCAATTTATTATAATTTTATTGACATTTTAATTTTTTTGGTTTGTTTTTTTTTCGTTTTTCTTGTGTAGCGTCGTATTTTGTAGTATTAACATGAAAAAAAAGGGAACTGAATGAATTATTTTTCAGTGTTCATAAACTCAGTTTCCTGAACGTAATTCCTAAGAATCTTCCAACCAGTGTTAGTCAGGAATGCTATTTCCGGAATAACATCACTTCCAAGATACTTGGATCTAGCTTCGACGAATGCCTGGCAGTGGCAAATAAAGTGCTCCAGAGTTTCACTGTCCCCTCCACATGCTCTACATTCGTCTGAATCCGCACGTCCAATTTTGCATAGATGTGCTCGTAATCCTGTGTGTCCACTCAGAATACGTACCATCATACTAACTTCAGACTTGCTCGTTTTGAGGAGATTTTTCATCTTGCTCTCATCAGTCTCACCCCATAGGATCTTCGTGGTTCTACCCACTGTTTCATTATTCCAAGAGGCCTTATGGGATTCTCTCGCCCATATTTTAGTTCAGCTTTTGTTGCGTCGAATGGTTTCGCGTTTGTCAAGTTAACTGCCTCGACCTCCCTACCTTTTAAAGCTATTACATTCGCCCTTTCGTTACCGACTACTCCCGAGTGAGCTGGTACCCATATGATGTGAACCTTACCTCTGGGAGATTATTCAGTTAAAGCTTTCTTACAATCCAATACGGTCTTAGATTTAGTTCTATCGCCTGATATCGCCCTAATTGCCTTCTGGCTATCGGTAAATATATTAAGCGCTGTGGGCGCCATATTTATTCTAATCCAATTTACGCATTCCGTTATTGCTCGTACTTCTGCCTGGAATCTTGTGTTATGATTTGGTAAACGGTGGAATATTTCTGTTTCTGGTTCTTCAATATAGAACCCCAGCCCCACTTTGTCACCCAATTTAGAGCCATGCGTGTAACAACGGATTCCTACTGGTATTTGTTCTAATATTCCGCTTGACCAAGACATTCTATCTGGGATCAGCGTTGCAAAGTTTCCGACATATTCTGTGTCTGGTATACGATCAGGCACGTCCGATGATTGTGTATAACCTTCCAATGTGTCCAGTATACATTGATGACGTGTCCTATAACCGCTTTTGGCCAGTTCGCTAAAGTAAAGAGCCGTTCGGCTGTAAGCGTCGCCTCATATCTTAAATATGTTTCAATGGGTGGAATATCTAGCAACGTTTCCAGAGCCTTGGTTGAAGTAGTACACATGGCACCACTTATACCCAAGCAGCATGTACGCTGAACTCCCTGTAGTAGTTTGATATTGAACTTTTTGACTAAAGCAGTCCACCAGAAGCATAAGCTAGAATTGGTCTAATTACACTTTTATAAAGCCAATTTGTCATAGTAGGACTAAGACCCCATTTCATGCCTATAGTTCTCCTACATATCGCCCAGCACCGATGAGCCCAACTCAAGGCCGTATGTATATGTGAATTTCAAGCATGTAGTGAATATATGTGAATGTGGGTATATGTGAATTTCAAGCATGCAGTGAATATCTTAGACAGATGTACGGAAACCAGTCCCGCCTCCATCTGTAAGAGTGCCGGGAAAATGCCATCCGGCCCTGCAGTTTTATAGGGAGCGAAGCTCTTGATTTCCCCTTTAACCATATCAGATGTAATTACAATTTCCGTGTTAGCCTCCCCTTCCTCCAATATCGGTTCATCTATGTTATTCGATATACCGGGTGGGAAATGAGAGTCCATTAGGAGTTTCATTGTCTCCTCCATATCCTCCAGCCTCCTGCCCGTATCATCGACCATAGATTCCGGTTGGACATGAGTTTTGGATAGGAATTTTTTTATCTTCGATATGTCATTTACGCTGTCTACCTGTTCACAGAAAAGTTTCCAGGAGTCTCATTTGGCTTTACGAACAATTTTCTTATATTCACCAAGTTTACTACGATAATCATCCCAGTATACTGCAGTCTTTTTACGCCGGGCGCCGTTTGCGAAGAGTCTTCCCAAGGTTCCGGATCTCCCCGGTTACCCAGGGTTTCTCCTGGGCAGATCTTCGCCCTCGCAGAGGGCAGCTGTCCTCGAACGATTCAACCAAGGCACTTGTGAGCATTTCTACTTTGGCGTCTATGTCTTCTTTATTTCGACATTGAAAAGTGTCCTGACATAAACGGTTCTTTAGTAAGGAACCGAACATCATCCAATTTGTTTTAGACTTATTCCGAAACTTTACCGGCTTTGGTGGCGGCCGTAGTATTTTGAATCTTATGTACCGGTGGTCAGAAAAGGAGTCCGAAACTCTCCAATCCTGAATTTCGTTTATAAGCTCTTCTGAACATATAGTTATATCTAATACTTCTTCTCTGATTCTATTGACGAAGGTAGCTTTATTACCTAAGTTCGGTGTGATCAAGTCTTTAGTATTAAGGAAATCCATAAGGGCTTGTACCCTGCCATTGGTGTTGGTACTACCCCAAGATACATGATGGGAGTTGGCATCACAACATATTACAATTTTCTTATTTTCCTTTGTGCCTCTTCGACCAGTTTCATCGAAAGGCAGGTAAACAGATGCAAGGTATATGTTGCCACGACCTTGCTTCAACACCGTTGCATCCGATGTGGATAATCCCGTTGAGAGGAGAAAACATAAGTTCTTGTGACATAAGATACATGTTCTCGGTCGAGACCCTGTATCATCGTAGAAAATTTGGAAATTTACGTGATTTAATCCAGAAACCTTGTTGCGAATCGTCCAAGGTTCCTGGATTAAAGATCTATGTATTTTACCTGTGTTAATTTTAGCCATCAGAGCGTTGGTAGCTGTCTCTTTCCGATGGAGGTTTATTTGGATAACCTCAATCATGGTCATCCATTAAACTATCTTCCAGCGAGTTGGTGATCATCTCCTCGCTCTTTGGATTTGACTCCTCCGGGTAGCCTGAAGCGGCTATTAATGCAGTGGGTACTGTTGATGACACTGCGGTGTCTTTATCAGGCATAGCAAGAGCAGTCTTTTTAATCGACACTTTCCCAATTTTGGACAGCACTGCTGTTCTGTCTTCTGGCGAATGAGTGATTTCCTCCTCGCTTTTAGGATTTGACTCCTCAAAATTACCAGTACTTGCTAATGATTCTTTGGGTACCGTCTTAGGTGTTTTAGTGTCCTTATCGGGGCCGGTTTTGACTTCCCTTTCAATCGGCGCCTCCCAATTTTGGAAAGGGCAGCAGCACCTTTTTTTGGCGAGTTAGTAGTAGCTTCCTCGCTTTTAGGATTTGACTCCTTAACGTACAGCTACTGATGCTGTGGTCTTAGGTATTAGAGTGTCCTTTTCAGGGCTTGTTGTAACAGCCCTTCCAATCGGCACCTTCCCAATTTTGAATATGACAGCTTTAGAGGCGAAGTAAGCCCTACCTTTATTCTTGGCAAGACTAGCCATAGATTTATGGTCGATACCTATTACAAATAAAGTTCCCTCAGGTTCTTCTTTCCTGTAAAAGACATCCCATTTTTCCACGGCCAGCTCAGCATTTTGACCACCAAGAATTTTCAGTATACGTTTATTAGCCAGTTACTCCCCCATTCTTTTATGTAGACAGTGGACTTTAAGAGCACCGGAAGCTCGCTCTTCTTTGTCAATCCCAGCTTAGCGCCGTCCCAGGGAGGAGGGATACTTTCCAGTCTTTTGCTCACGATTGCAGGATGACGACGACACGTGACTCGCGAGTGGATCAACAGCTGCCGCCGGTACTGGGTTATTTAGGCCCTGCACTTTCATCTTTTTGTTTTTCATGTTGTTTTTTCCAGTTTTCTGGTCCGCGGGGAATATAATATTCCCAGGTGGTGGACAATCTGCCCTCCCTCAGCTTGAGTGAACTAAAACTGGGAGAGGACAGATGGTTCATCACCACCCCCTATCCGCCACCCGGGGACGCGCTCGGTAGGAAAAACAGGAAAACTCCCCCGTAAAAATTATAATTTTAAAAATATTTTGGTACCACCGTTTTTGGTATTGTCAGTACTAAAAATAGTGGTTATTAAAAAAAAATTCTTTCACTGTTTTAGTGGTATTCTTAATCTTTTTAGAAAATTATATATATACATATATATAAGATTTGAATTGTACATAATAATAGAATTATTTTAAAAAGTTCCATCCTGTATTAAATTTAATACCAAATGGAAAGCAATTTTCATTAAAAAATTATAACAATTAATAGAGGAAATCCTAGAAAGTTCGATTCTTTATCTATTTTCAAAAAACGGTTTCGGGATATTCGAATGTTTTAACTTTTTGAAAAAATTGTTTTACCGGTTTTAATGCTGCACAGAAAAAATATTTAATAATTTTATTCAATAAAGACGTTAATCAGTATTAAATTTTAATTTAATTATATTTTAAATTAATATGATTATTTTCTTTTAATTGAATACATTCTTTTACAAAAATCTATATATTTTAATCAATAAACCCTTTAAATAATATTAAACTTTAATTTAATAAAAAATTTAATTATTATAATTAGTTTTTGTAATTAAATATGGGACATTTTGAAATTTGAAAAATATTGACGTTTCTAATAAATTAAATAAGAGAGAAAAAATATTTATAAGCTATTTATCAAAATTTTTTATTATTTTATCTACAAATTTGTAATATGTTTAATTTAAAAACGAAATGAACAAGAATTTAATCATCTATGAATTTTAGGGGACCTATTCCGTAAGTAAAAATATTCTAGTTTAAAAATATGTGTGCGTAACTTAATATTGTGTCTTTAAGATATTCTGTGATAATGTCTAAGTGCTTAACGTAAACACCTGCCTTGACGACCTTATTCCACGCTGGTCTTTTACGAGTTCCTGAATCCTTCTATGAAGAACTCAGGTGGCAATTTTTGTCCACGGCTGCAGCCCCGTTGCGGAATGACAGGCAGCATGAAATCAATCCCAATGCAAATCCCGACAAGGAAAAAGCAATCGCTGGTCTAAAGTTAAAAGAAGGGGAGACAACCCTAACCCGACAAGGAAAAAGCAATCGCTGATCTAAAATCTATAGAAGGGGAGACAACCCCAACATCAGGTGAAATCAATCTTCCGATATACCGGAAAGCAACCACCCTTTAAATGTCATGAAAGATTGCATTATATAAAATGCAGTAATGACTAATTTCAGTGCATTATTTAACCTTTCAAAGCCCGCGCAACCACACTACTGAGATGTCTCTGTTGATTCGGTAACAACGGACGTATTTGGTACTCCGAAATACCCAGCCAATAAATTAGTATCCTTATGTATGTCAGATAATGTGACAAAGGATGTAGTAATTTCCAAAGTCAGTTCGAACCCAATAATTGCCCCAACAAATTGAGTGGTGGAGCTCAACAATAAGTCACATATCATGAAACAATATGCATCCTGGCGCCCTACTACGCGAAAAATAAGAGATACTCAAAGGGTTCATGAATCCAGCATAAGTTGCTGTGTCACATCACCCAGTGACATCTGTTGAGATGGCAACAGCACCCGTGGGAGTATCCAGACCATAGGGTATATCAGTCCTTAAACCAACATTCTCTTTAAACCACAGCCACTACGTGGATCCCGAATAAACCCCAACCAACTGACCAGCCAGGACAAGTTCTGCGGGCAACTGGCCTCCCATATTGCCAGATTATATGGTGCTCTCGATCGACCCCACACGTCAAATTTGTTGACTCAAACGGTAAGTTTTTTAATTGTGTTAGTGAAAAAAACTCACATGTATACCCTTCAAACATTTAGAAGACAAAACTATTGCGCATCATCCCAGACGCCACGTCAGAAATACTTCTGGACGATTGTCAGACGAGAACGCACATTTTACAAAAACAAAATACATTGATTTCGAATTTTCGTCTTCTAGAAATACACTTTTAAGTTACTTCCGGATGAAAGTTAGAAGAGTGCATCCATTTTGCTTAAACAAAAAACCATGACTGTTGAACTTTTTTCATCTGGAAGTATACGTTTTAGTGACTTCTGTATGAGAGTTGGGTGAGAACACACATTTTACAATAACAAAATACATTGTTTCCTAATTTGTGTCTTCTTGATTTGTATGTTTATGTCTGGAAGACAGTTTGAAAAGTGTTCAGATTAATGTTGTATTTTATTTATCTGGAAGTGTGGATTTTAGTCACTTCTGGACGATTGTCAGACGAGAGCACACATTTTACAAAAACGAAATACATTGATTTCTAGTTTTCGCCGTCTGAAAGTATAGTTTTAGGTTACTTCCGTATGAAAGTAAGAAGAGTACAAAAACAAAAAAATATAAATACTCCATTTTTTAGCGTGAACGCGAAAAAAATAAAAATAAATAATGCAGAAATTTAGCTAAGTTCAGTGATGTTTTGCGTTTTGTCCAGTCATGTTTAGTTTTAATTATTCATTGTTAAACTTAAATGAGTTATTGAATTTAATGTTCATAGAAAAATAGTGTAATTAATATAATGTGAATCTTAAGTAATAAAAAACAATATGACAGTGTTGTGTTAAAAGTCAACTGTTAATAAACATTTAAGAAGGTTTTGTTAATTGGCGAAGTTTATTAAATATATACTAAAAAGTAATTATCTTCAAGGATAATATAAATTAAATTAAAAAGTAAGTTGTCATTTTACATTAAAATACTATTTTAGGAATAAGTTAACAACTCTAAACGGCTTCCATTTCCATTATTTTTAAACGAAGTCTAATATGTTTAATTAAAAATGTTTTTATATTAAATTTCGTATCTCTCTTAATTGGTTTAGGAGTTATAAGCATTTAAAGACTTTTTCAAGTTGTACGTTTCGGCTTTCATTTGATGAACATTGCATTTTTAACCTATTTAGATTTATTTGAGTTAAATCTTAACTTTCAATATTTTTTAAACTATTAGCGCGTTTAGGTCCTGTTTCTAGATTACGTATGATCACTTTGAGCTAAAATTTTATTTGTATTTCATTATCGTAACAAAAACAAAATACATTAAAATTTTTACTTAAAGTATTCCAACGCTATCTGGAATCATTATATTGAAATTAATACTACTGTTTTATACATAAATTATTTTTTGACTTGGGTCACTCGACACGAAATTGCCCATATAAGATATTTAATATTGAAATCAGATATTTTTAAACCCACCTTTTTTAAATAAATACAATTTTATTAATTTTCATATAGCTTTGGATTTAATTATTCTAATTATAGGTACTTTTTTAGTTATTAACACCAGGTCTTTCTATGACCTATCATATGATACTAATATTCTTAATATTGAGCATGTCGCTCCCAAGATATTAAACCTAAGCAGATAGATTTTGAACGTGTATAACTCCTTAATTAGAAGAGAGCAAAATAGTATTGCAGTATTAGTGTTAGTGACTGTAAATAATTTTAAAAATAATCCATGGCTCAGTAATTTCCAATCTTTATAGATGGTTTAATTCCAAGTTATTTAAAAAATATTCATGAAAGTTAATGTTTTTATTGATTAAAAACAATAAATTAATTAATTAATTTTTAATTATTTTATTTTTTTAGAAAGTAGTAGCTAATATTGTACCCCCTATTAAAATACTTCTAACCGAATTAAAATATAAAAAAGGGATCTGGTAAGTTATATATGTCTTATTTCAGCACGCGGTTCCATTAAAAATTTCGATTATTTGCAGAAAATGTAAAAAATGGATCTGACAGTTTAAACTTTGGTGGTAAATGTATTGGACATAAGAGAATCCTATTTTATTGCTTCCTAAAGTATAACAGGTAATTTCAATAAATACAAAAGTATGTATATTCAATATTAATTATAACATTATTTTTATTTATTTTGTTGAAGGATTAATGCGTTCCAAAATATAACTCTTACAATTTGATGGATTGATCATAAAATTTATGAAGAATTACAAAAATATTTTAGAGTCCAACGTTTTACAATTTTTGGAAGTATACCAGTCAGCAGTTGGAATATTAATAAAGATTTACTGAAAATTATCTTATTATAAGGTAATTATTCTAAATTTTTGATACATATGTACATTAGACCGACCCACTTTGTATGGAAAGCAAAAACGTGTTTTTGTTACCGCTCTCAAAATGTCCCTTTCTTTGTTTTATGATGATTCCCAAAATAAGTCTAGGTCTAGGGATGACCGTTCGTGAGCTGGACCAAATTAAAAAAAAGTTTTTTTGGAATTATTTTTTTAAAATTTTTGTTTGTTTTGAAACAAAATATCCAATACGGGGTATCGTTTAAAAGGTATTTTAAAGCCGCGTCCAACGATGTATTAATCATAAATAACCATCTGCTTATAATTGTCATATTCCAAAATATTTAAAATTGTTATGTTTTTCACTAAAAAAACGCGCACCACTAGACTTGTCTTCAAAAAACCTTTCAACTGATACCACATACTATATATTGTTTAAGAAATGCTGTATAATTTAAAACAAAATAACTAAAAAGGGACTTTTTTGTAACCGGTTCAGCTCACGAACGGCCATCGAGAGACTAGGAATATTTTGGGAACCATTATAAAACATAACAAAGTTTTTTTGAAGCTGGGTTAAAATATTTAATTTAACATGAAGAATCGTGTTCCCATACGATATTTTCTTTAAAACTGTCCAGCTCACGAATGGACAACACTTAACCGAAAATATTTTGGGTAACATCATATTACATAAGAGCGAATATTATGAGGGGGGTAACTCAAGCACCATTTTTTGTGAGTCGGTCTAATGTACATATATTACTTTTTTTTGTTAAATCAATTATATTTTCTACTATTTTAATTTTACTTATTTCAATAAAAACTATAAAATTTCATTTTATTTAGATTTATTTTTATAGATTTTATTTTGGTGAGTATACAAATAGAAGAAGAGAAAACTCATCTTCTAGAAGACGAGAATACTCATCTTCTAGAAGAAGAGAATACTCTTCTTCTAGAAGATAAGATAGGAACACTTATAGAAGATACTAAGTAGTCACTTTAAGAAGTGACTTCCTAGTCACATCTAGAAGAGTCTATGGCAATACCTTACTTCCAAGAGTCATCTAGAAGTTTCTTCTGCGGGTCTTCCAGAAGTATCTTCCACGATACTCTTAGACGTTCCCCAGCTCGGCATCAGTTCTTCCCGACTGGTGACAAGAATTCTTATACTTCCGCAACATCGCTGGCGAGCTTTTAGCACGTTTGGAGGTTTCATACGGGTAGGTAGGTAGGTAGGTAGGTAGGTTGATAGGAGGATGTATACTACATCAAATCCGAAGAAATACACCTAGGCCACTATCGGGCCTGTTGTGCGCTCCAATTCAAGAAAAAAAAAAAAAAAAAAAAAAAAAAAAAAAAAAAAAAAAAATTGTTCACTGAATGTATTATTTTTCCATGTTCAGAAACTCAGTTTCCTGGACGTAATTCCTAAAAATCTTCCAATCGGTGTTGGTTAAGAATGTTATTTCTGGAATAACATCACTTCCAAGATACTTGGATCTAACTTCGACGAATGCCTGACAATGGCAAAGAAAGTGCTCCAGAGTTTCACTGTCCTCTCCACATGCTCTACATTCGTCTGAATTCGCACGTCCAATTTTGTATAGATGTGCTCGTAATCCTGTGTGTCCACTGAGAATACGTACCATCATACTAACCTCAGACTTGCTCATTTTGAGAAGATTTCTCGTCTTGCTCTCATCAGGGTCACCCCATAGAATCTTTGTGGTTCTACCCACCGTTTCATTATTCCAAGAGGCCTTATGGGATTCTCTCATCCATATTTTTAATTCAGCTTTTGTTGCGTCGAATGGTTTTGCGTTTGTCAGGTTAACTACATCGAGCTCCCTTCCCTTTAAAGCTATTACATTCGCCCTTTCGTTGCCGGCTACTCCCGAGTGGCCTGGTACCCATATGATGTGAACCTTACCTCTGGGAGAGTATTCAGTTAAAGCTTTCTTACAATCCAATACGGTCTTAGATTTAATTCTATCACCTGATATCGCACAAATTGCCTTCTGGCTGTCGGTAAATATATTAAGCCCTGTGGGCGCCATATTTATTCTAATCCAATTTACACATTCCGTTATTGCTCGTACTTCTGCCTGGAAGCTTGTGTTATGATTAGGTAAACGGTGGTATATTTCTGTTTCTGGGTCTTCAATATAGAACCCCAGACCCACTTTGTCCCCTAATTTAGAGCCATCCGTGTAGCAACGGATTCCTACTGGTATTTGCTCTAATGTTCCGCTTGACCAAGACATTCTATCTGGGATTAGCGTTTCAAAGTTTCCGACATATTCAGTGTCTGGTATGCGATCAGGCACGTCCGATGAATGTGTATAACCTTCCAATGTGTCCAGTATACATTGATGACGTGTCCTATAACCGTTTTTGGCCAGTTCGCCTAAAGTAAAGAGCCGTTCGGCTGTAAGCGCCGCCTCATATCTTATATATGTTTCAATGGGTGGAATATCTAGCAACGTTTCCAGAGCCTTGGTTGAAGTAGTACACATGGCACCACTTATACCCAAGCAGCATGTACGCTGAACTCCCTGTAGTAGTTTGATATTACACTTTTTGTCCAAAGCAGTCCACCAGATTATTGAAGCATAAGCTAGAATTGGTCTAATTACACTTTTATAAAGCCAATTTGTCATAGTAGGACTAAGACCCCATTTCATGCCTATGGTTCTCCTACATATCGCCCAGCACCGATGTGCCTTGTTGATCCTATCCTCTATGTGGTGTCTCCATTTTAATTTCCGGTCAAGTATTACACCTAAGTACTTAACTTTGTCTGTCACCGGTATCTTCTTGCCCAAGAAGCAAGGTTCAGTATATGTAGAAATTTTTGTCTTTCTTGTGAAAAGACAGATTTCCGTCTTCGCCGGGTTAACATTGAGGCCTCTCGGTTGAGCCCAGCTCAAGGCCGTATTCAGAGCCTCCTCAGCTCTTCTACACAAGTAATTTGGATCCTTTCCCTTTAAAAGTATTACGACATCGTCTGCATAGCAGACAGGTCTAAGTCCTTTCTCGGTTAGGGTCCTTAGGAGGCTATTAATCGTGGTGACCCAGAGTAAAGGTGACAAAATGCCACCCTGTGGTATACCGCGAAATACCTTTTTCCTGATAGTTATATCGTACATCTCGCAGCTTATCCATCTGTTCCTTAGCATGTAGTTGATCCAGTTACGGAGCACCCGGTCAACATAAAACTGGTCTAGGGATTGGATAAGGGTATCAGTGTGCACGTTATTGAAAGCGCCTTCGATGTCAATGCATACTGCCAGTGTATACAGTTTGCTATCGAAAGATTCACTTATGTAGTGGACAACTTCATTTAAAGCGGTCTCCACCGATCGTCCCTTTACATAAGCATGCTGCTTATATTTAAGGTCATTGTATGGTATGCTGCTTTTAACCATGCTATCGACTATCCGTTCCAAGGTTTTAAGTAGGAAGGACGTAAGACTTATCGGTCGATAGGACTTAGGTGTCGCATAGCTAGGTTTCCCTGGTTTGGGTATAAATATTACCCTTGCATCCTGCCATTTAACTGGGGTATATGCCAATTTTAAGCATGCAGTGAATATCTGTGACAGATGTACGGAAACCAGTCCCGCCTCCATCTGCAAAAGTGCCGGGAAAATTCCATCCGGCCCTGCAGCTTTATAGGGAGCAAAGCTCTTGATTGCCCCTTTAACCATGTCAGTTGTAATAACTATTTCCGTGTTACCCTCCCCTTCCTCCAATATCGGTTCATCTATGTTATTCGATATACCGGGTGGGAAATGAGAATCCATTAGGAGTTTCATTGTCTCCTCCATATCCTCAAGCCTCCTGCCCGTGTCATCGATCATAGATTCCGGTTGGACATGAGTTTTGGATAGGAATTTTTTTATCTTCGATACCTCATTTACGCTATCTACCTGTTCACAGAAAAGTTTCCAGGAGTCTCGTTTGGCTCTTCGAACGATTTTCTTATATTCACCAAGTTTATTACGATACTCATCCCAGTATACTGCGGTCTTTTTACGCCGTGCCCGGTTAAATAGTTTGCGAAGAGTCTTCCCAAGGTTCCGGATCTCCCCAGTTACCCAGGGTTTTTCCTGGGCAGATCTCCGCTCTCGCAGAGGGCAGCTGTCCTCGAACGATTCAACCAGGGCACTTGTGAACGTTTCCACTTTGGCATCTATATCCTCTTTATTTCGACATTGAAAAGTGTCCTGACCTAAACGGTTCTTTAGTAAGGCCCCGAACATTGTCCAATTAGTTTTAGACTTATTCCGAAACTTTATCGGCTTTGGTGGTGGCCTTAGTATTTTGAATCTTATGTACCGATGATCAGAAAAGGAGTGCTCGTCCGAAACTCTCCAATCCTGAATTTCGTTTATAAGCTCTTCTGAACATATAGTTATATCTAATACTTCTTCTCTGATTCTATTGACGAAGGTAGCTTTATTACCTAAGTTCAATGTTATCAAGTCTTTAGTATTAAAGAAATCCATGAGGGCTTGTCCCCTGCGATTGGTGTTTGTACTACCCCAAGCTACATGATGCGAGTTGGCATCACAACCTATTACAATTTTCTTATTTTTCCTTTGTGCCTCTTCAACCAGTTTCATCAGATCCGACGTTGGTGGTAGGGTCGGAGAATCGAAAGGCAGGTAAATAGATGCAAGGTATATGTTGCCTCGACCTTGCTTCAGCACCGTTGCATCCGATGTTGATAATCCTGTTGAGAGGAGAAAACATAAGTTCTTGTGACATAAGATACATGTTCTCGGGCGAGATCCTGTATCAGCGTAGAAAAGTTGGAAATTTACGTGATTTAATCCAGAAACCTTGTTGCGAATCGTCCAAGGTTCCTGGATTAAAGCTATATGTATTTTACCTGTGTTGATTTTAGCCATCAGAGCGTTGGTAGCTGTCTCGCTCCGATGGAGGTTTATTTGGATAACCTCAATCATGGTCATCCATTAAACTGTCTTCCAGCGAGTTGGTGGTCACCTCCTCGCTCTTTGGATTTGACTCCTCCGGATAGCCTGAAGTGGCTATTAATGCAGTGAGTACTGTTGATGGCACTGCGGTGTCCTTATCAGGCATAGGAATAGCAGTATTTTTAATAGACACATTCCCAATTCTGGAGAGCATTGCTGTTCTGTCTTCTGGCGGGTGAGTGATTTCCTCCTCGCTTTTAGGATTTGACTCCTCAACATTGCTAGTACTTGCTAATGATGCTTTGGGTACTGTCTTAGGTGTTTTAGTGTCCTTGTCGGGGCCGGTTTTGACAGCCCTTTCAATCGGCGCCTTCCCAATTTTGGAAAGGGCAACTACACTTTCTTCTGGCGAGTTAATGGTAAATTCCTCGATTTTAGGATTTGACTCCTCAACGTTATCAGTAGTGGATACTGTGGTCTTAGGTTTTTTAGTGTCCTTTTCGAGGCTTGTTGTAACAGCCCTTCCAATCGGCACCTTCCCAATTTTGAATATGACAGATTTAGAGGCGAAGTAAGCCCTACCTTTATTCTTGGCAAGACTAGCCATGGATTTCTGGTCGATACCTATTACAAATAAAGTTCCCTCAGGTTCTTCTTTCCTGTAAAAGACATCCCATTTTTCCACGGCCAGCTCAGCATTTTGACCTCCAAGAATTTCCAGTATACGTTCATTAGCCAGTTTACTGCCCCATCCTTTTATGTAGACAGTGGACTTTAGGAGCACCGGAAGCTCGCTCTTCTTTGCCAGTCCCAGCCTAGCGCCGTCCCAGGGAGGAGGGATACTTTCCACCAAGTTCTTTAGGGTGCTAACACATTGGTGAGATGCCAACCTCATCAACATCACGCCCATGCTGAACTCGCAGCTCTCGCTCTCTATTGGTTGTTTGCCCTTTGAAGCTATTGCATGGTCCACTATCTTATTGTTGACCAGGTCTTCTATTTTACTCTGTTGGTCTATTGGAATTTTGCCTGTCGGATTACCGGCATCGTAAACTGCATAGCAGAGATCGTCCCGGTGCCTACTTCTGGCAACTTTGGCGTAAGATGGCGGCTCTTTACCTTTTCCTCCGTCTAGCTTCTCCTTCCTCGTTTTTCGGGGCTTCTTTTGAGATTCCCTTACCTTCGAGGTTGATTTCGCCGACGTGTTCGTCTTCGGAATATCTGGCTTGGCGTTGTCACCCTTACTCGCAGGATTCTCACTTGAGATTCCTTTGAGTGAAGTATGGCTTGGCTTCGACTGTGTATTAGAAGACGGGGAGCTCTTTTTCTTCTTAGGCTTATTCTCAGTTGTCAACTCCTCGGGTGACCTGATCCTTTTTGCCTCAGATCTTGTGAGAGAGTCCGATTCCTTTGGAGTGTCGTGGGATTGACTAACTATGATTTCCTGAAGCATCTTTTTCAACTTCCTCCTCTGTGCTCCAGAAAGTCTTTTCTTAGTAATAGGTAGTTTAGCTATGCTATCACTCACCTCTTTCACCATTTGCTCTACTTCATCCTTTTTGGGATTTGCTATAATGGTATTATTATTATTATCATCTGAGGATTCAGAGTCGGAACCCTCACCTATATTTAAAGGCTGAGGTAGCTTAGAGCTCTCTCCGAGTACATCCTTCTCTTTCACCCCTATATTTTTGCCAGCGGCATGCTGTACACTTGACGCATTGTCCGCCACGGAGGCCAAGGTACCCACCTCCGTAGTAGTATTCTGCTCACGATTGCAGGATGACGACGACACGTGACTCGCGAGTAGATCAACACTTGCCGCCGGTACTGGGTTATTTAGGCCCTGCACCGTAACTTTTATCTTTTTATTTTTATTTTCCATATTTGTTTTTTTTTTTTTTTTTTTCCAGTTTTTTGGTCCGCGGGGAATATAATATTCCCAGGTGGTGGACAATCTGCCCTCCCTCAGCTTAAGTGAAATTAAAGCTGGGAGAGGACAGATGGTCCATCACCACCCCCTATCCGCCACCCGGGGACGCGCTCGGTAGGAAAAATCTGGAAAACTCCCCCGAGTTCATACGGGTAACTTCCGCAATAGAAAATGTTTGTAGGGTATATGCGGTGTGAGTTTTTTTTTTTACTAACACAATCAAAAAACTTACCGTTTGAGTCAACAAATTTGATGTGTGGCCATGTCGTTTAACTTTTCACCTATTGGTCCTAGCAAAAATGTCCAACGGAGTTCAGGTAGCTAGAACTCCTTTGGGCTTTATAGTCCCATAATGGGATGCGAGTGTAAAAAAAAAAAAAAAAAAAAAAAAAAAAAAAAAAAAAAAAAAAAAAATATTTTTTTTTTTTTTTTTTTTTTTTTTTTTTTTATCTACTTTGTCAAAGACCTAAGTTTTTTTACAGGGATTTCATATACTAGTGAATGAAAATATTAGTAAATTATTTTTTTTTTTTTTTTGTTTTTTTTTTTTTTTTTTTTTTTTTTTTTTTTCTGCCCACTTTCGCAAGCTATAAGTACGATTTTGTGGATTGGGTATAAAAATACCCACTTCGGCATATATGGGTTCTAAAACATTCATAACAATTTATCAAAGGTTTATAAGACAAATTTTCATACAAAATTTGTTCTATAAACCTTTGATAAATTGTTATGAATAAGGCAGATAATATATAAATTTAATTTTTCAAGTAAATATAAAATTTTTTGTTAAAATATCACAATAAAAAAGTTTTAAGGTATAAACATGACTATAAAATATTTAGATAGTGAAAGGTTGACACAACCTAACTAACATTTTTACAAACATGAAATATTGATGCCGCCATGTGTTTGTAGCGGTTTTTAGACCCTAGAATTAGAGGAGAAAGTTCGGAACTAGCAATTCCACCTTCTTTCAGATTACCACTAGAGATAGAATTAGTTGGCTGACCAGTTATTTTAAAATAGGTTTGGATTCTTTGTCTATATTAGACAAATATTTATTATGCTAAACGTCAAATTGTTAACACAATAAAAAATTAGCAGGTACATACTACATTTATTAAGGTGGAAGTACACAACACGCGTTGAGGCGGCAACGCGTTTCACGTTTTTAAAACTTTTCGCGCTTCGTTTTTTTGTTTTTTTAAGACTATTACCATATAGTAGCATATAGGCGAAAGGGATTGTCAAAGACCTAAATCCCCTGTCAAAAACCTAACTGGTGAGAATGTATTAGTAGAAGCACAAAAATAAACACAATTGTTTAAAAGGTACTAAATAATAAATTTATTTTTGATACGTTATTTTTTGTATGTTATTACTGGATTTCGTCTTTTTGTTATTTTTCTGCACTAATGGAAAAAGAAAAAAAGTATGTGAAATACTTTTTTTCTTCATTTTCAATACGAAAATTTAGAACTTTTCTTTTTTCAGTTTTAATTAAAATGAAATGTCAAAGAATAAAAAATATTTTATTTTTCGTTTGTAAAATATAAATTATTTTCGGGGTTTTAAATACGTTAAAAGTGTGGAAAAAAATAATAGATATTATGTTTAAGTGGTAAGAAAAACTATTAAGTGCTAATATCCTCACAATTTCGCGAAGAAAATTTGAAGTTTTGTGAGTGCGTTTAGTTCTCTCAAGTGTGTTTTATTCTCTCAGAACTCGTCTGTGTGAAGAGAATAACAAATTTTGTTTGACAACCCCTTCAGTTTCGCCTATATCCCTACTATATGACTATTACTGTTTTAAAAATCCAAATTTTAAGTTGTTGTATATTTTTTTAATATTTTTCTCCATTGTTGGAGAAATTTATTTCATTTTAGTTTCTACACAAAACAAAATACAACCCTCAACTTCTCGCGGCAGACGCGTTACAAACTTCAATGTGTAACTTGTTTAATGAAAATACACTATTTCAACTTTTTTGACAGCAGCCTATAACGCGTTGCCGCGTACAACGCGTGTTGTGTACTTCCACCTTTACCCCATGTCTATATTAGACAAATATTTGTTATGCTAAACGTCAAATTGTTAGGAACAAACGGCATTTATTAGCATCATAACGTCGTTATAATAGTGTTGTCTAAACAATTGTTTAGACAACGTCGTCTTGATAATAAACGTCATTTTATTGTAAAATTTGTTTAGAATTTTATTTTTGTGCAATTAAAATTGATTTTTAACATAAGTTTTAGTGAAATTAGTGTTTATTTACAAAATTTGCATTTCATTTTAATTGTTTTTATAAAATAAAGCATTATTTCAGTAAAATTATCTGTGAGTTGTCGTGATAAAATCAGCATTTTTTCTCCCGACGTTTTGTCAAGTGCCGTGATAAATATTTGTCTAATATAGACATGTGGTAAACAATTGTTTAGACAACGTTGGCTTGATAATGAACGTCATTGTATTGAAAAATTTATATAGAATTTTGTTTTTGTGCAATTAAAATTATTTTCAACATACAGTAGGGAGCAAAAATGAGTACATGTTGGTACTTTGTATACTTCTAATGGAATAAAAATTGAACTAATATTGCAAATCGAAAAAGTCGTTTATTTTATGTTTATTATGTAACAAAAAGAATTACAAATCAAAACAAAAAGCAGCGAATTCGAAGTAAAAACCAGACAAAAGGAAAATAACTCACATGTGCTCAATTTTGCACCCCACAAAAACTTTAGGTAATAATTGAATTTTTATATTTTTTCCAAAGAGTTATATTATTTAACACCTTTTAGTATACTTTCTACCAATTTTTCATTAACTTCATTTGGAATACTCCCCTCACTCGTTCCCAATCCGCTGCTAAAGTTCGCCTAAATTGACTAGACTTAATCGGCATCTTCACGATTCACCACAAATTCTCAATAGAATTGAGCTCGGGACATTGAATGCTAACTGCATTAATAAGAAATTTTTCCAGAAACAACATCCTTTACGATTTTCGACTCATACATTGGGTCGCCATCCCATTGAAAAATTACTCCTTCCGCAAGATTGCCACTATTAAAAATTAAATCGTGTTGATGGGACTACAAAATTGTAAACTTGCCAATTTTGAAAAATACGCAAATGGTCTTCTTTATCCATAATTTCATCGTTTCTTTGCATTGGTCCAAGGAGGCACCATATAAAGCAACCCCTTACCGTGTTTCCTTAACATGCTGCATTTGAATTCTCTCTATGTGACGGTGTTACTTATTTTGAAAGAATCGGTAAAATAATGTTGTAAGAAGGCTATCTGCGTATTTTGGACTAGTGTTTATAAACCGGTTAACCGAAAAACCGGTTTGTTATTGCATATTTCGGTTAACCGGGTTATCCGGTTTCAAAAAATCTAATTTTTAGTACAAAATTTTATGTTTTTTTATATTTTATTGTGATTTTTTAAATTTTTTTCTAAACATTATTTTCCGTTTGTGCATATGAAAACAGACCTAAGATTGTTAAACAAATGTTAGGAAATGTTAAACATATATGTATTATGTATATAAAATGGAGATCTACAATTTCAGACAATCAGGAAATTAGTAAAAAGTTGGCATTTAAACCAATAAAAAATTAACTATTTAAACAAATTCCAACCATTATATAAAGAAATTTGATATTTATTGAGACTAACAAATAACTTTGATGATAAAATGCAAAATGAACTTACTTGTTTACTGCGTGAGTATAATAAAAATAGAGAAGTTTCTCAAATGTTCTCAAAACGGACTTTATTTATGGAAACATAATGGTTGTTGTCGCTGTCCGAGATTTTATGCTGCTGTGGTTTTTCACAAACTGTAATTTGAGGTTCGGATATTGTTTGCAAATAACTTTGACAGTTTTCATGCTTAGGTTGATTGACAGGAAGTCAGAATGACACCTGTCAATATTCCTAAGCGTCATTCACAGTAATTTGAACAACCACAGGCGCACAGTGGTATAGGAAAAAAAAAGAGGGAAATAATTCGGTAACTTCTAAACGGTTAATCCGATTTTAATGAAATTTGGTATGCACAAAGAGGAGGTGTTGTCAAGTTTAGGTTTTGAATTTGGACCTTATAGGCCAACCAGGGGCCCGGCGGGGGGTCCTCAAATTAGGACACCTTGGCTATGTTAAATTTAGTATGGATATAATAGGCAAAAAACCAAAAAATCCCATTTTTTGGATTTTTTAAAACTTTTTTGGGAATTCCGGGATTTCTAATAAGAAAATAAAGTTCGCCTAAATTGACTAGACTTAATCGGCATCTTCACGATTCACCACAAATTCTCAATAGAATTGAGCTCGGGACATTGAATGCTAACTGCATTAATAAGAAATTTTTCCAGAAACAACATCCTTTACGATTTTCGACTCATACATTGGGTCGCCATCCCATTGAAAAATTACTCCTTCCGCAAGATTGCCACTATTAAAAATTAAATCGTGTTGATGGGACTACAAAATTGTAAACTTGCCAATTTTGAAAAATACGCAAATGGTCTTCTTTATCCATAATTTCATCGTTTCTTTGCATTGGTCCAAGGAGGCACCATATAAAGCAACCCCTTACCGTGTTTCCTTAACATGCTGCATTTGAATTCTCTCTATGTGACGGTGTTACTTATTTTGAAAGAATCGGTAAAATAATGTTGTAAGAAGGCTATCTGCGTATTTTGGACTAGTGTTTATAAACCGGTTAACCGAAAAACCGGTTTGTTATTGCATATTTCGGTTAACCGGGTTATCCGGTTTCAAAAAATCTAATTTTTAGTACAAAATTTTATGTTTTTTTATATTTTATTGTGATTTTTTAAATTTTTTTCTAAACATTATTTTCCGTTTGTGCATATGAAAACAGACCTAAGATTGTTAAACAAATGTTAGGAAATGTTAAACATATATGTATTATGTATATAAAATGGAGATCTACAATTTCAGACAATCAGGAAATTAGTAAAAAGTTGGCATTTAAACCAATAAAAAATTAACTATTTAAACAAATTCCAACCATTATATAAAGAAATTTGATATTTATTGAGACTAACAAATAACTTTGATGATAAAATGCAAAATGAACTTACTTGTTTACTGCGTGAGTATAATAAAAATAGAGAAGTTTCTCAAATGTTCTCAAAACGGACTTTATTTATGGAAACATAATGGTTGTTGTCGCTGTCCGAGATTTTATGCTGCTGTGGTTTTTCACAAACTGTAATTTGAGGTTCGGATATTGTTTGCAAATAACTTTGACAGTTTTCATGCTTAGGTTGATTGACAGGAAGTCAGAATGACACCTGTCAATATTCCTAAGCGTCATTCACAGTAATTTGAACAACCACAGGCGCACAGTGGTATAGGAAAAAAAAAGAGGGAAATAATTCGGTAACTTCTAAACGGTTAATCCGATTTTAATGAAATTTGGTATGCACAAAGAGGAGGTGTTGTCAAGTTTAGGTTTTGAATTTGGACCTTATAGGCCAACCAGGGGCCCGGCGGGGGGTCCTCAAATTAGGACACCTTGGCTATGTTAAATTTAGTATGGATATAATAGGCAAAAAACCAAAAAATCCCATTTTTTGGATTTTTTAAAACTTTTTTGGGAATTCCGGGATTTCTAATAAGAAAATTCGAAGTTTTTATTTAATTTTGGATTTAGAGTAAAAAAATCTACCTAACTGTAAAATTTCATCAAAAAATATTCATAAATAAAATTTTTATTGCAATTTGAAAATTTTGTATCTTCGCAAAAACTGAATAAAAAACATTTTTTAATTTTTTTTAAAAAAGTATTCCGCGAATTTTTTAATTTTCAAAAATTATATACAGTTTTGAAAAATAGACAAAATTACCTTTCCATTGATATATTACATGCCTACCTAATGTTTTTTAAGTGACAAATTAATTAGGGAAAACTCAACATCTTTTAGAAAATTAACCTAGCACTATTTTACAGTTAGGTAGATTTTTTTACTCTAAATCCAAAATTAAATAAAAATTTCGAATTTTCTTATTAGAAATCCCGGAATTCCCAAAAAAGTTTTAAAAAATCCCAAAAATGGGATTTTTTGGTTTTTTGCCTATTATATCCATACCAGGGGCGGGGTTATCGAAACCCGTTACAAAATGATTAAGAACATATTGGGTCATATAAAACAGGTCACTATAATTTGATATCGACTATGCGATTTGAGAATTTTTGCTCAAAATTGAATTTTCCATAAAAAAATAGGGTTTTTTTGGATGGACCTGGACCCCTCGGTATCAAAAATTTTTAGGTTTTGTCTCATTTGTCGTATTTCATGTAAAGTCAGCTTTCCAAAAAGTATAAATTCTATATACATCTTCTTAGAAACTTTTTAGATAACTTAAAAAGAAAAAGATGCTTTTTTCCCAAAAAAATGACAAAAAATCGCCTTTTTTTAATTTTTTAAATTAAAATGCCTATAACTTTGGATTTTTACGTAATTCTTTCACTGCTTGATATATAAACTTGTTGTTAAGCGAATAAAAAAAGTGGCGAAAATCGGGAATATTTCGACCCGCTATTATCAAAAAACTAAAGTAAGGACGGTAAAAATTTAAAAATTTTAATTTTCAAATGCGAATATCTCCTAAACTATAAGAGATAATTTACTGCTACGACGACATTTTTTATAGTGCTCGATAAGGAGATTCTATATACTATATCGGAACTCAAATGAAGAAATAGGATCGTTTTAAAAATTTAACATAGCCGAGGTGTCCTAATTTGAGGACCCCCCGCCGGGCCCCTGGTTGGCCTATAAGGTCCACTCGACAACACCTCCTCTTTGTGCATACCAAATTTCATTAAAATCGGATTAACCGTTTAGAAGTTACCGAATTATTTCCCTCTTTTTTTTCCTATACCACTGTGAGGCGTAGCGAGCGGAGGGAGGTCACAATTAAAGCAGTCGTCTACTTCCGTTCCCGATGAATCGTCGCGAGCCTGAAAATTTTTTATACTTGATAGTCCTGGACATAAAATATTTTATTGATATAGATGCATTATATATTCAAAGGTCAATTTATCCCTCCTATGGCAACTTCCATATACCTAACGAATCAATAATATCTTCATTCTGTCCATATTTATACTAAAGAGTGCAAATATCTTATTAAGTAATTCATAATATTTCGCAAAATGAAATTTTTCAACTTCAATTAAAGATTTCCAAACATTTCGGTTAACCGGTTTTTTTATATTCGGTTAACCGACAAACCGGTTTTCTAGAAATGGTGAATTTTCGGTTAACCGAAAAACCGTTTTTCCAAAAGTCGTTTTTTTATAAACACTATTTTGGACATTCTTCATCCCGATTTTATAGACTTATCATCCCGCTTTTGTAGATAAGAGTGCCAATCCTATCGAAGAAGTTATTTTTCAGCAGAATGGCAAATTAAAGCACCCCTCAAAAACCGCAAAAAATTGCTCAGCAACCAAATTTCCTTCTGAAATGCTATCCAGTTCAAAGTCCCGACATCAATTTTCTCTATATATATTTCATATTAATCTTTTGATTTCACTGCGATATGGCGATGCAAAACACTCGTCAAAAATAGTAAAGAATAGTGTTTTGAGCATAATTTCTTATTGATGTAGTATCTAGCTCAATGTCCCCAACCCAATAAAATTGAAAATTTGTGGTAAACCATAAAGAAGCGGTTGAAACAGTACCTATTATCCTATCAATTTGGGCGAGATTTAGCAGCGGATTAAGGAGGAGAGAAAGAGTCATCTAAATGAAGTAAATGAAAAATTGGTAGAAAATATCCCAAAATGTGTAAAAATTTATGAAAGTAATAACGGATTTTGAAAAATATTTTAAAAATGCAATTTTTCTCAAAATTTTTTGTTTAGTGCAAAATTGAGAACATGAGTTATTTTGGTTTTGTCTGTTTTTTTACTTAGAATTTGATGCTTATTTATTTGAATTGCAATTCATTTTGTTTGTTTGTTTGTTCTTTAAGTTACTTAGTATTCGAAACTAAGATTTATTTGGCCAGTAATTAAAATTATACAACGCCATCACCAATTCTAGCTAGAAAAAACTAGCTCATATGTTCCAATTAAAATTAAAAACTTAGGTTAAGTTAACACGAATGCACATGGCCAAATATGCACCTCAAGAAAAACTGTAACTCGGTACAGTTATCTGACGTCACACATTGGCCAATGCTGTTTGAGACGCAAAACTCTCGAGGGCAGAGCAAAAAGGACGGCCTGATTACCCTTAAGCGATAATGGCAACGACGCACGACGATCTTCCTCCACCCAGAGCTGAATTACGAATGTGCAATTCATTTTGTTACATATTAAATATAAAATAAAAGACAAAAACAATTTTGGGATTTGCATTATTACTTTTATTTTTATTCCAAGAGAGGTCTACAAAGTACCAATATGTACTCATTTATGCTCCCTACTGTACGTTTTAGTGAAATTAGTGTTTATTTACAAAATTTGCATTTAATTTTAATTGTTTTTATAAAATATAGTAAAATTATCTGTGAGTTGACCTGATAAAATCGGCATTTTGTTACCCCTATGCATTAACATAAACAAAAAACTGACAATTTTTCTGCCGACGTTTTGTCAAGTGCTGTGATAAATATTTGTCTAATATAGACACGGGATTACAAATGGACAATTTACTCTGAACTAGATTTATTATAACATGTTAAATAACTACTTTCGGAAGTAAAAAACAAGTTTCAAATGCCCCCATCTCTAGATTAGGTACTTATGACCAGTAAAATAACGAATGCCTCTGCCTTGCAATACCTGGGAATGTTTATGTAACGACTGTCTATACTCCGTATAACTTCAAGTACATTCGGAAGAATGGCTCAACATATACAAGTTGTGTTGGGTCATCCCTATGGGAATGGCCGATTAAGTTATTTTTCTAGTCAAAGAGAGCCGACATTTTTCCATTCCTGCTCAACTTGTTATTCTTTGATATAACTTTACCAGAACCACTATTACGATTTAGTAGTATATTTATAGGGCTTCGGGCACACTTTTTAATGACAGACATTTGGGATGAATTTTTTGGGAGGAATTTTTTTAGAATTTGTGTGAGATTTGATTTTGAGTTTTATATTTTTTGTAAATTGTGTGGTTTGTTTTGTTTCCTCTCTTTGAGTGTAAGTTGTTTGTGTTAATAGAGAAACATCTTATTGAGTTTTTTTTTAATTAAATATATTTGGATGAAATGGGAAGGCCTACACAAAACAATAAACGAAAAGTCCAAACACATCAATCTTTTATTACTTCAGAAAACTGTTAGAGATAATACCGTATGGATGTATGGATTAAACATATGTAAAGGTAAGTTTTATAATAAAACGTAATTTATGTATATGATTTTTTAAATAATTTTTACTAATTTATAATTTTTAGATTAATTCATTCGCAAACCACAAAGTTTAAAGAAAGTCTGGTAATATGTAATTATTGTTTACAACATTTCCATAAAAAGGAGAAATTGGAGGCGCATAAAAAAATTGCGGCTTAAGTCGGTTTTAGTGACATTTTTTGTCGGCCACGCCTACTTTAGGGTGGGCGGGCCTCTAAAGTTCAAAATATTTAGGGCTATATCTCAAAAAATATACATTTGTTTGGACCGATATATATATATATCAAATTAAAGTTATTTCAAAGACCTTTCCAATGATATGTAACATGATATACAAAAAAGGACCCATTATAGGTCAATTTTGGGAAACATAATTTTTGACCCGATATTTTTTAGGTTTATCTAAAAAATCGGGAGAAAATGCCTTTATAGGTAAGTATATAAATTAGATTGTTTTAAAGCCAAGATATTGAGCTTTTTATTAAGGTATAATATGTTTTTGTAAGTATTATAGTTCCTGAGATATTAATAATTTAATTATGATTTTGCTATTAAGAAAAAAACGTATTTATACTAATCTTTATTAAGCGAAGCCGGTGTTAGACATACCATAGAGGAGAAAATCCAAAGAAAGCCGTGTAAAAAAAAAAATATTTTAATACAAATGTTGTCCTCTCACGAGGAACTATTTTCTTTATCAGGGGAATCTGACAACTCTGATGATATGTAAATTAAATTATAAAATAAATGGTTTTTGAAATCAAATATCTCTTTCATTTGATTAGATACAGAAATGGTTTATACCTTAAATAAAAGCATGATTCATTGGCTATTAATATATAGAAATTTATAATAGAATTATATAGACATTTTTTCCGATTTCTTTTAGATGAAAAAAAGTCGGGTCAAAATATATATTTTCCGGGAAATACCCATAGTCGGTCCATATTTTATATCATTGGAAAGGTATTTTCAATACCTTTAATTTGATGTATAAATTTTTATTGTAAACAAAACAGTTTTCGAGATATACAAAAAATGTATTAAACTTTGGAGCCCCGCCCACTCGAAAGTAGGCGTGGCCGACAAAAAATGTATATCTTTTATCGTCTCAAAACGCTCTATATAGGGTTTTTTTTTTTTTTGAGAAATGTCACTAAAACCGACTTGTTCCAAAATTGCTCCCAAAAGGTTTCATACGTTCCCGAAAAAGATAAGTGCTTTTTAGAATTTGAAAATTACAACAATAAATTAGATGTTCCATTTGTGGTATATGCTGATTCTGGGTGTATTTTTGAAAATATACAAAAGCATTCCGAACAACGATTCACCATCAACAACATTAGTAGATAGGCATATTCCATATGCATTTTCATATTACATTAAGTGTAATTTTAACAATAATTTAAGTAAATTTCGTAATTTTAAGGAATTAAACTCAGCAAAATTATTTATAGAGAATATAGTATCAGACATGATAAAAATATGAAGGTAGTGTCATTTCTCTCTCTCAAAAAATTTTTTGAAGTTTACTGGTATTTTTGATATTTGTATTTTGTAAACAAATAGAAAAATCCTTGCCGTAGTATATGAAAAATGGGAAACTAGTTTTAGAGAAATTTGTGTAGTGTATGTGGAATTTATGTTAATGATTTCTAAAATATTTTTAGTCCAGCGATAACCGTTGTTGAGCTGGCCCGATTTAGTTAGTTAGTCAGTTTGAAAGGAGGATGTATGTTTCTGCAAACCTGAAGAAATACACCTAGGTTTACACCGGGCCTGTTGTGCTCTCCTTTATTAGTGTCTCTGGTGGAAATCGAACCGACGACTTCCAGTCTAACAGACTAGAATACTAACAACTAACCCACCGGAGGCACACAGATTTAAAAAAAGGATTATAAAAAAATATGTACATATACATACATATACGTAGATGGATAAAGTTTAAAATAAATATATATTTCTTTAAGTTTAAAGTATTTCATACACAAAATGGACCGTATACCACACGGTTTACATAAAAAAATGAACTTATAAAGTTGCGGCGAGCAACAAGAAATTCCACTTAGCATTCTTGTCCAAACCCTAATAACGGTGTCAATATTAGAAAAAGGAGTTTGAAGCAAAGTAGCCAAAGATTTCATGACAGCGTTATTTTGCACTTGAAGAAAACCGCGTATTCTTGGACCGAATGGACAGCTAATTCTGGTTCATACTGCTTACATATATACCTACATATACGTTGGAAGAAAAATTATTGATATAAGAAGATAAAAACTCCAATTTGTTATTACATATGTATGTTTTAGTTGGTTCCTCCTTTTAATCTATTCCGCAACTTAAAGAACATTGGAAGCAACAGACAATGCTTTCGGAGGCACCTAGTGTCCATCAATTTGATAATGGGCTTAACAGCTTATATTTCTTGATGTATTTTTTTTTTTTTTTTTTTGTTTTTGGCAGATTTATTAAAATTTTTAATGTATTTTTATTGAATTTAAAATTTTGTTTGATTTTCAGTTTAATTTTTATTTTAATTTTTGTTCGAAAAATAAACAAAAATAAATGGGATTTTCAAAATAAATGTTACTATGGCGACAAAAAGAGAGAATGACACTACCTTGATATTTTTATCATGGTATCAGATGCTAAATATTTAAATGATAATTATTTAAAAAATATTATAGCAATGACACCCTTAACCGAAGAGGAAAGCTTAGATTTTTATACAAATAATATATGCCATATTTGTTTAAAAATGATTGTAAATGAAAAAAAGTCAGAGATCACTGCCATTTAAGTGGCAAATATAGAGGACCAGCTCATAATTCCTGTAATATAAATTACAAATTACCTTCATTTATCCCTGTTATTTTTCACAATTTTTCGGCATATGATTGCCATTTATTTGTGAAAGAGCTCAATAATATCGATGATGGTTCCATTAATATTATCCCACTCAATAAGGAGTTATATATATCCCTTTCAAAAACAATAAAAAGCGACAATGGTCATAACATTGAAATCAGATTTTTAGACTCATGCCGGTTTATGCCATCAAGTTTAGATAATTTAGTTAAAAATTTGACAGTAGATGAGTTAAAAATTGTTAAAGGTTTTTATTCAGAAGACAAAAATAAAGTTAATTTATTAATAAGAAAGGACGTCTTCCCATACAGTTATTTAAATTCTTTAGAAAAACTCGAAGAAACTTGTCTGCCAGACATAGATGACTTCTATAATAAACTAACTGATTCAGTATGTTCTAAAGAAGATTATGCACATGCACAGGAAGTATGGAGTAAGTTTGAATGTAAGACAATAGAAGATTATTTAATGTTGTACTTAAAAAGTGATGTCTTATTATTAGCAGACGTCTTTGAAAATTTCAGGTTAGTATGTAAAAGCATTTATAATTTAGATCCATGCCATTATTATACAGCACCTGGGGATGCTATGTTAAAAATAACAAACATAAAATTGGATTTGCTTACTGACATTAAAAAGATTTTATTTATACAAAAAGGAATTAGGGGTGGAATAGTTCAATGTTCTGAAAGACATTCCATAGCCAACAATAAATATCTCTCCGATTATAATGAGAAACTACCATCTAAATACTTGACATATTTGGGTGCAAATAATTTATATGGTTGGGCTATGTCTGAAGCTTTACCAGAGGCCAATTTTCAATGGGTTACAGATATTGATAATTTTTTTTGAAAACAATTCCAAATGATTCGGATATTGGATACATATTGGAAGTTGATTTAATATATCCAGTAGAAATTCATGATAGTCACAACGATATTCCATTTTGCTGTGAAAATAAAACACCTCCAAATTCTAAAGAGAAAAATTAATTGTAGATTTAAACAATAAATATCAATATGTAATTTATTATAAAAATTTACAACAATGCTTAAAACATGGTCTAAAATTAAATAAAATACATAGAATTCTAAAATTTAAGCAATCTAATTGGTTAAAAAAGTACATTTCCTTAAATAATTTTCACAGAACAAATGCTAAAAATACATTTGAAAAAAAAAATTTTCAATTATTGAATAATGCTGTATATGGCAAAACTATGGAAAACGTTGATAAACGTAAAAATATTAAAATTGTAAATAAATGGGAAAATGAAGCAAAAAGACTTGGAGCTCGAGCTTTAATAGCAAAACCAGAATTTCATTCTGTTAGTATACTTGAAGAAAACATGCTAGCAATTGAATTAAATAAATCTTTTTCCTTCTATAATAACCCCATTTATCTAGGGTTTACAATTTTAGAACTATCTAAATGGAAGATGTATAACTTTCACTATGACTATATTGTGCCCAAATATAATACAAAAGCTCAACTCAATTACATGGACACAGATTCTTTCATTTATTCTATAGAAACTGATGATTTCTATAAAGATATATTGAATGATATCGATACAAGATTCGATACATGATAAAAATGCCAAGGTAGTGTCATTCTCTCTTTTGGTCGCCATATTAACCATCTGACGTTTGCTGGTATTTTAATAAATCGAGCTACCACATTTACTTTGAAAATCCCATTTTTTGTTTGTTTATTTTTAATCAAAATAAAAAAAAAAATCAATTTAAACTAAACTAAAAATCACAAGTAAGAGTGTTATATTCGGCTATGCCGAATCTTATATACCCACCATCAAACCTCGTTTGACTCGAATGAAACTTACTTATGTCGAATTTCATCTATATACTCGTATATTTAGGCCAGTTATAAGCGTCGCTACATTCGTATTTTTAAACCATTAATGAGCATTGCAGTCATTTTCTGAAGGGGACCTTATATGGGGGGTAGGGTCAATCATGGACCGATCCTCATAAAATTTTTTAGATAGATTTTGACTCGTATGAAACTTACTTATGTCGAATTTCATAGCTATATTCGTATTTTTAAACAAGTTATGGCTATTAAAGCTGCTTTTCGAGGGGCCACTTGTATGGGGGCTATCCGAAAACGTGGACCGATATTGCCCATTTTCAATGCCAAACAAACCTTACCTATAAGAAATATTTACGTGAAATTTCAATTTCCCTCTAGCTCTTTCCATTCGGACTCTATCGTGCTTTCAACAGACGGACAGACATGGCTAGATCGTCTTAGAATTTAATGAGGACCCAGAATATATATACTTTTGTGGGTCTATAGCCAATATTTCGATGTGTTACAAATGGAATGACAAAATCAATATACCCCCCCCCCCTCTTTTTTGATGGTGGGTATAAAAATGTACAAATGTAATAAAAAAAATCAATAAATATTTAAATAAATGTACAAAAAATTCAATCAAAACTATAAACTTCCTGTTAAGTCCTATATCAAATTGAAAGTCTGTTGCTATCCGTAACAAGCAATTGCAATTAGTGCTCCATCCGGTCCAAGAATACACGGTTTTCTTCAAGTGAAAAAATTTAACATTCACGAAATCTTTAAGTACTTTGCTTCAAGTTTATTGTCTAGTATGGACACCATTATTACATGTTAATATTCGAGGGAATGAGTGACATCATTAAGCAGACATGGAATAGTAGATTGTATTGCAAAATATAAAAGGCCTTTATGTGAAGGCTACCAAGATTCTTATAGGACTGGTAGGTAAACGCATTCCAAGGATTCTGATAGGTATGCTAACGGGTAGGAATTAGAATCATCAAGCATATAATTTGCCACTATCCTAGGACACAGAATATTAGGTTGTCTACAGCTTTTATCATTCGATTGGAGATTATCTCACGTTTCTTCAATTAGGGAATTGCCTAAATCTTCTGAGTTGAGACGCCATGAGAATGGACCAGTTTCAATTCATCATTCGTTTTTATATATTTTATATCATTCTTGTTTTCTTTTAGTGTTCTTGTTTCTCTGTCTTTGGATCTTCAGTCTCTTTGAAGGGAATTACAATGAACCTTATGGTCTCCGAGTGGATGTTGTCCTTTTTATGGCACATAAACCTTCTTAACCTAAACCTAAGGACACAATTATACATTGCTTCAAAACCCTTTCAAATGTTAATCTACACTGTATACAATTTAAATAACAAACTAAAACAATAACTTTTTTTAATCGGGACAGCTCGACAACAGTTACCACTGGACCTAAATTATTTTGAAAATTAACATAAATTCCACAATCACAACACAAATTTCTTAGAAACTATTTTTCCCTTTTTTCATGTGTGGCAACGATGTTCTATTTATTTACAAAATACGAATTTCAAAAAATACCAGCAAACTTCAAAAAGATTTTTTGGGAGAGAGGAATGATGACACTACCTTCATATTTTTATCATGATTCGATACATCTGAATATGAAATTAACAACAAATTTGGTATCCCACAAAAGAATAAAAAAGTGTTAGGGATGATGAAGGATGAAAACAATGGTGTAATTATGACAGAATTTGTAGGTTTAAGAGCAAAAATGTATTCATTTAAAACAGCAGATTTAAATGAAACTAAAAACCAATATAGTTAGAAAGTTAAGTCTATCAGACTATAAAAATTGTTTATATAACAAAAAAAGTTATTATGGTAATATGTTTGTATTTAAATCTAAATTACATGTGTTATATACGGCACATTTAAATAAAATTAGTTTATATTATTTAGATAATAAACGATTTATATGTTGTAATAATATTAATACTCTTGCTTGGGGTCATTACAAACAAGAATTTTTAAGTAATAATGATGATGAAGATTATTTTATGTTATATTTAGATGAAAAAAAAAAAAACAAATGAAAATTGCAAAGAAGTATTCATGAACGATGAAGATGGAGATGATTTATTGAAAGAAATAGATTTAATTAAAAAGTCATTCATGAATAATCAAAATTGCGATGAGTATTTATGGAAATAGAATAGAAACAAACAAATTATTGTAATTTTATTTAATACATTAAATGTATTTAAAAAATACAACTTATAAATAAAAATCCCATTAAATTCATGTATATTAATCGTTAAATGTGTTTTATTTTAAATATTTTGCCACAATACATTTTCATTTTCATAATCTAATTGTTTTCGATTTCTAGTAACTCTAGGTGAATACTGGTATGGTAAAGTTGATTGCTTCAAATTTTAATGATTTTTATCTTTTGACAGTATTCTTATTTTTGGTGAACCTTTATTAGAGAGCTGTTCAAGTCGTTTAGAATTTTTCTATTGTTGTATCCATATCAACTTGGTCGTCAATATCATTATTAGCATAAACATCCTCAGGCAAATTAATATTAGTTTGTATTCCAATACTGCTGGATTCTGGTTTCATTGTTTGAGTTTCAATATGTTTTTTATATATTTTTCTTGTTTGAGTTTCATTATCGCGTAAATTATTCTTTACATTAATAGTATTCTGATATGATGTTTTTTTCTTTCCAATCAAATATTTTGACAGTTCATGTTTAATATAGAACCATTTGTTGACATTTTTAAGTGTATGCGACGCGTATATTCGTAATAGTTTTTTTGTAAGAAATCAGAGTCTGAATATTTTATTTTAAGTTGATGGATTGAGAACGATAAGTTTTGATAGATTATTTGACAATTTCTAAAATTTTTCCAATGACACCACCTAATACTGAAGAAATTATAACTGGCAAAAATCCTCCCTTATATATTTGCAAATATTGTGTAATAATCTTTTTTGAAAATATCAGATCTAAATCTTAAAGCGTTGTGTATTTGTTGAGTAAGATCTATTAATAAATAACCGTGGGCTTGCTGTGTACATTTTTTATATATATCAACTAATGCCTTTGAATTTTCAGGATATACTTGACGAGCTAAATGTTGAAATTGTAACTTGTCTCTCAGATTTTTAGACATTACAATATATTTAGAATTTAAAGAAATGTCTCTAGAATAAGCGCCTTTATGAAAAATGTTTTGTGTTACTAAAATCACAGCTAAATTTCTATGATTTAGTAAAAAGTTCACACACTTTTTTATTAGATGATTCAATCATTAAATCATCTAATATTATTAAAGTTGATTCTTTATAATTTGTAACAAAACTGTCCGGAATTCCTTCGATAAACTCTACATTTTCAATTTTTGGTAGTGAATTTTCTTCAGCAAAACACCATATAATTCGATCTATAATTTTGGATTTTTTAATAAATTTCAAATAAATGTAGATTTTCTACATCCTGAGGGACCACAAACCATCATTGTGAATGGATATATACTGATGAAACATGTTTACACTTTCATAAATAACATTGAAATGAATCAAAGCAATACATTCTTATTATAAATATGAGTAAACAAATTCTTTTAAATGAGCTTCATCATCAAGCAAGGAAAAACTGTAAACGACGTCGATTTATTCAAAAGGGCATTTTAGACACATGACAGATAGACTTAGTAGAAATGATACCATTTGCAAAATTTAATAAAGGTTTTAAATATATGCTTACTGTAATTGATGTATTTTCAAAGTATGCATATGCATTACCATTAAAAACTAAAACAGGAATAGAAATATCGAAAGCATTA
The DNA here is from genome assembly GCF_015586225.1 of Lucilia sericata. NCBI lineage: Eukaryota > Metazoa > Arthropoda > Insecta > Diptera > Calliphoridae > Lucilia > Lucilia sericata. The sequence continues at coordinate 298,845 of NW_023994193.1, forward strand.
CAACATATTATAAAACTAAACAAAGGAAAATCTCCCAAATATATACATTCAGATCAAGGAAAAGAATTTTATAATACACACTTTAAAACTCTTATGAAAGAACTGAACGTTAATCATTATCAGACTTATTCCAATATGAAAGCATCTATAGTAGAGCGGTTTAATAGAACATTAAAAAATAAAATGTGGAAGCAATTTAGTATGCAAGGAAATTATAAATGGATAGATATATTATATAAATTATTGAAAGTATATAACTCCTCTTATCATCGTTCTATAAAAACAACACCCAATTCAGTTAATAACATAAATGAAGAAAAGCTTTTAAGAAGTGTGTACAACAACTTAAAAATTTTCAAAAAAGGAAAATATAATATAAATGATTTTGTTCGAATAAGCAAATATAAAAATGTTTTTGAAAAAGGTTATACACCAAATTGGTAAAATAAAAGGTGGATTTTATGAAGAAGAATTATTAAAAACCAAAGTTCCCAAAATTTTTTTGGTTGAAAAGGTGTTGAAACGCCGTGGCAAAAAATTATTTGTAAAATGGTTAGGTTTTGGAAAGGAATATAATTCATGGATTAATCAAAATGATATTAATAGACAACTTAAACATATATATTGCTGTAAAACAACTATTTTAATCATATCCTTTAAAGATGGCTTCAAGTATAGAAGAAAATAATATTTATGTTACTTTATTAAGTAATGATTCAATGAATATTTATAAAAACTCTCCGAGTACATTTACAAACTTATTAAAACAATCGCTAAACTTAAATGGTGAATGGATTGTTGGATTATCAGATATTTCATTTACATTATTGAATAAACAAGATATAATAAATAAAAATATTATAAAACGTAAACAGCAAAATATTTCAAATTTAGACAAGTCTTCAAAACATGAAGTAGCTAAAATATCAAAATTGAGTACTAATACTGAACATGACAACATTAAATCAAAATTTATGGATCTTATGGATACATCAAATCAGCCCAAAGAAATCAATGTTAATATTACAAATTTGCCTTCAAAAAAATTAAATTAATTAAATAGTATTATTCCAATGAAGAACGCCATGCTCAAGTTATTACAAACGAATCAGAAAATAGTACAGAAGATTCCATTTTATCATCATCACATTATATTTTGGAAAAATCTTTATATAAATTCTCCAATAATATTTGTCATTATTTTAATAAAGTGGAGTCACCAGATATAAACAAAATAATATTTATTTATACAGATATAATTAAACCTCGATATGTAGGAAGTAAACAAAATAAATGTTTGAAAATATTTTCTACATCAGCATTGAAAAATTACATTAATTTTGATAGAATAGATTATTATCCTATTGAAACTTTTAATATTAATGATATATCTATAATGATTCGAAATGACGAAGGAAAAGATATTGCTTTAGAGAAATATATTCCAGTTTATTGTACTTTACACTTCAAGAAAATATATAATGACTATATACTTAAAAAATAAGTCATTATTAATATAACCATGATGTGTTGTATACAAATTACTACATTAATCAATCTGGAAATAATGTGCAAAATAGAAGAAAGAACTTTAAAGATATTTTTGGAAACTTGAAATGTCTGGATTTATAGAATGTATGAAAAGTGAATTGGATTTATTCGAATCTCCCCCAATTCAAACTAATGTCATCAAAACAGAAGAAATATGTTACAATCCAATCGCTTCATTGGATAACTCTAGTTTCATTAGGAAATGGTGAAACATATAGTGATCTTAATAGTATTTACCTGAGATTAGCGGTTGAATTTAATGGTAATGGTGGTGTTGTTAATAACTTGCTACACTCCTTATTTAGAAATTGTATAGTTCATCTTAACAATAAAAATGTATCCCAACCTGACAACAATTATCACTATAGAGCTTATATGGAAACACTACTAAATTATGGAAATGATGCAAGATCTACACATCTCGAATCATGTGGATGGGCTACAGATATGAATAAAATCAATTCATTAATTGAAAAAGAAAATCCTGGATTAGACAAAAGAAAGAAAATATTCAAAGATGGGAAAAAAGTTCATGTTGATGTATTTAATCAACAAAAATATTTGCTAAATAATGTAGACCTCAAGGTGACATTAAATTTGGAAAAACCAAATAAAAACACACCAAGCGAACTTATTCATAAATCACCTTGCTATTAATAATAATATTTTAATGGCACATCATAATGTATTACAATCAAAAAATGCAATTTCCCCATATAAAAGAGTAGAAATGAAGACATTCACTATTCATCCTGGAAACCATTCATTATCTCTGGATAATATTATACTTGGGCAATTACCAATTTTTTTAATTTTTGGTATGGTTTCTAACAAAGCATATACTGGAGATAAAAAAGACAATCCATTTAACTTTCAACATTTTAACTTGCAAAGATTTAATTTAGTTGTTAATGGAGTACAATTACCTGCACAGCCTATTGAATTTAATTATAATAATGGTGGAATAATAAGTACTCGTGGATATCAAACACTATTTAAAGGAACTGGAATACATCATTTTGATAAAGGTCATCAAATAACCAAGGAACTATTTGATAACGGATATTTTTGCTAGCTTTTGATATAACACCAGATCATAATAACAACTCAAATTGTGTCAATTTAATTAATCAAGGAACAATTCGCATCGAAGGACGTTTCGGAAAACCAATTACAGAAGCAATCACATGTTTAGTATATTGCGAATTTGATGGTATAGAAATTGACAAATCTCGTAGTATTATTCAATCGCTATGAATTCAACAAATATTTTATACACTTTAAATTCAAATATTATAACAAATTTAAAGGAGTTTTTGCTAGTAATAAATTACCCAAAACTGTTACAAAACCATCATTTTATATTGCTAATACTGATCCATCTTACAAGCCTGGACAACACTGGGTTGCTTTTTACTTACTTAGAAATAAACCAGCTGAATTCTGCTCTGCAGGCCAACCACCAATTAAACCATTTATTTTATTTTTAAAAAGAAATTCCGAAAAATTTATATACAATAAAAGACGAATACAAAGCGAATCTTCAATTTTATGTGGAGTTCATTGTTGTATTTTCATTTATTTAAGATCCAAAAATATATCTTTTAAACAATTTTTAGATTTATTCAATTATTTTAATTTATACAAAAATGACAACTTAGTCTTAAGTTTATTTAATAATATTTTCTTTTAAATAAAAATAAATAATAAAAATAAAATAAACTAAGATGTTTTAATCCCACGCTCCACAGTGGGGCAGAATGGAAATTTTTTGGAAATAAATCTGGCATTTCTAAACGGCTGATCCGATCGGGATAAAATTTGGCGTGAGCGTAGCCAAGGAGTATTCGAGTTTAAGTTTTGAAGATGAACCCTGCAGATGCCCCAGGGACGGCCTGTGGCGGCTCAAAGTAGGGTACCTACGACATGTACAATTTTTAAACTCGTGCCATTTTTTTGTTTTTCACCCAAATATATATTTTGTGAAAGCGCTCGACGAGATCTTGAAAAAACATGCTTGGACATACTACTTATCTCTTATAATATCCGAGTTATAGGCATTTAAAAATTTAGTGATACAAAATTTACCATACCTTGGTCCGCCTTTTTTTGAATACCGGGCGTAATTTTGGACCAAATGGACTCAATTTTTTCTTGTTAGTTAATTTAAAAATTCAAAAAATTTTAGATTTTTGGCGTATTTTTGCCAAAAATGTGTCTTAACTCTTTTATTAATAAAATAAAATTTTCTTTAAGAACATATAACAATTTTATAGTTTTCTAAAAGGTATCTTTACGCAGAACGCTTTGGCGTAAAAAACTTGTCCTATTTTTTGAAAATTTTTTATCAAAACTTCAACTTTGGGCGACATGTTCTAAAATCCCAAAGCTGGGATCAGAAAACTAAAAGCAGTTTTGGAAACCTCAATATGTTTTCTATTTACTCCAAAAGTATTTTCCCAGCCCTGAAAGAAATGTGGACCCTATGGGCAAAAAAGTAAAAAATCCCATTTTTGGGATTTTCATTCCTATTTTTGGGAACTGCGGGATGCCCTTTGACCTTTTCAATTTTTTTTGCATTTTCTTATTTTAAATGACAAATTTAACAAGCGTTGAAAATTTCATTGAGTTTTGTTCATAAATAAAGATTTTGTCATATATTACATATTTGTTTAATTTCTAAAACTATGATTTATATCAAAATTTCAATAGGGTCGCAGATAGCTACAACAATTTAGTCCATATTTATCCCTTAATATCATTTTTTAGTTAGATATGGAAATTCTCGACCCTTTACAAAAAATTTCAAGCCAATATCTCAATTACATTCAAAAATATGTTCATTTAAACCTGTGTCCTTTAATTTCATCTTTTTCATATTTTAGTATTAAGTATGACAGAACATACATTTGGTGTTGAATAAAATATTTGGACAATTTTTAAAATTATTTAGTTAATTATTTTATTAAAGACTATAACATTGTATATACAATAAAAAGTTATAATTTTATTATGAGCCACGCACAACAACACCTAAATCACCCCACACAAACCACCTTTCCCGCCCACCGAAATATAAAACACAATTTAATACAATATCATCAGTTAGTATAATAGCTTTTTTTATTTGAAATGTTTATCTTAAACATAATACAACTAATTCTTACAACCTACTTATATAGTTAATTCCTAACACTACTAATTTTCTATAAAATAATCTGTCATATCGGTGTACATATCCAGAAGGTAATATAAGTCCTTTAAATCTTCCTTGTTTTGAGATGATAGAGTTTCATAACAAATCCATCTTTTCCATTAATTTTATGTTTACTATTTAGTGCCATTAAAATAGTGTTAACTCTTCGAAGCAACTCCTTGTCGATTCCAGTTATTTTTGAAGTAATTTCAAAATCACGAAAAAACCTTCTCGCCGTATTACCGTCATTTGTACTACCGCAACTTGAAAATGGTTTGTCGATGTTTAATCCCATCTGAACTTTAAATTCTTCTTGGATTCTGCTTTTTTCCGCAGCTCTCAGTTCTTTCAATTCTTCATTATTTTTTGTTGATTTAGTAAGATTCTCTGGCACACTTCTATATTTGAGGTCGTATGCTATGTGTAAAAAGTAATCCAAAAATCGTATTCTGGCATGAAGTGGTGAAATTCCGAAAGACAGGTCTTCTTCATTAATACTTCTGCTTTTGTTTATATTTGAGAATTGCGACTTTTTCTCATTACATATTGAGCATCTCCAGAAGGAAGAAGTTTCTGTTATGGCATTGCTGACCTTTCCATCAATCATTGTTAAGCTTAGCTGATATGATACGTTAATAGAGAATTCCTTTATTTTTATGCAAATGGGCTCCAGTGCATTTATTTCATCTTTTAAATATTCCACTAAATCTTTTGTTGTTTTCTTTGACTCCATTATATGTTCAAATCCAATGGGTCTACAAAAATTTTTTGAACCCGGAGTTGTATTGATATATATATCTTCAAATGAATTTCCGATGCTTGACGATGATGGATTAAGGGAATATGAACGAATTCGTAATGGCACTAATGATGACATAAATACACTTTTGTAGTCTGCTAATGTCCGATTTCCACAAGCTTGTTTGTATTCTGGAAGTGCTGATAAACCGTCACATCCCCACTTACATATTAAGACAACATCACAGTTATGAATTTTCCTTAGTTCTGATAAGTCTGACACAATTCTTGATCCTGTGTTTTCGAGCAAAGATGATATATCAATACAAGCTTCCACATCATTAACAGCAATAGGTGATGGTAGGATAGTTTGTTTTTTTCCTAGATCGCCTTCTATGGTGGTAATATATTGTGTCCTTTTTCATGCAGAGCTTTCCTTAATATTTGGTACTTATTTCGACTGAGACCCAGTTCCAACATAAGCGCTATTGCTTCCTCTTCAGTAAAATTTGATTATGATGTTGGAGTTGGTATACTTTCCACATTTCGCTTAAGTCGTTTTGGTGATGCATTAGGAAGAATAGTTGCAATATGTACGACATCCATAGGTTGGTTTTCCTTTTTCAGCATTTCGTTAAATGTATCAGCAATTTCCTCATTTGAGATTGAAAAAAGTTTTTGTGTGACCCTCTTTTTTTTGACCTTGAACATAAGTCTTCGTATGACTTGCAAGGCGCTCCTGTTGATGTGTTGAAAGTTGAGATTTCCGTAGTAGTTTCCATCCAACTACAAAATTTTAATAGAAATTTCTTTTGATTTCCATCCACAGACTTACTTTTTACATCAAAAAGTTTTAAAAAGTTTTCAATTTTTGATATGCCTGTTTTGTCTACTTTTCTACTATATGTAGTTTTTATATAATTTGAAATGTCTTCAATTCTTTCTGGCCCTTTTGAAGATACACTCCATAAAACGGAACACAACTCTTCGTTTAATGTAATCTTCATTGTAGATTTATTAAATATGGTACTTAAAATCTAAGAAGTTTACTTATATACCAATTCTTGTCATTTCCGATACAGGTATTTCAAAGTAAAAAATTACAAATTGTCTACCTATTAACATTTAGGACTATATTACTATAACCTGTAATTCAGTCATTGATATTTCTTATTAGTGAATGAATCGAAATTATCATTACCTGTATATTTTTACCTACATGATCATAAACGAAACAGAACGAAATGATCTGTCGAAAAAATTTAGGTAAAAAATAGTTATAAATTTTTGAAAATTTAAGCATAATAGGACCTTTCAATTATAAGGATAAGCAAACAAATAGAAAATAGGTAAATATAAGATTTAAATATGTTCTGTCATACTTAATACTAAAATATGAAAAAGATGAAATTAAAGGACACAGGTTTAAATGAACATATTTTTGAATGTAATTGAGATATTGGCTTGAAATTTTTTGTAAAGGGTCGAGAATTTCCATATCTAACTAAAAAATGATATTAAGGGATAAATATGGACTAAATTGTTGTAGCTATCTGCGACCCTATTAAAATTTTGATATAAATCATAGTTTTAGAAATTAAACAAATATGTAATATATGACAAAATCTTTATTTATGAACAAAACTCAATGAAATTTTCAACGCTTGTTAAATTCATTGTCATTTAAAATAAGAAAATGCAAAAAAAAAAAAATTTAAAAGGTCAAAGGGCATCCCGCAATTCCCAAAAATAGGAATGAAAATCCCAAAAATGGGATTTTTTACTTTTTTGCCATAGGGTCCACATTTCTTTCAGGGCTGGGAAAATACTTTTGGAGTAAATAGAAAACATATTGAGGTTTCCAAAAGTGCTTTCAGTTTTCTGATCCCAGCTTTGGGATTTTAGAACATGTCGCCCAAAGTTGAAGTTTTGATAAAAAATAGGTCACATTCGGAAGGACGCAGTGGCAACATTTTCAGGACAAGTTTCTTACGCCAAAGCGTTCTGCGTAAAGATACCTTTTAGAAAACTATAAAATTGTTATATGTTCTTAAAGAAAATTTTATTTTATTAATAAAAGAGTTAAGACACATTTTTGGCAAAAAAACGCCAAAAATCTAAAATTTTTTGAATTTTTAAATTAAAAAACATATATTTTTGGATCAGTAAATGATATTGATCTGAAATTTTTTGTATATTATTGGAAATTTTGTTGTCTAACTAACATTTGGTCCAAAATTACGCCCGGTATTCAAAAAAAGGCGGACCAAGGTATGGTAAATTTTGTATCACTAAATTTTTAAATGCCTATAACTCGGATATTATAAGAGATAAGTAGTATGTCCAAGCATGTTTTTTCAATATCTCGTCGAGCGCTTTCACAAAAAAAATCTTTGTATTTGGGTGAAAAACATAAAAATGGCACGAGTTTAAAAATTTTACATGTCGTAGGTACCCCTATGTCGTAGGAACCCTGGGGCATCTGCAGGGTTCATCTTCAAAACTTAAACTCGAATACTCCTTGGCTACGCTCACGCCAAATTTTATCCCGATCGGATCAGCCGTTTAGAAATGCCAGATTTATTTCCAAAAAATTTCCATTCTGCCCCACTGTGGCGCTCCACACACACTTAAACACTTTTTAAATAAAACAATAAAAGTAAATAAAGAATTTTGTTACACATTAATGTTAATAAACTTTGAACAAAACTAAAAAATACTAAAACGCTATTTATGCAAGTCACCAGGTTCTAAAATCTTGGACGAACATGCTTGAAAATGTCAAATATACCAACAGCCTATAACTATAGATACATACAATACATACATACATGTATGTTAAATTTAATCAATTTTGATTACTCCACATTTTTTAGTTTTTGTATAAATATATTTTTCTTGATTAATTTTGTTTAAAAGAGTTTACAGGGTAATTACAAATATTTTGCATATGCAATTAATTTGGGTCAACAACCCGGCTACATGGAACTGTTAAATTCAATGTTCAACGGAAATTAATGTTCCGTTTTTTATTTACGCACCAATAATTATTCTACGTATTTATGCAATTTCGTCACAATTAAAAGTGCAAAAAAATAAAAAAATTGTCTCCCTGCTAAAAAATTTTTTGTATGTAGGTACTTTTAACATAATTACATACATACATATGTATGTATGTATTATTATACATTCTCAATTTTCAGTAAAAAAAATAAATAATTTCTTCCCTTCTGCAAGTTCACAATTTTATAAAAAAATATCAACAAAAAATAATTTAATAAAAATATTTTCTTCTTCATTGAAAACAAAAACAACTATTGCTTTCCCATTTCATTTTCTTCTTCATTGAAAACAAAAACAAATATTGCCTTCCCATTTCATTTTATTCTTCATTGAAAACAAAAAAACAACTATTGCCTTCCCATTTCATTTTCTCCTTCATTGAAAACAAAAACAACTATTGCCTTCCCATTTCATACAAATATATTTAATTTAAAAAACTCAATAAGATGTTTTTCTAATACAAACAACTTACACTCAAAGAGAGGAAACAAAACAAACCACACAATTTACAAAAAAATATAAAACTCAAAATCAAATCTTCTCACACAAATTCTAAAAAAATTCCTCCCAAAAAATTCATTCCAAATGTCTGTCATTAAAAAGTGTGCCCGAAGCCCTATAAATATACTATTCGATTTTATGAAATTGTTACCACGTGCCGAAATTCTTTATAATATATTATATGTTTCCTAAATATATATAAAGTTTTGTTAAGTGCTATTGCGTCGATTTTAATCTGATTCTTGCTCGCAATTTATGAAAAGTGGGCTGAGCTCGTCGGCTGGGAGAGTTCTTTCTATATTAAGACTGTCTGAGCATCAAAACAGAAAGAGAAAACTATAAATTCCAAGACTTAAAAATATTAAACCACACAAACCACCTTTCCCGCCCACCGAAATATAAAACACAATTTAATACAATATCATCAGTTAGTATAATAGCTTTTTTTATTTGAAATGTTTATCTTAAACATAATACAACTAATTCTTACAACCTACTTATATAGTTAATTCCTAACACTACTAATTTTCTATAAAATAATCTGTCATATCGGTGTACATATCCAGAAGGTAATATAAGTCCTTTAAATCTTCCTTGTTTTGAGATGATAGAGTTTCATAACAAATCCATCTTTTCCATTAATTTTATGTTTACTATTTAGTGCCATTAAAATAGTGTTAACTCTTCGAAGCAACTCCTTGTCGATTCCAGTTATTTTTGAAGTAATTTCAAAATCACGAAAAAACCTTCTCGCCGTATTACCGTCATTTGTACTACCGCAACTTGAAAATGGTTTGTCGATGTTTAATCCCATCTGAACTTTAAATTCTTCTTGGATTCTGCTTTTTTCCGCAGCTCTCAGTTCTTTCAATTCTTCATTATTTTTTGTTGATTTAGTAAGATTCTCTGGCACACTTCTATATTTGAGGTCGTATGCTATGTGTAAAAAGTAATCCAAAAATCGTATTCTGGCATGAAGTGGTGAAATTCCGAAAGACAGGTCTTCTTCATTAATACTTCTGCTTTTGTTTATATTTGAGAATTGCGACTTTTTCTCATTACATATTGAGCATCTCCAGAAGGAAGAAGTTTCTGTTATGGCATTGCTGACCTTTCCATCAATCATTGTTAAGCTTAGCTGATATGATACGTTAATAGAGAATTCCTTTATTTTTATGCAAATGGGCTCCAGTGCATTTATTTCATCTTTTAAATATTCCACTAAATCTTTTGTTGTTTTCTTTGACTCCATTATATGTTCAAATCCAATGGGTCTACAAAAATTTTTTGAACCCGGAGTTGTATTGATATATATATCTTCAAATGAATTTCCGATGCTTGACGATGATGGATTAAGGGAATATGAACGAATTCGTAATGGCACTAATGATGACATAAATACACTTTTGTAGTCTGCTAATGTCCGATTTCCACAAGCTTGTTTGTATTCTGGAAGTGCTGATAAACCGTCACATCCCCACTTACATATTAAGACAACATCACAGTTATGAATTTTCCTTAGTTCTGATAAGTCTGACACAATTCTTGATCCTGTGTTTTCGAGCAAAGATGATATATCAATACAAGCTTCCACATCATTAACAGCAATAGGTGATGGTAGGATAGTTTGTTTTTTTCCTAGATCGCCTTCTATGGTGGTAATATATTGTGTCCTTTTTCATGCAGAGCTTTCCTTAATATTTGGTACTTATTTCGACTGAGACCCAGTTCCAACATAAGCGCTATTGCTTCCTCTTCAGTAAAATTTGATTATGATGTTGGAGTTGGTATACTTTCCACATTTCGCTTAAGTCGTTTTGGTGATGCATTAGGAAGAATAGTTGCAATATGTACGACATCCATAGGTTGGTTTTCCTTTTTCAGCATTTCGTTAAATGTATCAGCAATTTCCTCATTTGAGATTGAAAAAAGTTTTTGTGTGACCCTCTTTTTTTTGACCTTGAACATAAGTCTTCGTATGACTTGCAAGGCGCTCCTGTTGATGTGTTGAAAGTTGAGATTTCCGTAGTAGTTTCCATCCAACTACAAAATTTTAATAGAAATTTCTTTTGATTTCCATCCACAGACTTACTTTTTACATCAAAAAGTTTTAAAAAGTTTTCAATTTTTGATATGCCTGTTTTGTCTACTTTTCTACTATATGTAGTTTTTATATAATTTGAAATGTCTTCAATTCTTTCTGGCCCTTTTGAAGATACACTCCATAAAACGGAACACAACTCTTCGTTTAATGTAATCTTCATTGTAGATTTATTAAATATGGTACTTAAAATCTAAGAAGTTTACTTATATACCAATTCTTGTCATTTATTATAAATATGAGTAAACAAATTCTTTTAAATGAGCTTCATCATCAAGCAAGGAAAAACTGTAAACGACGTCGATTTATTCAAAAGGGCATTTTAGACACATGACAGATAGACTTAGTAGAAATGATACCATTTGCAAAATTTAATAAAGGTTTTAAATATATGCTTACTGTAATTGATGTATTTTCAAAGTATGCATATGCATTACCATTAAAAACTAAAACAGGAATAGAAATATCGAAAGCATTACAACATATTATAAAACTAAACAAAGGAAAATCTCCCAAATATATACATTCAGATCAAGGAAAAGAATTTTATAATACACACTTTAAAACTCTTATGAAAGAACTGAACGTTAATCATTATCAGACTTATTCCAATATGAAAGCATCTATAGTAGAGCGGTTTAATAGAACATTAAAAAATAAAATGTGGAAGCAATTTAGTATGCAAGGAAATTATAAATGGATAGATATATTATATAAATTATTGAAAGTATATAACTCCTCTTATCATCGTTCTATAAAAACAACACCCAATTCAGTTAATAACATAAATGAAGAAAAGCTTTTAAGAAGTGTGTACAACAACTTAAAAATTTTCAAAAAAGGAAAATATAATATAAATGATTTTGTTCGAATAAGCAAATATAAAAATGTTTTTGAAAAAGGTTATACACCAAATTGGTAAAATAAAAGGTGGATTTTATGAAGAAGAATTATTAAAAACCAAAGTTCCCAAAATTTTTTTGGTTGAAAAGGTGTTGAAACGCCGTGGCAAAAAATTATTTGTAAAATGGTTAGGTTTTGGAAAGGAATATAATTCATGGATTAATCAAAATGATATTAATAGACAACTTAAACATATATATTGCTGTAAAACAACTATTTTAATCATATCCTTTAAAGATGGCTTCAAGTATAGAAGAAAATAATATTTATGTTACTTTATTAAGTAATGATTCAATGAATATTTATAAAAACTCTCCGAGTACATTTACAAACTTATTAAAACAATCGCTAAACTTAAATGGTGAATGGATTGTTGGATTATCAGATATTTCATTTACATTATTGAATAAACAAGATATAATAAATAAAAATATTATAAAACGTAAACAGCAAAATATTTCAAATTTAGACAAGTCTTCAAAACATGAAGTAGCTAAAATATCAAAATTGAGTACTAATACTGAACATGACAACATTAAATCAAAATTTATGGATCTTATGGATACATCAAATCAGCCCAAAGAAATCAATGTTAATATTACAAATTTGCCTTCAAAAAAATTAAATTAATTAAATAGTATTATTCCAATGAAGAACGCCATGCTCAAGTTATTACAAACGAATCAGAAAATAGTACAGAAGATTCCATTTTATCATCATCACATTATATTTTGGAAAAATCTTTATATAAATTCTCCAATAATATTTGTCATTATTTTAATAAAGTGGAGTCACCAGATATAAACAAAATAATATTTATTTATACAGATATAATTAAACCTCGATATGTAGGAAGTAAACAAAATAAATGTTTGAAAATATTTTCTACATCAGCATTGAAAAATTACATTAATTTTGATAGAATAGATTATTATCCTATTGAAACTTTTAATATTAATGATATATCTATAATGATTCGAAATGACGAAGGAAAAGATATTGCTTTAGAGAAATATATTCCAGTTTATTGTACTTTACACTTCAAGAAAATATATAATGACTATATACTTAAAAAATAAGTCATTATTAATATAACCATGATGTGTTGTATACAAATTACTACATTAATCAATCTGGAAATAATGTGCAAAATAGAAGAAAGAACTTTAAAGATATTTTTGGAAACTTGAAATGTCTGGATTTATAGAATGTATGAAAAGTGAATTGGATTTATTCGAATCTCCCCCAATTCAAACTAATGTCATCAAAACAGAAGAAATATGTTACAATCCAATCGCTTCATTGGATAACTCTAGTTTCATTAGGAAATGGTGAAACATATAGTGATCTTAATAGTATTTACCTGAGATTAGCGGTTGAATTTAATGGTAATGGTGGTGTTGTTAATAACTTGCTACACTCCTTATTTAGAAATTGTATAGTTCATCTTAACAATAAAAATGTATCCCAACCTGACAACAATTATCACTATAGAGCTTATATGGAAACACTACTAAATTATGGAAATGATGCAAGATCTACACATCTCGAATCATGTGGATGGGCTACAGATATGAATAAAATCAATTCATTAATTGAAAAAGAAAATCCTGGATTAGACAAAAGAAAGAAAATATTCAAAGATGGGAAAAAAGTTCATGTTGATGTATTTAATCAACAAAAATATTTGCTAAATAATGTAGACCTCAAGGTGACATTAAATTTGGAAAAACCAAATAAAAACACACCAAGCGAACTTATTCATAAATCACCTTGCTATTAATAATAATATTTTAATGGCACATCATAATGTATTACAATCAAAAAATGCAATTTCCCCATATAAAAGAGTAGAAATGAAGACATTCACTATTCATCCTGGAAACCATTCATTATCTCTGGATAATATTATACTTGGGCAATTACCAATTTTTTTAATTTTTGGTATGGTTTCTAACAAAGCATATACTGGAGATAAAAAAGACAATCCATTTAACTTTCAACATTTTAACTTGCAAAGATTTAATTTAGTTGTTAATGGAGTACAATTACCTGCACAGCCTATTGAATTTAATTATAATAATGGTGGAATAATAAGTACTCGTGGATATCAAACACTATTTAAAGGAACTGGAATACATCATTTTGATAAAGGTCATCAAATAACCAAGGAACTATTTGATAACGGATATTTTTGCTAGCTTTTGATATAACACCAGATCATAATAACAACTCAAATTGTGTCAATTTAATTAATCAAGGAACAATTCGCATCGAAGGACGTTTCGGAAAACCAATTACAGAAGCAATCACATGTTTAGTATATTGCGAATTTGATGGTATAGAAATTGACAAATCTCGTAGTATTATTCAATCGCTATGAATTCAACAAATATTTTATACACTTTAAATTCAAATATTATAACTCAAAACAAATTTAAAGGAGTTTTTGCTAGTAATAAATTACCCAAAACTGTTACAAAACCATCATTTTATATTGCTAATACTGATCCATCTTACAAGCCTGGACAACACTGGGTTGCTTTTTACTTACTTAGAAATAAACCAGCTGAATTCTGCTCTGCAGGCCAACCACCAATTAAACCATTTATTTTATTTTTAAAAAGAAATTCCGAAAAATTTATATACAATAAAAGACGAATACAAAGCGAATCTTCAATTTTATGTGGAGTTCATTGTTGTATTTTCATTTATTTAAGATCCAAAAATATATCTTTTAAACAATTTTTAGATTTATTCAATTATTTTAATTTATACAAAAATGACAACTTAGTCTTAAGTTTATTTAATAATATTTTCTTTTAAATAAAAATAAATAATAAAAATAAAATAAACTAAGATGTTTTAATCCCACGCTCCACAGTGGGGCAGAATGGAAATTTTTTGGAAATAAATCTGGCATTTCTAAACGGCTGATCCGATCGGGATAAAATTTGGCGTGAGCGTAGCCAAGGAGTATTCGAGTTTAAGTTTTGAAGATGAACCCTGCAGATGCCCCAGGGACGGCCTGTGGCGGCTCAAAGTAGGGTACCTACGACATGTACAATTTTTAAACTCGTGCCATTTTTTTGTTTTTCACCCAAATATATATTTTGTGAAAGCGCTCGACGAGATCTTGAAAAAACATGCTTGGACATACTACTTATCTCTTATAATATCCGAGTTATAGGCATTTAAAAATTTAGTGATACAAAATTTACCATACCTTGGTCCGCCTTTTTTTGAATACCGGGCGTAATTTTGGACCAAATGGACTCAATTTTTTCTTGTTAGTTAATTTAAAAATTCAAAAAATTTTAGATTTTTGGCGTATTTTTGCCAAAAATGTGTCTTAACTCTTTTATTAATAAAATAAAATTTTCTTTAAGAACATATAACAATTTTATAGTTTTCTAAAAGGTATCTTTACGCAGAACGCTTTGGCGTAAAAAACTTGTCCTATTTTTTGAAAATTTTTTATCAAAACTTCAACTTTGGGCGACATGTTCTAAAATCCCAAAGCTGGGATCAGAAAACTAAAAGCAGTTTTGGAAACCTCAATATGTTTTCTATTTACTCCAAAAGTATTTTCCCAGCCCTGAAAGAAATGTGGACCCTATGGGCAAAAAAGTAAAAAATCCCATTTTTGGGATTTTCATTCCTATTTTTGGGAACTGCGGGATGCCCTTTGACCTTTTCAATTTTTTTTGCATTTTCTTATTTTAAATGACAAATTTAACAAGCGTTGAAAATTTCATTGAGTTTTGTTCATAAATAAAGATTTTGTCATATATTACATATTTGTTTAATTTCTAAAACTATGATTTATATCAAAATTTCAATAGGGTCGCAGATAGCTACAACAATTTAGTCCATATTTATCCCTTAATATCATTTTTTAGTTAGATATGGAAATTCTCGACCCTTTACAAAAAATTTCAAGCCAATATCTCAATTACATTCAAAAATATGTTCATTTAAACCTGTGTCCTTTAATTTCATCTTTTTCATATTTTAGTATTAAGTATGACAGAACATACATTTGGTGTTGAATAAAATATTTGGACAATTTTTAAAATTATTTAGTTAATTATTTTATTAAAGACTATAACATTGTATATACAATAAAAAGTTATAATTTTATTATGAGCCACGCACAACAACACCTAAATCACCCCACACAAACCACCTTTCCCGCCCACCGAAATATAAAACACAATTTAATACAATATCATCAGTTAGTATAATAGCTTTTTTTATTTGAAATGTTTATCTTAAACATAATACAACTAATTCTTACAACCTACTTATATAGTTAATTCCTAACACTACTAATTTTCTATAAAATAATCTGTCATATCGGTGTACATATCCAGAAGGTAATATAAGTCCTTTAAATCTTCCTTGTTTTGAGATGATAGAGTTTCATAACAAATCCATCTTTTCCATTAATTTTATGTTTACTATTTAGTGCCATTAAAATAGTGTTAACTCTTCGAAGCAACTCCTTGTCGATTCCAGTTATTTTTGAAGTAATTTCAAAATCACGAAAAAACCTTCTCGCCGTATTACCGTCATTTGTACTACCGCAACTTGAAAATGGTTTGTCGATGTTTAATCCCATCTGAACTTTAAATTCTTCTTGGATTCTGCTTTTTTCCGCAGCTCTCAGTTCTTTCAATTCTTCATTATTTTTTGTTGATTTAGTAAGATTCTCTGGCACACTTCTATATTTGAGGTCGTATGCTATGTGTAAAAAGTAATCCAAAAATCGTATTCTGGCATGAAGTGGTGAAATTCCGAAAGACAGGTCTTCTTCATTAATACTTCTGCTTTTGTTTATATTTGAGAATTGCGACTTTTTCTCATTACATATTGAGCATCTCCAGAAGGAAGAAGTTTCTGTTATGGCATTGCTGACCTTTCCATCAATCATTGTTAAGCTTAGCTGATATGATACGTTAATAGAGAATTCCTTTATTTTTATGCAAATGGGCTCCAGTGCATTTATTTCATCTTTTAAATATTCCACTAAATCTTTTGTTGTTTTCTTTGACTCCATTATATGTTCAAATCCAATGGGTCTACAAAAATTTTTTGAACCCGGAGTTGTATTGATATATATATCTTCAAATGAATTTCCGATGCTTGACGATGATGGATTAAGGGAATATGAACGAATTCGTAATGGCACTAATGATGACATAAATACACTTTTGTAGTCTGCTAATGTCCGATTTCCACAAGCTTGTTTGTATTCTGGAAGTGCTGATAAACCGTCACATCCCCACTTACATATTAAGACAACATCACAGTTATGAATTTTCCTTAGTTCTGATAAGTCTGACACAATTCTTGATCCTGTGTTTTCGAGCAAAGATGATATATCAATACAAGCTTCCACATCATTAACAGCAATAGGTGATGGTAGGATAGTTTGTTTTTTTCCTAGATCGCCTTCTATGGTGGTAATATATTGTGTCCTTTTTCATGCAGAGCTTTCCTTAATATTTGGTACTTATTTCGACTGAGACCCAGTTCCAACATAAGCGCTATTGCTTCCTCTTCAGTAAAATTTGATTATGATGTTGGAGTTGGTATACTTTCCACATTTCGCTTAAGTCGTTTTGGTGATGCATTAGGAAGAATAGTTGCAATATGTACGACATCCATAGGTTGGTTTTCCTTTTTCAGCATTTCGTTAAATGTATCAGCAATTTCCTCATTTGAGATTGAAAAAAGTTTTTGTGTGACCCTCTTTTTTTTGACCTTGAACATAAGTCTTCGTATGACTTGCAAGGCGCTCCTGTTGATGTGTTGAAAGTTGAGATTTCCGTAGTAGTTTCCATCCAACTACAAAATTTTAATAGAAATTTCTTTTGATTTCCATCCACAGACTTACTTTTTACATCAAAAAGTTTTAAAAAGTTTTCAATTTTTGATATGCCTGTTTTGTCTACTTTTCTACTATATGTAGTTTTTATATAATTTGAAATGTCTTCAATTCTTTCTGGCCCTTTTGAAGATACACTCCATAAAACGGAACACAACTCTTCGTTTAATGTAATCTTCATTGTAGATTTATTAAATATGGTACTTAAAATCTAAGAAGTTTACTTATATACCAATTCTTGTCATTTCCGATACAGGTATTTCAAAGTAAAAAATTACAAATTGTCTACCTATTAACATTTAGGACTATATTACTATAACCTGTAATTCAGTCATTGATATTTCTTATTAGTGAATGAATCGAAATTATCATTACCTGTATATTTTTACCTACATGATCATAAACGAAACAGAACGAAATGATCTGTCGAAAAAATTTAGGTAAAAAATAGTTATAAATTTTTGAAAATTTAAGCATAATAGGACCTTTCAATTATAAGGATAAGCAAACAAATAGAAAATAGGTAAATATAAGATTTAAATATGTTCTGTCATACTTAATACTAAAATATGAAAAAGATGAAATTAAAGGACACAGGTTTAAATGAACATATTTTTGAATGTAATTGAGATATTGGCTTGAAATTTTTTGTAAAGGGTCGAGAATTTCCATATCTAACTAAAAAATGATATTAATGACAAAATCTTTATTTATGAACAAAACTCAATGAAATTTTCAACGCTTGTTAAATTCATTGTCATTTAAAATAAGAAAATGCAAAAAAAAAAAAATTTAAAAGGTCAAAGGGCATCCCGCAATTCCCAAAAATAGGAATGAAAATCCCAAAAATGGGATTTTTTACTTTTTTGCCATAGGGTCCACATTTCTTTCAGGGCTGGGAAAATACTTTTGGAGTAAATAGAAAACATATTGAGGTTTCCAAAAGTGCTTTCAGTTTTCTGATCCCAGCTTTGGGATTTTAGAACATGTCGCCCAAAGTTGAAGTTTTGATAAAAAATAGGTCACATTCGGAAGGACGCAGTGGCAACATTTTCAGGACAAGTTTCTTACGCCAAAGCGTTCTGCGTAAAGATACCTTTTAGAAAACTATAAAATTGTTATATGTTCTTAAAGAAAATTTTATTTTATTAATAAAAGAGTTAAGACACATTTTTGGCAAAAAAACGCCAAAAATCTAAAATTTTTTGAATTTTTAAATTAAAAAACATATATTTTTGGATCAGTAAATGATATTGATCTGAAATTTTTTGTATATTATTGGAAATTTTGTTGTCTAACTAACATTTGGTCCAAAATTACGCCCGGTATTCAAAAAAAGGCGGACCAAGGTATGGTAAATTTTGTATCACTAAATTTTTAAATGCCTATAACTCGGATATTATAAGAGATAAGTAGTATGTCCAAGCATGTTTTTTCAATATCTCGTCGAGCGCTTTCACAAAAAAATCTTTGTATTTGGGTGAAAAACATAAAAATGGCACGAGTTTAAAAATTTTACATGTCGTAGGTACCCCTATGTCGTAGGAACCCTGGGGCATCTGCAGGGTTCATCTTCAAAACTTAAACTCGAATACTCCTTGGCTACGCTCACGCCAAATTTTATCCCGATCGGATCAGCCGTTTAGAAATGCCAGATTTATTTCCAAAAAATTTCCATTCTGCCCCACTGTGGCGCTCCACACACACTTAAACACTTTTTAAATAAAACAATAAAAGTAAATAAAGAATTTTGTTACACATTAATGTTAATAAACTTTGAACAAAACTAAAAAATACTAAAACGCTATTTATGCAAGTCACCAGGTTCTAAAATCTTGGACGAACATGCTTGAAAATGTCAAATATACCAACAGCCTATAACTATAGATACATACAATACATACATACATGTATGTTAAATTTAATCAATTTTGATTACTCCACATTTTTTAGTTTTTGTATAAATATATTTTTCTTGATTAATTTTGTTTAAAAGAGTTTACAGGGTAATTACAAATATTTTGCATATGCAATTAATTTGGGTCAACAACCCGGCTACATGGAACTGTTAAATTCAATGTTCAACGGAAATTAATGTTCCGTTTTTTATTTACGCACCAATAATTATTCTACGTATTTATGCAATTTCGTCACAATTAAAAGTGCAAAAAAATAAAAAAATTGTCTCCCTGCTAAAAAATTTTTTGTATGTAGGTACTTTTAACATAATTACATACATACATATGTATGTATGTATTATTATACATTCTCAATTTTCAGTAAAAAAAATAAATAATTTCTTCCCTTCTGCAAGTTCACAATTTTATAAAAAAATATCAACAAAAAATAATTTAATAAAAATATTTTCTTCTTCATTGAAAACAAAAACAACTATTGCTTTCCCATTTCATTTTCTTCTTCATTGAAAACAAAAACAAATATTGCCTTCCCATTTCATTTTATTCTTCATTGAAAACAAAAAAACAACTATTGCCTTCCCATTTCATTTTCTCCTTCATTGAAAACAAAAACAACTATTGCCTTCCCATTTCATACAAATATATTTAATTTAAAAAACTCAATAAGATGTTTTTCTAATACAAACAACTTACACTCAAAGAGAGGAAACAAAACAAACCACACAATTTACAAAAAAATATAAAACTCAAAATCAAATCTTCTCACACAAATTCTAAAAAAATTCCTCCCAAAAAATTCATTCCAAATGTCTGTCATTAAAAAGTGTGCCCGAAGCCCTATAAATATACTATTCGATTTTATGAAATTGTTACCACGTGCCGAAATTCTTTATAATATATTATATGTTTCCTAAATATATATAAAGTTTTGTTAAGTGCTATTGCGTCGATTTTAATCTGATTCTTGCTCGCAATTTATGAAAAGTGGGCTGAGCTCGTCGGCTGGGAGAGTTCTTTCTATATTAAGACTGTCTGAGCATCAAAACAGAAAGAGAAAACTATAAATTCCAAGACTTAAAAATATTAAACCACACAAACCACCTTTCCCGCCCACCGAAATATAAAACACAATTTAATACAATATCATCAGTTAGTATAATAGCTTTTTTTATTTGAAATGTTTATCTTAAACATAATACAACTAATTCTTACAACCTACTTATATAGTTAATTCCTAACACTACTAATTTTCTATAAAATAATCTGTCATATCGGTGTACATATCCAGAAGGTAATATAAGTCCTTTAAATCTTCCTTGTTTTGAGATGATAGAGTTTCATAACAAATCCATCTTTTCCATTAATTTTATGTTTACTATTTAGTGCCATTAAAATAGTGTTAACTCTTCGAAGCAACTCCTTGTCGATTCCAGTTATTTTTGAAGTAATTTCAAAATCACGAAAAAACCTTCTCGCCGTATTACCGTCATTTGTACTACCGCAACTTGAAAATGGTTTGTCGATGTTTAATCCCATCTGAACTTTAAATTCTTCTTGGATTCTGCTTTTTTCCGCAGCTCTCAGTTCTTTCAATTCTTCATTATTTTTTGTTGATTTAGTAAGATTCTCTGGCACACTTCTATATTTGAGGTCGTATGCTATGTGTAAAAAGTAATCCAAAAATCGTATTCTGGCATGAAGTGGTGAAATTCCGAAAGACAGGTCTTCTTCATTAATACTTCTGCTTTTGTTTATATTTGAGAATTGCGACTTTTTCTCATTACATATTGAGCATCTCCAGAAGGAAGAAGTTTCTGTTATGGCATTGCTGACCTTTCCATCAATCATTGTTAAGCTTAGCTGATATGATACGTTAATAGAGAATTCCTTTATTTTTATGCAAATGGGCTCCAGTGCATTTATTTCATCTTTTAAATATTCCACTAAATCTTTTGTTGTTTTCTTTGACTCCATTATATGTTCAAATCCAATGGGTCTACAAAAATTTTTTGAACCCGGAGTTGTATTGATATATATATCTTCAAATGAATTTCCGATGCTTGACGATGATGGATTAAGGGAATATGAACGAATTCGTAATGGCACTAATGATGACATAAATACACTTTTGTAGTCTGCTAATGTCCGATTTCCACAAGCTTGTTTGTATTCTGGAAGTGCTGATAAACCGTCACATCCCCACTTACATATTAAGACAACATCACAGTTATGAATTTTCCTTAGTTCTGATAAGTCTGACACAATTCTTGATCCTGTGTTTTCGAGCAAAGATGATATATCAATACAAGCTTCCACATCATTAACAGCAATAGGTGATGGTAGGATAGTTTGTTTTTTTCCTAGATCGCCTTCTATGGTGGTAATATATTGTGTCCTTTTTCATGCAGAGCTTTCCTTAATATTTGGTACTTATTTCGACTGAGACCCAGTTCCAACATAAGCGCTATTGCTTCCTCTTCAGTAAAATTTGATTATGATGTTGGAGTTGGTATACTTTCCACATTTCGCTTAAGTCGTTTTGGTGATGCATTAGGAAGAATAGTTGCAATATGTACGACATCCATAGGTTGGTTTTCCTTTTTCAGCATTTCGTTAAATGTATCAGCAATTTCCTCATTTGAGATTGAAAAAAGTTTTTGTGTGACCCTCTTTTTTTTGACCTTGAACATAAGTCTTCGTATGACTTGCAAGGCGCTCCTGTTGATGTGTTGAAAGTTGAGATTTCCGTAGTAGTTTCCATCCAACTACAAAATTTTAATAGAAATTTCTTTTGATTTCCATCCACAGACTTACTTTTTACATCAAAAAGTTTTAAAAAGTTTTCAATTTTTGATATGCCTGTTTTGTCTACTTTTCTACTATATGTAGTTTTTATATAATTTGAAATGTCTTCAATTCTTTCTGGCCCTTTTGAAGATACACTCCATAAAACGGAACACAACTCTTCGTTTAATGTAATCTTCATTGTAGATTTATTAAATATGGTACTTAAAATCTAAGAAGTTTACTTATATACCAATTCTTGTCATTTCCGATACAGGTATTTCAAAGTAAAAAATTACAAATTGTCTACCTATTAACATTTAGGACTATATTACTATAACCTGTAATTCAGTCATTGATATTTCTTATTAGTGAATGAATCGAAATTATCATTACCTGTATATTTTTACCTACATGATCATAAACGAAACAGAACGAAATGATCTGTCGAAAAAATTTAGGTAAAAAATAGTTATAAATTTTTGAAAATTTAAGCATAATAGGACCTTTCAATTATAAGGATAAGCAAACAAATAGAAAATAGGTAAATATAAGATTTAAATATGTTCTGTCATACTTAATACTAAAATATGAAAAAGATGAAATTAAAGGACACAGGTTTAAATGAACATATTTTGAATGTAATTGAGATATTGGCTTGAAATTTTTTGTAAAGGGTCGAGAATTTCCATATCTAACTAAAAAATGATATTAAGGGATAAATATGGACTAAATTGTTGTAGCTATCTGCGACCCTATTAAAATTTTGATATAAATCATAGTTTTAGAAATTAAACAAATATGTAATATATGACAAAATCTTTATTTATGAACAAAACTCAATGAAATTTTCAACGCTTGTTAAATTCATTGTCATTTAAAATAAGAAAATGCAAAAAAAAAAAAATTTAAAAGGTCAAAGGGCATCCCGCAATTCCCAAAAATAGGAATGAAAATCCCAAAAATGGGATTTTTTACTTTTTTGCCATAGGGTCCACATTTCTTTCAGGGCTGGGAAAATACTTTGGAGTAAATAGAAAACATATTGAGGTTTCCAAAAGTGCTTTCAGTTTTCTGATCCCAGCTTTGGGATTTTAGAACATGTCGCCCAAAGTTGAAGTTTTGATAAAAAATAGGTCACATTCGGAAGGACGCAGTGGCAACATTTTCAGGACAAGTTTCTTACGCCAAAGCGTTCTGCGTAAAGATACCTTTTAGAAAACTATAAAATTGTTATATGTTCTTAAAGAAAATTTTATTTTATTAATAAAAGAGTTAAGACACATTTTTGGCAAAAAAAACGCCAAAAATCTAAAATTTTTTGAATTTTTAAATTAAAAAACATATATTTTTGGATCAGTAAATGATATTGATCTGAAATTTTTTGTATATTATTGGAAATTTTGTTGTCTAACTAACATTTGGTCCAAAATTACGCCCGGTATTCAAAAAAAGGCGGACCAAGGTATGGTAAATTTTGTATCACTAAATTTTTAAATGCCTATAACTCGGATATTATAAGAGATAAGTAGTATGTCCAAGCATGTTTTTTCAATATCTCGTCGAGCGCTTTCACAAAAAAAATCTTGTATTTGGGTGAAAAACATAAAAATGGCACGAGTTTAAAAATTTTACATGTCGTAGGTACCCCTATGTCGTAGGAACCCTGGGGCATCTGCAGGGTTCATCTTCAAAACTTAAACTCGAATACTCCTTGGCTACGCTCACGCCAAATTTTATCCCGATCGGATCAGCCGTTTAGAAATGCCAGATTTATTTCCAAAAAATTTCCATTCTGCCCCACTGTGGCGCTCCACACACACTTAAACACTTTTTAAATAAAACAATAAAAGTAAATAAAGAATTTTGTTACACATTAATGTTAATAACTTTGAACAAAACTAAAAAATACTAAAACGCTATTTATGCAAGTCACCAGGTTCTAAAATCTTGGACGAACATGCTTGAAAATGTCAAATATACCAACAGCCTATAACTATAGATACATACAATACATACATACATGTATGTTAAATTTAAATCAATTTTGATTACTCCACATTTTTTAGTTTTTGTATAAATATATTTTTCTTGATTAATTTTTGTTTAAAAGAGTTTACAGGGTAATTACAAATATTTTGCATATGCAATTAATTTGGGGTCAAACAACCCGGCTACATGGAACTGTTAAATTCAATGTTCAACGGAAATTAATGTTCCGTTTTTTATTTACGGCAGCACAATAATTATTCTCTACGTATTTATGCAATTTCGTCACAATTAAAAGTGCAAAAAAATAAAAAAATTGTCTCCCTGCTAAAAAATTTGTTGTAATGTAGGTACTTTTAACATAATGACATACATACATATGTAGTAATTGTATTATTATACAGGCTCAATTTTCAGTAAAAAAAAATAAATATTTCCTTCCCTTCTGCAAGTTCACAATGTTTATAAAAAAATTCAACAAAAAAATAATTTAATAAAAATATTTTCTTCTTCATGGAAAACAAAAAACAACTATTGCTTCCCATTTCATTTTCTTCTTCATTGAAACAAAAACCAAATATTTGCCTTCCCATTCATTTTATTCTCATGAAACAAAAAAACAACTATGGCCTTCCCCATTTCATTTTCTCCTTATGAAAACAAAAACAACTATGCCTTCCCATTCATACAAATATATTTAATTTTAAAAAACTCAATAAGATGTTTTTCTAATACAAACAACTTAACTCAAAGAGAGGAAAAAAAAAAAAAAAACAATAAGTTACAAAAAAAACAAAATATAACAACTCAAAATCAATCTTCATCACCCAAATCTACAAAAAATTCCTCCCAAAAAATTCATTCCAAATGTCTGTCATTAAAAAGTGTGCCCGAAGCCCTATAAATACTATTCGATTTGTATGAAATTGTTACCACGTGCCCGAAATTCTTTATATAATATTATATGTTTCCTAAATATTATAAAGTTTTGTTTAAGTGCTATTGCGTCGATTTTAATTCTGATTCTTGCTCGCAATTTATGAAAAAGTGGGCTGAGCTCGTCGGCTGGGAGAGTTCTTTTCTATATTAAGACTGTCTGAGCATCAAAACAGAAAGAGAAAACTATAAATTCCAAGACTTAAAATATTAACCACACAAACCACCTTTCCCCGCCCACCGAAATATAAAACACAATTAATTACAATATCATCAGTTAGTATAATAGCTTTTTTTATTTGAAATGTTTATCTTAACATAATACAAACTAATTCTTACAACCTACTTATATAGTTAATTCCTAACACTACTAATTTTCTATAAAATAATCTGTCATATCGGTGTACATATCCAGAAGGTAATATAAGTCCTTTAAATCTTCTTGTTTTGAGATGATAGAGTTTCATAACAAAATCCATCTTTTCCATTAATTTTATGTTTACTATTTAGTGCCATTAAAATAGTGTTAACTCTTCGAAAGCACTCCTTGTCGATTCCATTATTTTTGAAGTAATTTCAAAATCACGAAAAAACCTTCTCGCCGTATTACCGTCATTTGTACTACCGCAACTTGAAAATGGTTTGTCGATGTTTAATCCCATCTGAACTTTAAATTCTTCTTGGATTCTGCTTTTTTCCGCAGCTCTCAGTTCTTTCAATTCTTCATTATTTTTTGTTGATTTAGTAAGATTCTCTGGCACACTTCTATATTTGAGGTCGTATGCTATGTGTAAAAGTAATCCAAAAATCGTATTCTGGCATGAAGTGGTGAAATTCCGAAAGACAGGTCTTCTTCATTAATACTTCTGCTTTTGTTTATATTTGAGAATTGCGACTTTTTCTCATTACATATTGAGCATCTCCAGAAGGAAGAAGTTTCTGTTATGGCATTGCTGACCTTTCCATCAATCATTGTTAAGCTTAGCTGATATGATACGTTAATAGAGAATTCCTTTATTTTTATGCAAATGGGCTCCAGTGCATTTATTTCATCTTTTAAATATTCCACTA
This sequence comes from Lucilia sericata, assembly GCF_015586225.1. Classification (NCBI taxonomy): domain Eukaryota; kingdom Metazoa; phylum Arthropoda; class Insecta; order Diptera; family Calliphoridae; genus Lucilia; species Lucilia sericata. Next base: position 325,490 of record NW_023994193.1, read on the forward strand.
AATCTTTTGTTGTTTTCTTTGACTCCATTATATGTTCAAATCCAATGGGTCTACAAAAATTTTTTGAACCCGGAGTTGTATTGATATATATATCTTCAAATGAATTTCCGATGCTTGACGATGATGGATTAAGGGAATATGAACGAATTCGTAATGGCACTAATGATGACATAAATACACTTTTGTAGTCTGCTAATGTCCGATTTCCACAAGCTTGTTTGTATTCTGGAAGTGCTGATAAACCGTCACATCCCCACTTACATATTAAGACAACATCACAGTTATGAATTTTCCTTAGTTCTGATAAGTCTGACACAATTCTTGATCCTGTGTTTTCGAGGCAAAGATGATATATCAATACAAGCTTCCACATCATTAACAGCAATAGGTGATGGTAGGATAGTTTGTTTTTTCCTAGATCGCCTTCTATGGTGGTAATATATTGTGTCCTTTTTCATGCAGAGCTTTCCTTAATATTTGTACTTATTTCGACTGAGACCCAGTTCCAACATAAGCGCTATTGCTTCCTCTTCAGTAAAATTTGATTATGATGTTGGAGTTGGTATCTTTCCACATTTCGCTTAAGTCGTTTGGTGATGCATTAGGAAGAATAGTTGCAATATGTACGACATCCATAGGTTGGTTTTCCTTTTTCAGCTTTCGTTAAATGTATCAGCAAGTTTCCTCATTTGAGATTGAAAAAAGTTTTTGTTTGACCCCTCTTTTTTTGTACCTTGAACATAAGTCTTCGTATGACTTGCAAGGCGCTCCTGTTGATGTGTGAAAGTTGAGATTTCCGTAGTAGTTTCCATCCAACTACAAAATTTTAATAGAAATTTCTTTGATTTCCATCCACAGACTTACTTTTTACATCAAAAAGTTTAAAAAGTTTCAATTTTTTGATAATGCCTGTTTTGTCTACTTTTCTACTATATGTAGTTTTTTATATAATTTGAAATGTCTTCAATTCTTTCTGGCCCTTTTGAAGATACACTCCATAAAACGGAACACAAACTCTTCGTTTAATGTAATCTTCATTGTAAGATATTATTAAATATGGTACTTAAATCTAAGAAGTTTACTTATATACCAATTCTTGTCATTTATTATAAATATGAGTAAACAAATTCTTTTAAATGAGCTTCATCATCAAGCAGGAAAAACTGTAAACGACGTCGATTTATTCAAAAGGGCATTTTAGACACATGACAGATAGACTTAGTAGAAATGATACCATTTGCAAAATTTAATAAGGTTTTAAATAATGCTTACTGTAATTGATGTATTTTCAAGTATGCATATGCATTACATTAAAAACTAAAACAGGAATAGAAATATCGAAGCATTACACATATTATAAAACTAAACAAAGGAAAAATCTCCCAAATATATACATTCAGATCAAGGAAAAGAATTTTATAATACACACTTTAAAACTCTTATGAAAGAACTTGAACGTTAATCATTATCAGACTTATTCCAATATGAAAGCATCTATAGTAGAGCGGTTTAATAGAACATTAAAAACTAAAATGTGGGAAGCAATTTAGTATGCAAGGAAATTATAAATGGATAGATATATTATTAAATTATTGAAAGTATATAACTCCTCTTATCATCGTTCTATAAAAACAACACCCAATTCAGTTAATAACATAAATGAAGAAAAGCTTTTAAGAAGTGTGTACAACAACTTAAAAATTTTCAAAAAAGGAAAATATAATAAATGATTTTGTTCGAATAAGCAAATATAAAAATGTTTTTGAAAAAGGTTATACACCAAATTGGTAAAATAAAAGGTGGATTTTATGAAGAAGAATTATTAAAAACCAAAGTTCCCAAAATTTTTTTGGTTGAAAAGGTGTTGAAACGCCGTGGCAAAAATTATTTGTAAAATGGTTAGGTTTTGGAAAGGAATATAATTCATGGATTAATCAAAATGATATTAATAGACAACTTAAACATATATATTGCTGTAAAACAACTATTTTAATCATATCCTTTAAAGATGGCTTCAAGTATAGAAGAAAATAATATTTATGTTACTTTATTAAGTAATGATTCAATGAATATTTATAAAAACTCTCCGAGTACATTTACAAACTTATTAAAACAATCGCTAAACTTAAATGGTGAATGGATTGTTGGATTATCAGATATTTCATTTACATTATTGAATAAACAAGATATAATAAATAAAAATATTAAAACGTAAACAGCAAAATATTTCAAATTTAGACAAGTCTTCAAAACATGAAGTAGCTAAAATATCAAAATTGAGTACTAATACTGAACATGACAACATTAAATCAAAATTTATGGATCTTATGGATACATCAAATCAGCCCAAAGAAATCAATGTTAATATTACAAATTTGCCTTCAAAAAAATTAAATTAATTAAATAGTATTATTCCAATGACAGAACGCCATGCGTCAAGTTATTACAAACGAATCAGAAAATAGTACAGAAGATTCCATTTATCATCATCACATATATTTTGGAAAATCTTTATATAAATTCTCCAATATATTTGTCATATTTAATAAAGTGGAGTCACCAGATATAACAAAATAATAATTTATTTATACGATATAATTAACCTCGATATGTAGGAAGTAAACAAAATAAATGTTTGAAATATTTTCTACATCAGCATTGAAAAATTACATTAATTTTGATAGAATAGATTATTATCCTATTGAAACTTTTAATATTAATGATATATCTATCATGAGTCGAAATGACGAAGGAAAAGATATTGCTTTAGAGAATATATTCCAGTTTATTGTACTTTACACTTCAAGAATATATAATGACTATATACTTAAAAATAAGTCATTATTAATATAACCATGATGTGTTGTATACAAATTACTACATTAATCAATCTGGAAATAATGTGCAAAATAGAAGAAAGAACTTTAAAGATATTTTTGGAAACTTGAAATGTCTGGATTTATAGAATGTATGAAAAGTGAATTGGATTTATTCGAATCTCCCCCAATTCAAACTAATGTCATCAAAACAGAAGAAATATGTTACAATCCAATCGCTTCATTGGATAACTCTAGTTTCATTAGGAAATGGTGAAACATATAGTGATCTTAATAGTATTTACCTGAGATTAGCGGTTGAATTTAATGGTAATGGTGGTGTTGTTAATAACTTGCTACACTCCTTATTTAGAAATTGTATAGTTCATCTTAACAATAAAAATGTATCCCAACCTGACAACAATTATCACTATAGAGCTTATATGGAAACACTACTAAATTATGGAAATGATGCAAGATCTACACATCTCGAATCATGTGGATGGGCTACAGATATGAATAAAATCAATTCATTAATTGAAAAAGAAAATCCTGGATTAGACAAAAGAAAAAATATTCAAAGATGGGAAAAAAGTTCATGTTGATGTATTTAATCAACAAAAATATTTGCTAAATAATGTAGACCTCAAGGTGACATTAAATTTGGAAAAACCAAATAAAAACACACCAAGCGAACTTATTCATAAATCACCTTGCTATTAATAATATTTTAATGGCACATCATAATGTATTACAATCAAAAAATGCAATTTCCCCATATAAAAGAGTAGAAATGAAGACATTCACTATTCATCCTGGAAACCATTCATTATCTCTGGATAATATTATACTTGGGCAATTACCAATTTTTTAATTTTTGGTATGGTTTCTAACAAAGCATATACTGGGATAAAAAGACAATCATTTAACTTTCAACATTTAACTTGCAAAGATTAATTTAGTTGTTAATGGAGTACAATTACCTGCACAGCTATTGACTTTAATTATAATAATGGTGAATAAGTAAGTACTCGTGGATATCAAACACTATTTAAAGGAACTGGAATACATCATTTTGATAAAGGTCATCAAATAACCAAGGAACTATTTGATAACGGATATTTTTGCTAGCTTTTGATATAACACCAGATCATAATAACAACTCAAATTGTGTCAATTTAATTAATCAAGGAACAATTCGCATCGAAGGACGTTTCGGAAAACCAATTACAGAAGCAATCACATGTTTAGTATATTGCGAATTTGATGGTATAGAAATTGACAAATCTCGTAGTATTATTCAATCGCTATGAATTCAACAAATATTTTATACACTTTAAATTCAAATATTATAAACTCAAAACAATTTAAAGGAGTTTTTGCTAGTAATAAATTCACCCAAAACTGTTACAAAACCATCATTTTATATTGCTAATACTGATCCATCTTACAGCCTGGACAACACTGGGTTGCTTTTACTTACTTAGAAATAAACCAGCTGAATTCTGCTCTGCAGGCCAACCACCAATTAAACCATTTATTTTATTTTTAAAAAGAAATTCCGAAAAATTTATATACAATAAAGACGAATACAAAGCGAATCTTCAATTTTATGTGGAGTTCATTGTTGTATTTTCATTATATTAAGATCCAAAAATATATCTTTTAAACAATTTTTAGATTTATTCAATTATTTTAATTTATACAAAAATGACAACTTAGTCTTAAGTTATTTAATAATATTTTCTTTTAAATAAAAATAAATAATAAAAATAAAATAAAACTAAGATGTTTTAATCCCACGCTCCACAGTGGGCAGAATGGAAATTTTTTGGAAATAATCTGGCATTTCTAACGGCTGATCCGATCGGGATAAAATTTGGCGTGAGCGTAGCCAAGGAGTATTCGAGTTTAAGTTTTGAAGATGAACCCTGCAGATGCCCCAGGGACGGCCTGTGGCGGCTCAAAGTAGGGTACCTACGACATGTACAATTTTTAAACTCGTGCCATTTTTTGTTTTTCACCCAAATATTATTTTGTGAAAGCGCTCGACGAGATCTTGAAAAAACATGCTTGGACATACTACTTATCTCTTATAATATCCGAGTTATAGGCATTTAAAATTTAGTGATACAAATTTACCATACCTTGGTCCGCCTTTTTTTGAATACCGGGCGTAATTTTGGACAAATGGACTCAATTTTTTCTTGTAGTTAATTTAAAAATTCAAAAAATTTTAGATTTTGGCGTATTTTTGCCAAAAATGTGTCTTAACTCTTTTATTAATAAAATAAAATTTTCTTTAAGAACATATAACAATTTTATAGGTTTCTAAAAGGTATCTTTACGCAGAACGCTTTGGCGTAAAAAACTTGTCCTATTTTTTGAAAATTTTTTATCAAAACTTCAACTTTGGGCGACATGTTCTAAAATCCAAAGCTGGGATCAGAAAACTAAAAGCAGTTTTGGAAACCTCAATATGTTTTCTATTTACTCCAAAAGTATTTTCCCAGCCCTGAAAGAAATGTGGACCCTATGGGCAAAAAAGTAAAAATCCCATTTTTTGGGATTTCATTCCTATTTTTGGGAACTGCGGGATGCCCTTTGACCTTTTCAATTTTTTTGCATTTTCTTATTTTAAATGACAAATTTAACAAGCGTTGAAAATTTCATTGAGTTTTGTTCATAAATAAAGATTTTGTCATATATTACATATTTGTTTAATTTCTAAAACTATGATTTATATCAAAATTTCAATAGGGTCGCAGATAGCTACAACAATTTAGTCCATATTTATCCCTTAATATCATTTTTAGTTAGATATGGAAATTCTCGACCCTTTACAAAAAATTTCAAGCCAATATCTCAATTACATTCAAAAATATGTTCATTTAAACCTGTGTCCTTTAATTTCATCTTTTTCATATTTTAGTATTAAGTATGACAGAACATACATTTGGTGTTGAATAAAATATTTGGACAATTTTTAAAATTATTTAGTTAATTATTTTATTAAAGACTATAACATTGTATATACAATAAAAAGTTATAATTTTATTATGAGCCACGCACAACAACACCTAAATCACCCCACACAAACCACCTTTCCCGCCCACCGAAATATAAAACACAATTTAATACAATATCATCAGTTAGTATAATAGCTTTTTTTATTTGAAATGTTTATCTTAAACATAATACAACTAATTCTTACAACCTACTTATATAGTTAATTCCTAACACTACTAATTTTCTATAAAATAATCTGTCATATCGGTGTACATATCCAGAAGGTAATATAAGTCCTTTAAATCTTCCTTGTTTTGAGATGATAGAGTTTCATAACAAATCCATCTTTTCCATTAATTTTATGTTTACTATTTAGTGCCATTAAAATAGTGTTAACTCTTCGAAGCAACTCCTTGTCGATTCCAGTTATTTTTGAAGTAATTTCAAAATCACGAAAAAACCTTCTCGCCGTATTACCGTCATTTGTACTACCGCAACTTGAAAATGGTTTGTCGATGTTTAATCCCATCTGAACTTTAAATTCTTCTTGGATTCTGCTTTTTTCCGCAGCTCTCAGTTCTTTCAATTCTTCATTATTTTTTGTTGATTTAGTAAGATTCTCTGGCACACTTCTATATTTGAGGTCGTATGCTATGTGTAAAAAGTAATCCAAAAATCGTATTCTGGCATGAAGTGGTGAAATTCCGAAAGACAGGTCTTCTTCATTAATACTTCTGCTTTTGTTTATATTTGAGAATTGCGACTTTTTCTCATTACATATTGAGCATCTCCAGAAGGAAGAAGTTTCTGTTATGGCATTGCTGACCTTTCCATCAATCATTGTTAAGCTTAGCTGATATGATACGTTAATAGAGAATTCCTTTATTTTATGCAAATGGGCTCCAGTGCATTTATTTCATCTTTTAAATATTCCACTAAATCTTTTGTTGTTTTCTTTGACTCCATTATATGTTCAAATCCAATGGGTCTACAAAAATTTTTTGAACCCGGAGTTGTATTGATATATATATCTTCAAATGAATTTCCGATGCTTGACGATGATGGATTAAGGGAATATGAACGAATTCGTAATGGCACTAATGATGACATAAATACACTTTTGTAGTCTGCTAATGTCCGATTTCCACAAGCTTGTTTGTATTCTGGAAGTGCTGATAAACCGTCACATCCCCACTTACATATTAAGACAACATCACAGTTATGAATTTTCCTTAGTTCTGATAAGTCTGACACAATTCTTGATCCTGTGTTTTCGAGCAAAGATGATATATCAATACAAGCTTCCACATCATTAACAGCAATAGGTGATGGTAGGATAGTTTGTTTTTTTCCTAGATCGCCTTCTATGGTGGTAATATATTGTGTCCTTTTTCATGCAGAGCTTTCCTTAATATTTGGTACTTATTTCGACTGAGACCCAGTTCCAACATAAGCGCTATTGCTTCCTCTTCAGTAAAATTTGATTATGATGTTGGAGTTGGTATACTTTCCACATTTCGCTTAAGTCGTTTTGGTGATGCATTAGGAAGAATAGTTGCAATATGTACGACATCCATAGGTTGGTTTTCCTTTTTCAGCATTTCGTTAAATGTATCAGCAATTTCCTCATTTGAGATTGAAAAAAGTTTTTGTGTGACCCTCTTTTTTTTGACCTTGAACATAAGTCTTCGTATGACTTGCAAGGCGCTCCTGTTGATGTGTTGAAAGTTGAGATTTCCGTAGTAGTTTCCATCCAACTACAAAATTTTAATAGAAATTTCTTTTGATTTCCATCCACAGACTTACTTTTTACATCAAAAAGTTTTAAAAAGTTTTCAATTTTTGATATGCCTGTTTTGTCTACTTTTCTACTATATGTAGTTTTTATATAATTTGAAATGTCTTCAATTCTTTCTGGCCCTTTTGAAGATACACTCCATAAAACGGAACACAACTCTTCGTTTAATGTAATCTTCATTGTAGATTTATTAAATATGGTACTTAAAATCTAAGAAGTTTACTTATATACCAATTCTTGTCATTTCCGATACAGGTATTTCAAAGTAAAAAATTACAAATTGTCTACCTATTAACATTTAGGACTATATTACTATAACCTGTAATTCAGTCATTGATATTTCTTATTAGTGAATGAATCGAAATTATCATTACCTGTATATTTTTACCTACATGATCATAAACGAAACAGAACGAAATGATCTGTCGAAAAAATTTAGGTAAAAAATAGTTATAAATTTTTGAAAATTTAAGCATAATAGGACCTTTCAATTATAAGGATAAGCAAACAAATAGAAAATAGGTAAATATAAGATTTAAATATGTTCTGTCATACTTAATACTAAAATATGAAAAAGATGAAATTAAAGGACACAGGTTTAAATGAACATATTTTTGAATGTAATTGAGATATTGGCTTGAAATTTTTTGTAAAGGGTCGAGAATTTCCATATCTAACTAAAAAATGATATTAATGACAAAATCTTTATTTATGAACAAAACTCAATGAAATTTTCAACGCTTGTTAAATTCATTGTCATTTAAAATAAGAAAATGCAAAAAAAAAAAAATTTAAAAGGTCAAAGGGCATCCCGCAATTCCCAAAAATAGGAATGAAAATCCCAAAAATGGGATTTTTTACTTTTTTGCCATAGGGTCCACATTTCTTTCAGGGCTGGGAAAATACTTTTGGAGTAAATAGAAAACATATTGAGGTTTCCAAAAGTGCTTTCAGTTTTCTGATCCCAGCTTTGGGATTTTAGAACATGTCGCCCAAAGTTGAAGTTTTGATAAAAAATAGGTCACATTCGGAAGGACGCAGTGGCAACATTTTCAGGACAAGTTTCTTACGCCAAAGCGTTCTGCGTAAAGATACCTTTTAGAAAACTATAAAATTGTTATATGTTCTTAAAGAAAATTTTATTTTATTAATAAAAGAGTTAAGACACATTTTTGGCAAAAAAAACGCCAAAAATCTAAAATTTTTTGAATTTTTAAATTAAAAAACATATATTTTTGGATCAGTAAATGATATTGATCTGAAATTTTTTGTATATTATTGGAAATTTTGTTGTCTAACTAACATTTGGTCCAAAATTACGCCCGGTATTCAAAAAAAGGCGGACCAAGGTATGGTAAATTTTGTATCACTAAATTTTTAAATGCCTATAACTCGGATATTATAAGAGATAAGTAGTATGTCCAAGCATGTTTTTTCAATATCTCGTCGAGCGCTTTCACAAAAAAATCTTTGTATTTGGGTGAAAAACATAAAAATGGCACGAGTTTAAAAATTTTACATGTCGTAGGTACCCCTATGTCGTAGGAACCCTGGGGCATCTGCAGGGTTCATCTTCAAAACTTAAACTCGAATACTCCTTGGCTACGCTCACGCCAAATTTTATCCCGATCGGATCAGCCGTTTAGAAATGCCAGATTTATTTCCAAAAAATTTCCATTCTGCCCCACTGTGGCGCTCCACACACACTTAAACACTTTTTAAATAAAACAATAAAAGTAAATAAAGAATTTTGTTACACATTAATGTTAATAAACTTTGAACAAAACTAAAAAATACTAAAACGCTATTTATGCAAGTCACCAGGTTCTAAAATCTTGGACGAACATGCTTGAAAATGTCAAATATACCAACAGCCTATAACTATAGATACATACAATACATACATACATGTATGTTAAATTTAATCAATTTTGATTACTCCACATTTTTTAGTTTTTGTATAAATATATTTTTCTTGATTAATTTTGTTTAAAAGAGTTTACAGGGTAATTACAAATATTTTGCATATGCAATTAATTTGGGTCAACAACCCGGCTACATGGAACTGTTAAATTCAATGTTCAACGGAAATTAATGTTCCGTTTTTTATTTACGCACCAATAATTATTCTACGTATTTATGCAATTTCGTCACAATTAAAAGTGCAAAAAAATAAAAAAATTGTCTCCCTGCTAAAAAATTTTTTGTATGTAGGTACTTTTAACATAATTACATACATACATATGTATGTATGTATTATTATACATTCTCAATTTTCAGTAAAAAAAATAAATAATTTCTTCCCTTCTGCAAGTTCACAATTTTATAAAAAAATATCAACAAAAAATAATTTAATAAAAATATTTTCTTCTTCATTGAAAACAAAAACAACTATTGCTTTCCCATTTCATTTTCTTCTTCATTGAAAACAAAAACAAATATTGCCTTCCCATTTCATTTTATTCTTCATTGAAAACAAAAAAACAACTATTGCCTTCCCATTTCATTTTCTCCTTCATTGAAAACAAAAACAACTATTGCCTTCCCATTTCATACAAATATATTTAATTTAAAAAACTCAATAAGATGTTTTTCTAATACAAACAACTTACACTCAAAGAGAGGAAACAAAACAAACCACACAATTTACAAAAAAATATAAAACTCAAAATCAAATCTTCTCACACAAATTCTAAAAAAATTCCTCCCAAAAAATTCATTCCAAATGTCTGTCATTAAAAAGTGTGCCCGAAGCCCTATAAATATACTATTCGATTTTATGAAATTGTTACCACGTGCCGAAATTCTTTATAATATATTATATGTTTCCTAAATATATATAAAGTTTTGTTAAGTGCTATTGCGTCGATTTTAATCTGATTCTTGCTCGCAATTTATGAAAAGTGGGCTGAGCTCGTCGGCTGGGAGAGTTCTTTCTATATTAAGACTGTCTGAGCATCAAAACAGAAAGAGAAAACTATAAATTCCAAGACTTAAAAATATTAAACCACACAAACCACCTTTCCCGCCCACCGAAATATAAAACACAATTTAATACAATATCATCAGTTAGTATAATAGCTTTTTTATTTGAAATGTTTATCTTAAACATAATACAACTAATTCTTACAACCTACTTATATAGTTAATTCCTAACACTACTAATTTTCTATAAAATAATCTGTCATATCGGTGTACATATCCAGAAGGTAATATAAGTCCTTTAAATCTTCCTTGTTTTGAGATGATAGAGTTTCATAACAAATCCATCTTTTCCATTAATTTTATGTTTACTATTTAGTGCCATTAAAATAGTGTTAACTCTTCGAAGCAACTCCTTGTCGATTCCAGTTATTTTTGAAGTAATTTCAAAATCACGAAAAAACCTTCTCGCCGTATTACCGTCATTTGTACTACCGCAACTTGAAAATGGTTTGTCGATGTTTAATCCCATCTGAACTTTAAATTCTTCTTGGATTCTGCTTTTTTCCGCAGCTCTCAGTTCTTTCAATTCTTCATTATTTTTTGTTGATTTAGTAAGATTCTCTGGCACACTTCTATATTTGAGGTCGTATGCTATGTGTAAAAAGTAATCCAAAAATCGTATTCTGGCATGAAGTGGTGAAATTCCGAAAGACAGGTCTTCTTCATTAATACTTCTGCTTTTGTTTATATTTGAGAATTGCGACTTTTTCTCATTACATATTGAGCATCTCCAGAAGGAAGAAGTTTCTGTTATGGCATTGCTGACCTTTCCATCAATCATTGTTAAGCTTAGCTGATATGATACGTTAATAGAGAATTCCTTTATTTTTATGCAAATGGGCTCCAGTGCATTTATTTCATCTTTTAAATATTCCACTAAATCTTTTGTTGTTTTCTTTGACTCCATTATATGTTCAAATCCAATGGGTCTACAAAAATTTTTTGAACCCGGAGTTGTATTGATATATATATCTTCAAATGAATTTCCGATGCTTGACGATGATGGATTAAGGGAATATGAACGAATTCGTAATGGCACTAATGATGACATAAATACACTTTTGTAGTCTGCTAATGTCCGATTTCCACAAGCTTGTTTGTATTCTGGAAGTGCTGATAAACCGTCACATCCCCACTTACATATTAAGACAACATCACAGTTATGAATTTTCCTTAGTTCTGATAAGTCTGACACAATTCTTGATCCTGTGTTTTCGAGCAAAGATGATATATCAATACAAGCTTCCACATCATTAACAGCAATAGGTGATGGTAGGATAGTTTGTTTTTTTCCTAGATCGCCTTCTATGGTGGTAATATATTGTGTCCTTTTTCATGCAGAGCTTTCCTTAATATTTGGTACTTATTTCGACTGAGACCCAGTTCCAACATAAGCGCTATTGCTTCCTCTTCAGTAAAATTTGATTATGATGTTGGAGTTGGTATACTTTCCACATTTCGCTTAAGTCGTTTTGGTGATGCATTAGGAAGAATAGTTGCAATATGTACGACATCCATAGGTTGGTTTTCCTTTTTCAGCATTTCGTTAAATGTATCAGCAATTTCCTCATTTGAGATTGAAAAAAGTTTTTGTGTGACCCTCTTTTTTTTGACCTTGAACATAAGTCTTCGTATGACTTGCAAGGCGCTCCTGTTGATGTGTTGAAAGTTGAGATTTCCGTAGTAGTTTCCATCCAACTACAAAATTTTAATAGAAATTTCTTTTGATTTCCATCCACAGACTTACTTTTTACATCAAAAAGTTTTAAAAAGTTTTCAATTTTTGATATGCCTGTTTTGTCTACTTTTCTACTATATGTAGTTTTTATATAATTTGAAATGTCTTCAATTCTTTCTGGCCCTTTTGAAGATACACTCCATAAAACGGAACACAACTCTTCGTTTAATGTAATCTTCATTGTAGATTTATTAAATATGGTACTTAAAATCTAAGAAGTTTACTTATATACCAATTCTTGTCATTTCCGATACAGGTATTTCAAAGTAAAAAATTACAAATTGTCTACCTATTAACATTTAGGACTATATTACTATAACCTGTAATTCAGTCATTGATATTTCTTATTAGTGAATGAATCGAAATTATCATTACCTGTATATTTTTACCTACATGATCATAAACGAAACAGAACGAAATGATCTGTCGAAAAAATTTAGGTAAAAAATAGTTATAAATTTTTGAAAATTTAAGCATAATAGGACCTTTCAATTATAAGGATAAGCAAACAAATAGAAAATAGGTAAATATAAGATTTAAATATGTTCTGTCATACTTAATACTAAAATATGAAAAAGATGAAATTAAAGGACACAGGTTTAAATGAACATATTTTTGAATGTAATTGAGATATTGGCTTGAAATTTTTTGTAAAGGGTCGAGAATTTCCATATCTAACTAAAAAATGATATTAAGGGATAAATATGGACTAAATTGTTGTAGCTATCTGCGACCCTATTAAAATTTTGATATAAATCATAGTTTTAGAAATTAAACAAATATGTAATATATGACAAAATCTTTATTTATGAACAAAACTCAATGAAATTTTCAACGCTTGTTAAATTCATTGTCATTTAAAATAAGAAAATGCAAAAAAAAAAAAATTTAAAAGGTCAAAGGGCATCCCGCAATTCCCAAAAATAGGAATGAAAATCCCAAAAATGGGATTTTTTACTTTTTTGCCATAGGGTCCACATTTCTTTCAGGGCTGGGAAAATACTTTTGGAGTAAATAGAAAACATATTGAGGTTTCCAAAAGTGCTTTCAGTTTTCTGATCCCAGCTTTGGGATTTTAGAACATGTCGCCCAAAGTTGAAGTTTTGATAAAAAATAGGTCACATTCGGAAGGACGCAGTGGCAACATTTTCAGGACAAGTTTCTTACGCCAAAGCGTTCTGCGTAAAGATACCTTTTAGAAAACTATAAAATTGTTATATGTTCTTAAAGAAAATTTTATTTTATTAATAAAAGAGTTAAGACACATTTTTGGCAAAAAAACGCCAAAAATCTAAAATTTTTTGAATTTTTAAATTAAAAAACATATATTTTTGGATCAGTAAATGATATTGATCTGAAATTTTTTGTATATTATTGGAAATTTTGTTGTCTAACTAACATTTGGTCCAAAATTACGCCCGGTATTCAAAAAAAGGCGGACCAAGGTATGGTAAATTTTGTATCACTAAATTTTTAAATGCCTATAACTCGGATATTATAAGAGATAAGTAGTATGTCCAAGCATGTTTTTTCAATATCTCGTCGAGCGCTTTCACAAAAAAAATCTTTGTATTTGGGTGAAAAACATAAAAATGGCACGAGTTTAAAAATTTTACATGTCGTAGGTACCCCTATGTCGTAGGAACCCTGGGGCATCTGCAGGGTTCATCTTCAAAACTTAAACTCGAATACTCCTTGGCTACGCTCACGCCAAATTTTATCCCGATCGGATCAGCCGTTTAGAAATGCCAGATTTATTTCCAAAAAATTTCCATTCTGCCCCACTGTGGCGCTCCACACACACTTAAACACTTTTTAAATAAAACAATAAAAGTAAATAAAGAATTTTGTTACACATTAATGTTAATAAACTTTGAACAAAACTAAAAAATACTAAAACGCTATTTATGCAAGTCACCAGGTTCTAAAATCTTGGACGAACATGCTTGAAAATGTCAAATATACCAACAGCCTATAACTATAGATACATACAATACATACATACATGTATGTTAAATTTAATCAATTTTGATTACTCCACATTTTTTAGTTTTTGTATAAATATATTTTTCTTGATTAATTTTGTTTAAAAGAGTTTACAGGGTAATTACAAATATTTTGCATATGCAATTAATTTGGGTCAACAACCCGGCTACATGGAACTGTTAAATTCAATGTTCAACGGAAATTAATGTTCCGTTTTTTATTTACGCACCAATAATTATTCTACGTATTTATGCAATTTCGTCACAATTAAAAGTGCAAAAAAATAAAAAAATTGTCTCCCTGCTAAAAAATTTTTTGTATGTAGGTACTTTTAACATAATTACATACATACATATGTATGTATGTATTATTATACATTCTCAATTTTCAGTAAAAAAAATAAATAATTTCTTCCCTTCTGCAAGTTCACAATTTTATAAAAAAATATCAACAAAAAATAATTTAATAAAAATATTTTCTTCTTCATTGAAAACAAAAACAACTATTGCTTTCCCATTTCATTTTCTTCTTCATTGAAAACAAAAACAAATATTGCCTTCCCATTTCATTTTATTCTTCATTGAAAACAAAAAAACAACTATTGCCTTCCCATTTCATTTTCTCCTTCATTGAAAACAAAAACAACTATTGCCTTCCCATTTCATACAAATATATTTAATTTAAAAAACTCAATAAGATGTTTTTCTAATACAAACAACTTACACTCAAAGAGAGGAAACAAAACAAACCACACAATTTACAAAAAAATATAAAACTCAAAATCAAATCTTCTCACACAAATTCTAAAAAAATTCCTCCCAAAAAATTCATTCCAAATGTCTGTCATTAAAAAGTGTGCCCGAAGCCCTATAAATATACTATTCGATTTTATGAAATTGTTACCACGTGCCGAAATTCTTTATAATATATTATATGTTTCCTAAATATATATAAAGTTTTGTTAAGTGCTATTGCGTCGATTTTAATCTGATTCTTGCTCGCAATTTATGAAAAGTGGGCTGAGCTCGTCGGCTGGGAGAGTTCTTTCTATATTAAGACTGTCTGAGCATCAAAACAGAAAGAGAAAACTATAAATTCCAAGACTTAAAAATATTAAACCAGATATTAAGAAATTTAATATATTATTAGATTTTACAAGTGTGAAAGATGTTATTTTCACAACGAACACTATAATAAAAATCCCACCCATCTATGTCTAGAGAAACGTCAGCGTTTGCAAGATTATCCAAATTTTTGTATCTCCCCAAAAGCTTATTCTAAAGCTATGTATACACGGTTGTTAGATCTTACAATGTTGGCAGTAAAATGTGCAGAAAATGTCTAAAAACGGTGACAATTTACAAATTTTATCTTGCAATATTTTCAGTAATTCTTTTTCTGACAACGTTGCAAAAGAAAAATTGCTATAAAAATTGATGCAATACCCCGTGTCTATATTAGACAAATATTTATCACGGCACTTGACAAAACGTCGACAGAAAAATTGTCAGTTTTTTGTTTATGTTAATGCATAGGGGTAACAAAATGCTGATTTTATCGCGACAACTCACAGATAATTTTGTAAATAAACACTAATTTCAATAAAACTTATGTTAAAAATCAATTTTAATTGCACAAAAACCAAATTCTAAACATATTTTACAATAAAATTACGTTTGTTATTGTTTAGACAACACTGTCATAACGACGTTATAACGCTAATTAATGCCGTCTGTACCTGCTATTTTTTTATCATGATAACAATTTGACGTTAGCATAATAAATATTTGTCGAATATAGACAGGGGGTAATTTTAGGAAATTTATTATACCAACGCTAAAAAGATTATGTAAAAATGCGTTAAATGTTCAAATGTATTTTGTATTAACCCAGCAAAAACTCGGTAATGGGTTGTACTTCTAAACAGCTTACTTTTCAATGACTACTACTTATCTTCTGCATTACTTAAAAGTACTCTTGTAATGACTTTCTTATAATCTGATATAAA
The DNA here is from genome assembly GCF_015586225.1 of Lucilia sericata. NCBI lineage: Eukaryota > Metazoa > Arthropoda > Insecta > Diptera > Calliphoridae > Lucilia > Lucilia sericata. The sequence goes on from NW_023994193.1 coordinate 341,830, forward strand.
AGTACTTTATTTTCGGCTTTGTTATTTTGTTTGCACATTTTATTTAATTGCGTGTTAAGAATTGTGTTTTACAAAAAAGAAAACAAAATTAAGTTTGTATATGAAAACCATTATTTGACGCACAATAAAATAGCAGTGGTGCAGTGAGTAGAACAGTTGATTAACAAACCGAAGTCCCTGGTTTGTATGGCTCTATTATTAAAAAATAAAACAACTTACTATACAACTTCTTTGCAAGAGAAGTTGCAAGTACTTCTTTAACTCCCTATTTATAGGCGAGCGTGGATGTACTTGCCTCCAATGACATCACCGTGGTAAAAAAATGACTTAAAATGCTATTGAAAAGGTAGTGAAAAGAGGTTTTATTAGCTTTTTAACTCATTACTTTTCAATGTAAGTTTTTTCTGGGTAACTAAACTAGACAAAATCAACAAAAATATTTCTAAGAAATGTGCCCTCTTAATTTAAAAAATAAATTAAATACAATATGGTCTAAATGGGACATTTTGATAATGATTTCATAGACCACTCTCACAAAATGATATTAAAACATTACGAGAACAATATTGAGATTTTGTGGTAGCCACAATGATGCTGAAAGCAAAAAAACATGCGCATATCAGAAGTTCAAAAAATATTATGAATGAAAAAGTCTAGAAAGTTACAAGTTAGGTTTGGAGGCATCCATAGTCCTTGACATCCTTTACACATATAGAAGTAAAAATAAATGCTGAATTCTAATCTTGTAAGAGTAATTTTAGACCTAAACAAAGACTGACAAAATCCACAACATAACAGTACCCGACATCAGCATTGGATCGATATCGATCGAAATCAGCTTTTAAAGGAGAACTGTCTGTGTGACACTAATCATCGTATCCATATTGTGCAACTCTCTATGCATCCATTTTCGAATTGCAAGACATTTATTGGCTTTACTGACAGTTTTTGGGTAAAAACAGTACAAACAATGCAATACCATTTACAGGACATTGCAAAAAATACCCAGCTTACAAAATATCTCCAAAACTTCGGTCTTCCGCTTTTTTGTACTGTGATTCAGATAATTTTAAACTGAATACATTAAAATTAACCAAAATCTATTTGAATTATGTGTATTCACCCTGTTTTAAACATGGCGATTATAAATTTTTCGACATTTTTTGTCGATTCGAAAGTTACAAAACACAGGCACTGCATAACATATGTTTTCCATTCCATACTGAAGAAGGTAAGTTGTTCGGCTTTGGTTGCGTTTAACAAGTGGCCAACCAAATTTTATTTAGCTAACGGCCAAATATTAAGCAAAGGTAACATATATGAAACAAATATTTTTAAGTTATCTAACCGAAAGGTGATGAAAGCGAAAATTGTAAATTATAGTTAATATTTCCCGTTAAGCAAACTGGCAGTTAGTATACTTCTCAGTTAAATGTATAAAATAATTTTTGGTGAAAATGGCCGTAAATGATATTTGTGTATTAACTTACGGTTAAATCGTGAATTTTTTGTAGAATAATCTTTGATATTAGATGTAAAATAGCACCTTCACTTTACTTCAGGCTTACGATGTTTGATCTCAATCATCCCAGCTGTATTAAAAAAAATTAGAAGTATTATTATTAGAATTCATAAAAAAAACATAATGAAATTCAAATATACCTTTTAATACACAAATTTAATATCCCTAGCTTATTATATAAACTATGATATTCAAATTCTTAGGTTAATTATGCATATTCCACATCAAGTCTTTACTGAAAATTATATAGAGTGTACATAAGGCTTATAAATATCAAAGTTAATATTATTAATTCAAATTTGTTACAAAAATCTGAACAAGACCTGTTTCAGAGTATGCCTTTTGAGTCAGGGACACCAGTCATGCCTTACGAGCTTGTAGGCAAAGAGGGGAAAGAAGAAAAGAGTGTTGCAAAACAGGCACGAAACGTAATTTGAAGGGTTTTTTTCGACATTGCTTTTGTCACACTTTCATAATGCTTTATTTCTATTCTGCATAAAGATCGCGTGCGATTACTATCACACATGTTAAGTGTTGCCACTAAGTGTCTATCCACTATAGATGAACACAATTCTTTCTGTGTTCATCTATAGTGGATAGACGTGTTTTAAATCGCTCTCACAGGAAAATAACATTGTGAATATAAATTCTTAATAAAAATATAAAAAAAGATAAGTAACAGCGAATGGACGCTAATTAAATACATACTTATTTATTTTTAATATTAAAAATACATTTAAATTAAATAAATTGTCGTTTTTGTTAATGCAATTATTAACAAAACAATTTATAAAAAAGCAAAAAGTATACAAAAAGAAAAAAATAACAACAAAACCTTAAATAGAGTGTAGTGTGTGTTATTGTGCATGAGTTTCTCTAACTCTCCAACAAGTGAAAGGAGGCTCAGTAGCAATGGAAAAAATGCATACTTTGTTATGAGCTCTCCATGCAACAACAACAATAATTATGACCCAAAAAATCATAAAAACTATTTAAGTGTAAGAACAACAACAAACGAGAGATCTCCTCTCTCAAGTGCGCCAAAACAGAACAATTGTGTAGATAATAGCGCAAAAGAAAAAATAAATAAACAAACAACAGATTCAAAAACAACAACAAACGAGAGATCTCCTCTCTCAAGTGCGCCAAAACAAGACAATTGTGTGGAAGACAAAGCAAAAGAAAAAATAGATAATCAAACAACTGATTCAATGGTTGATGTAAATAGTAATGCTAATGTGAACAATATCACAAATAGTACCAATAACAATATTAACACTGTGAAAACCATTAATGATAAGGAGGGTCACTCAAGCCCAATGTCAAAGAATACTGGTGCCATACCAAAAAATACTCCAAATTTATTGAGCTCGCATAAAACGCAAAAGATCCAAACGGGAATGGACCGTTATGTCACTTATGCAAAACGTAAGTCCAGCCCTAGGACTTCAAAATTGGAACCAAATCCAAAACAAGCGAAAACAAATTCCGTAAGTCAAAATCGTTTTGCACTGCTTGATAACCAAGAAAGTGAAAAAGTACCATCCATGACTTTAAAAGACCAAAAGCCACCTCCCCTCTATTTGCGCGAACCTACCACCAATCTATTGGTAAATAAGTTGTCCCAACTTGTAGGCAAAGAAAATTTCCATGTAGTCTCTCTACGGAAAGGAAACATTCAGGAAACAAAAATACAGACTTATTCAGAAAAGTCTTTTAGAACAATAGTTGATAGTTTTGATTCTGAGAAAAGAAATTATTACACGTATCAACTAAAAAGTGCAAAGGGTTTGACAGTAGTTATCAAAGGTGTAGACAGCTCTGTACCAACTGATGACATTAAAAAGGCGCTAGAGTCTGAAGGTTATGAAGTGAAGTCCATTCACAATATATTTAACAAGGACAAAATTCCCCAACCAATGTTTAGAGTTGAAATTACTTTTAACTCTTCACAATTGAAAAAAAAGGGTGATACTCATCCAATATACAGTTTAAGATATCTTCTCAATCGCAAAATAACTGTAGAGGAACCCATTAAGCGCAGAGGTCCTCCTCAATGCCTAAATTGCCAAGAGTTCGGTCACACCAGAACTTTCTGCAAATTACCATCTGTTTGTGTGAGATGCGGAGACATCCATAAGAGTCAAGATTGTCCTTACCCAAAAACAGATAACAATAAAAGAAAATGCAGTAACTGTGGTCAAAATCACACTGCTAACTATCGCGGATGTCCAGTATATCTACACATCCAACAATCAAATAAGGCCAGAAGACCTTTATATGCTCAATATAAAGCTTCTAACTTCCCAAGCCTTCCTAATACTTCTAGTGCTCAATATAGAAGTATCACAAATAAAAGCAATCAGAATAAATCGTATGCCCATACGACAAAAGAGGGTTCCGTTACCCAAATGAATGCAAATCAAACTTCTAGTGCCCAATATAGAAGTCTTACAAATAAGAATAATGAGAATTTGCAATCAAACAATGAAAATAATGCCCCATTATTTTCATATGCACATGCATTAAAAGAGGGTGTGCCTGCACCCGAAACAAATTCTCAAAGCTCTATTGAGAATCTAATTCAAACCATGAACAGTTTCATGGCAAATATGCAAAATATGTTTCAACAATTAATGCAGAATCAAAGCATGCTCATGCAGATCCTGCTAAATAAAAAATGAATTCTCTAAGAATTTGTTTTTGGAATGCTAACGGCCTTAGCCAACACAAGAATGAAGTAGAACAATTCCTGCTACTTCAGGAAATTGACGTACTACTCGTCTCTGAAACACACTTTACCCTAAAGAATTGTTTCAGAATTAATGGATACTACACTTATGATACAAAACATCCAAGTGGCAGAGCCCTTGGTGGAACAGCCATTTTAGTGAGAAAAAATATTAGACATTTCCCAATGCCAGAATACAAAAAGGACCATATCCAGGCCACCTCTATAAATATACCTGATAGTCGAGTTACAATATCTTCAATATATTGTCCTCCTAGGTATAATGTTAATCGAGAGCAGTTTCTCGAATACTTTAAAACTCTTGGCCCAAGATTCATAGCAGCTGGTGATTATAATGCAAAACATACATTTTGGGGCTCTCGCCTCATTACTCCCAAAGGCAGACAATTGCTAGAAGCAATATCGTACAACAGACTAGATGCCATATCTAGTGGCCAACCTACCTATTGGCCTACAGACCTCAATAAGATTCCCGATCTAATTGACTTTGCTGTAATCAAAAATATAAAACGAGAATTTATTTCAGTGATCCCTTCATTGGACCTCTCGTCAGACCACTCGCCTACAATTTTAACGTTATTAGAAACCCCAAATAAATTGGAAAACTATTGTTCTTGTTTCCCTAACAAGAAAACGAACTGGTTAAAGTATAAAATGTATGTTAGCTCACACCTGCCACAAAACATTTCATTGAAGAATGACCATGAAATACAATTCGCTGTCGATATATTTACGGATATCTTACAAGATGCTGTCAAAGTGTCTACACCCCCAGTCACCTTGGGAGACTTCAAAAAATCGAAATGTCCTAGGAACATTGAGTCTCTTATTAAAGAAAAGAGAACACTCAGACGTCAATGGCAACAATCACGATCTCCAAACATAAAGGTTAAACTTAATCAGTGCCAAAGAAGACTTCACATCGCTTTAAAGGATAATAAGGAATCTTATCTGAGAAATTATCTCAAAAACTTAGACCCTACTAAGAAAACAGAATATAGTCTCTGGAAAGCTGTTAAAAATATGCAGTGCCCTATTGCATATGAGTCACCTATACGCCTCCAGAATGGTCAATGGGCAAGAAATACGTCAGAAAAAATTGAAGCATTCGCCAATCACTTGGAGAATGTGTTTACTCAAAATGATACAGATTCTTCTATTAGTGCTAACATTATAAATAATGTGGTTCCACACCCAATAAAATTCCGGTTCTCTACCGTGAAGATGACAATCAAAGGTCTAAAGGCAGGAAAATCACCTGGTATAGATAAAATTACTACCACGATGATAAGTAACCTGCCCAATTCAGCACTGAGAATTATTTTGTTCATCTTTAACTCGATGCTACGTATTGGATACTTCCCTAACTCATGGAAAGTATCCGAGATTGTTATGATACCAAAACCGGGGAAAGATGTCACTCAAGTGACATCATACCGTCCCATTAGCCTGTTGTCTTTATTCTCAAAACTTTTTGAAAAGTTATTGCTTGAAAGCCTTTTAGTACACTTTAACGATAATCGCATTATTCCTGGCCATCAGTTTGGTTTCAGAAGAAAGCACAGCACTATCGAACAGGTACATCGAATAACAACTCTTATTCGGAAGGCCTTCGAGAGCAAGCAATATTGCTCTGCATTATTCATAGATATTTCTCAAGCTTTTGATAAAGTCTGGCACGATGGACTAATACACAAAATTATCACATTACTACCTGCGAATGTTCACAAACTGCTTAAAAATTACATATATGAAAGATCTTTTCAAATCAGATCTAAAGATGTGATCTCTTCACGTCGAAAAATATCTGCTGGAGTACCCCAGGGGAGTATTCTAGGTCCGCTCCTATATATTTTATATACTGCAGATATGCCAACGAGCGCACTGACTCACACATCTACATTTGCGGATGATACCGCTTTTGTAAGCATGCATGCAAACCCTTCAATAGCTTCTGAACAACTCCAGTTTCACATCGGCGAATTGGAAAAATGGCTGGACAAATGGAAAATAAAAGTCAATGCTACAAAATGTACTCACGTTACATTTACTTTAAGAAGAGAAAATTGTCCTCCCGTGCAGATAAACAATATAAAAATTCCTGAACAAAGCCATGTGAGATATCTTGGTATCCACCTTGATCGCCGCTTAACATGGACTCACCACATTGAAGCCAAGGTTACACAAATAAAATTAAAGTCAGCTCAATTGTACTGGCTAATTGGACCACGGTCTGCTCTAGACTTGGAGTACAAAGTGCTTTTGTACAAAACAGTTATAAAACCGATATGGCTATACGGCATTCAACTGTGGGGAACAGCCTCCTCATCTAATGTTGAAAAATTACAAAGAAAGCAGTCAGCACTGTTAAGGTCAATAACAGGTGCCCCGTGGTACATTCGCAATAGTAATATTCATAGGGATCTCAATGTCCCCATAATACGCGAGGAGATCAAACTCTCTTGTTTAACCTACCTGTCGAAACTAATGGATCACCCAAATCCCCTTGCCAGGGAGTTGCTGTCATTTGAGGGTCATAGACGACTGAGAAGAACGGAAACATTGGATTTTGCCAGATAATCAAATTATCGAGAACTTTTGTTGAAATTGCAGTGGCAATAACGACGTTAGTTATAGTTTAGGTTAAGATTTCAATACTTATTGTAAATTTCTATGTAAGAAAGATTCAATAAATAATAACTAAAATGAAAAAAAAAAAAAAAAAAAATATTTTATTTTATTCGAAAGTAAAATTGATTTTTTCAAATGTTAGCTTATTAAAATGAAATTATTTACTACAAAAAGATCTAAAACTTACAGCTAATGGTAAACAATAATGTAATATAAAGTATTTTAGTAATGTCTTTTATAAAATAATAAAATAACTATTTAAAAAATACACAATATTTAATTTAACAAATATTTAAAAAATAAAGATATTAATTCGTTTATATAATATTTAAATCAATACATTAAGGATTATAAATATGGCAACTCTCACATTCAATAGCAGGCAAGACGAATAGACTATAAGGAGAAGTCCAAGGCGAATCCAGATAAGGTGGTGTTATTCAATCAGCTGATAATTTTTTTCTTAATTCGCCTGGTTTACGTAGCTGTCAAAGTTTGTTATTGTTTACATTTTTATATTTAAAAATTTCCGTTAAACGGAGAAAAACTCCGTTAATATTTTGAATTATTTATGTAAAAAATCTAAAAATACCAAGCATCTCGTAAACAAATATCATTTTATTTAAATAATGGCATAATTGGTATGTATACAAATAAGTTATTTAGGAAAAATATTTTTTTCTATTAAATGTTAACATATTAAACAATATTGTTTTATATTTTATATTAGCGTTGTGTAGATAACGTGATTAACTAGAAAAAATCTCTTCCGGAACACTTTATATAAAGAAACACATATGAAGAATTTAGCCGAACAGCGGCAGCTTACTTTTACATATGGCTTAATTTTGAAATCTATTAAATGATAACAAATTAAACAATATTTTTTTATATATACACTATGTAGATAAAGAGATTAACTAAAAAAAGTCTGTTCCGGAACGCTTTATATAACAAAACCCATATGAGGTATTTACCCGTCCGGCGGCTGCTACATTATGGCCAAATATTGAAAATTACTTCAGGCAAATTTTGCAAATTAATCTGCCGGAATAGAATTTTTCGTTTGAAACAAACATTATTCAATTCAGAATATATTTTCCTTACAAATTTTAATATCTTTATCTTTATTTTTTAATAAAATATAAATTTTTTACATAATTTTTTCATCAAATGAATTCGCCGTACTTATGGTTTTTGACATCTACGTAAACCAAATGCAAAAACAAAATACATGTAAAATGTTGTTGTTGCAGAACTGCCACCACCTTATCTGAATTCGCCTTGGAGAAGTCATTTCATTTTGCGGCGAATTTATGAAATTGTTTATATATGTAGTTTGACAGCGTCGGGTTTGAGAGAGAATTTTTTTACATGGAGTTTGACAGCTTCGGGCTAAATTTCGATGGACAAAAAAATAATCAGCTGTTGAAATGACCTCACCTTATTAGTTTCGCCATGATAGCAGGCATGCCTTAAAAATCACAATGTAAACATTCAAGATTTTACGAAGGGCATTTAAAAGGAAATTGAGAAAAAGGCATGCCTGAAAAGTTAGACCACTTTTAGCTGAGGGGACACCAACGTGCGACACGAGCCATGCGACACGAGTTTGTAGGCAAAGGGGGTAAAAAAGAAAGGGAAGTAGCAAAAGACGCACGAATCGTAATATGTGGTGTTTTTTGTTATCTCTTTTGATTATTTTTTTATTGCAACACTAAAAAAAATGTGGCACGCCTTTTGAGTCTCCATCTAAACGTCATTATTTTACGAAGGGCATTTAAAAAAGAATGGAGAAAAAACACTGCGACATGACCCCTCAGCTAAAAGTGCTCTTACAATCTAAAACAGGACTATCACACATGTTAAGCGTTGCCACTTCCAATAATTTAATTTTTTTTATATTTTATTTTATTCAAAAGTAATTGATTTTTTAAAATGTTAGCTTATTAAAATGAAATTATTTCTTTAATAAAAAATAAATTACTACTAAAAGATCAAAAGCTTATAGCTAATGGTAAACAAAAATGTAATTTAAAGCATTCTAGTAATGTTTTTTTTTTGTAAGATAATAAAATAAGTTAGGTTAGGTTGATAGGAGGATGTATACTACATCAAATCCGAAGAAATACACCTAGGCCACTATCGGGCCTGTTGTGCGCTCCAATTCATGAAAAAAAAAAAATTTCACTGAATGTATTATTTTCCATGTTCAGAAACTCAGTTTCCTGGACGTAATTCTTAAGAATCTTCCAATCAGTGTTGGTTAAGAATGTTATTTCCGGAATAACATCACTTCCAAGATACTTGGATCTAACTTCGACGAATGCCTGACATTGGCAAAGAAAGTGCTCCAGAGTTTCACTGTCCTCTCCACATGCTCTACATTCGTCTGAGTCCGCACGTCCAATTTTGTATAGATGTGCACGTGATAATGTGTGTTCACTCAGAATACGTACCATCATACTAACCTCAGATTTGCTCATTTTGAGGAGATTTCTCATCTTGCTCTCATCAGGGTCCCCCATAGAATCTTTGTGGTTCTACCCACCGTTTCATTATTCCAAGAGGCCTTATGGGATTCTCTCATCCATATTTTTAATTCAGCTTTTGCTGTGTCGCATGGTTTTGCGTTTGTCAAGTTAACTACATCGAGCTCCCTTCCCTTTAAAGCTATTACATTCGTCCTTTCGTTGCCGACTACTCCCGAGTGGCCTGTTACCCATATGATGTAAACCTTACCTCTGGGAGAGTATTCAGTTAAAGCTTTCTTACAATCCAATACGGTCTTAGATTTATTCTATCACCTGATATCGCCCAATCACCTGATATCGCCCTAATTGCCTTCTGGCTGTCGGTAAATATATTAAGCCTTGTGGGCGCCATATTTATTCTAATCCAATTTACACATTCCGTTATTGCTCGTACTTCTGCCTGGAAGCTTGTGTTATGATTAGGTAAACGGTGGTATATTTCTGTTTCTGGGTCTTCAATATAAAACCCCAGGCCAACTTTGTCCCCTAATTTAGAGTCATCCGTGTAGCAACGGATTCCTACTGGTATTCCGCTTGACCAAGACATTCTATCTGGGATTAGCGTTTCAAAGTTTCCGACACATTCTGTGTCTGGTATGCGATCAGGCACGTCCGATGAATGTGTATAACCTTCCAATGTGTCCAGTATACATTGATGACCTGTCCTATAACCGCTTTTGGCCAGTTCGCTAAAGTAAAGAGCCTTAAATATGTTTCAATGGGTGGAATATCTAGCAACGTTTCCAGAGCCTTGGTTGAAGTAGTACACATGGCACCACTTATACCCAAGCAGCATGTACGCTGAACTCCCTGTAGTAGTTTGATATTACACTTTTTGTCCAAAGCAGTCCACCAGATTATTGTAGCATAAGCTAGAATTGGTCTAATTACACTTTTATAAAGCCAATTTGTCATAGTAGGACTAAGACCCCATTTCATGCCTATGGTTCTCCTACATATCGCCCAGCACCGATGTGCCTTGTTGATCCTATCCTCTATGTGGTGTCTCCATTTTAATTTCCGGTCAAGTATTACACCTAAGTACTTAACTTTGTCTGTCACCGGTATCTTCTTGCCCAGGAAGCAAGGTTCAGTATACGTAGAAATTTGCGTCTTTCTTGTGAAAAGACAGATTTCCGTCTTCGCCGGGTTAACATTGAGGATTCTCGGTTGAATCCAGCTCAAGTCCGTATTCAGAGCCTCCTCAACTCTTCTACACAAGTAATTTGGATCCTTTCCCTTTAAAAGTATTACGACATCGTCTGCATAGCAGACAGGTCTAAGTCCTTTCTCGGTTGGGGTCCTTAGGAGGCTATTAATCGTGGTAACCCAGAGTAAAGGTGACATAATGCCAACCTGTGATATACCGCGAAATACCTTTTTCCTGATGGTTATATCGTTCATCTCGCAGCTTATCCATCTGTTCCTTAGCATGTAGTTGATCCAGTTACGGAGCACCCGGTCAACATAAAACTGGACTAGGGATTGGATAAGGGTATCAGTGTGCACGTTATTGAAAGCGCCTTCGATGTCAATGCATACCGCTAGTGTATACAGTTTGCTATCGAAAGATTCACCTATGTAGTGGACGACTTCATTTAAAGCGGTTTCCACCGATAGTCCCTTTACATAAGCATGCTGCTTAAATTTAAGGTCTTTGTATGATTTACTGCTTTTAACCATGCTATCGACTATCCGTTCCAAGGTTTTAAGTAGGAAGAACGTAAGACTTATCGGTCGATAGGACTTAGGTGTCGCATAGCTAGGTTTCCCTGGTTTTGGGTATAAATATTACCCTTGCATCCTGCCATTTAACTGGCGTATATGTCAATTTTAAGCATGCAATGAAGATGTACTGAAACCAGTCCCGCCTCCATCTGCAAAAGTGCCGGGAAAATGCCATCCGGCCCTGCAGCTTTATAGGGAGCAAAGCTCTTGATTGCCCCTTTAACCATGTCAGATGTAATAACTATTTCCGTGTTACCCTCCCCTTCCATCAATATCGGTTCATCTATGTTATTCGATATACCGGGTGGGAAATGAGAGTCCATTAGGAGTTTCATTGTCTCCTCTATATCCTCCAGCCTCCTGCCCGTGTCATCGATCATAGATTCCGGTTGGACATGAGTTTTGGATAGGAATTGTTTTATCTTCGATACGTCATTTACGCTATCTACCTGTTCACAGAAAAGTTTCCAGGAGTCCCGTTTGGCTTTTCGAACGATTTTCTTATATTCACCAAGTTTACTACGATACTCATCCCAGTATACTGCGGTCTTTTTACGCCGTGCCCGGTTAAATAGTTTGCGAAGAGTCTTCCCAAGGTTCTGGATCTCCCCAGTTACGAACGATTTTCTTATATTCACCAAGTTTACTACGATACTCATCCCAGTATACTGCGGTCTTTTTACGCCGTGCCCGGTTAAATAGTTTGCGAAGAGTCTTCCCAAGGTTCTGGATCTCCCCCGTTACCCAGGGTTTCACCTGGGCAGATCTCCGCTCTCGCAGAGGGCAGCTGTCCTCGAACGATTCAACCAGGGCACTTGTGAACGTTTCCACTTTGGCATCTATATCCTCTTTATTTCGACATTGAAAAGTGTCCTGACCTAAACGGTTCTTTAGTAAGGTCCCGAACATTGTCCAATTAGTTTTAGACTTATTCCGAAACTTTATCGGCTTTGGTGGTGGCCTTAGTATTTTGAATCTTATGTACCGATGATCAGAAAAGGAGTGCTCGTCCGAAACTCTCCAATCCTGAATTTCGTTTATAAGCTCTTCTGAACATATAGTTATATCTAATACTTCTTCTCTGATTCTATTGACGAAGGTAGCTTTATTACCTAAGTTCAATGTTATCAAGTCTTTAGTATTAAGGAAATCCATGAGGGCTTGTCCCCTGCGATTGGTGTTTGTACTACCCCAAGCTACATGGTGCGAGTTGGCATCACAACCTATTACAATTTTCTTATTTTTTCTTTGTGTCTCTTCAACCAGTTTCATCAGATCCGACGTTGGTGGTAGTGTCGGAGAATCGATGGGCAGGTAAACAGATGCAAGGAATATGTTGCCACGACCTGGCTTCAGCACCGTTGCATCCGATGTTGATAATCCTGTTGAGAGGAGAAAACATAAGTTCTTGTGACATAAGCGTAGAAAAGTTGGAAATTTACGTGATTTAATCCAGAAACCTTGTTGCGAATCGTCCAAGGTTCCTGGATTAAAGCTATATGTATTTTACCTGTGTTAATTTTAGCCATCAGAGCGTTGGTAGCTGTCTCGCTCCGATGAAGGTTTATTTGGATAACCTCAATCATGGTCATCCATTAAACTGTCTTCCAGCGAGTTGGTGATCACCTCCTCGCTCTTTGGATTTGACTCCTCCGGATAGCCTGAAGTGGCTATTAATCCAGTGGGTACTGTTGATGGCTCTGCGGTGTCCTTATTAGGCATAGGAATAGCAGAATTTTTAATAGACACATTCCCAATTCTGGAGAGCACTGCTCTTCTGTCTTCTGGCGGGTGAGTGATTTCCTCCTCGCTTTTAGGATTTGACTCCTCAACATTGCCAGTACTTGCTAATAATGCTTTGGGTACTGTCTTAGGTGTTTTAGTGTTCTTGTCGTGGCCGGTTTTGACAGCCCTTTCAATCGGCGCCTTCCCAATTTTGGAAAGGGCAACTACACTTTCTTCTGGCGAGTTAATGGTAATTTCCTCGATTTTAGGATTTGACTCCTCAACGTTATCAGTAGTGGATACTGATGCTGTGGTCTTAGGTTTTTTAGTGTCCTTTTCGAGGCTTGTTGTAACAGCCCTTCCAATCGGCACCTTCCCTATTTTAAATATGACAGCTTTAGAGGCGAAGTAAGCCCTACCTTTATTCTTGGCAAGACTAGCATGGATTTCTGGTCGATACCTATTACAAATAAAGTTCCCTCAGGTAAAAGACATCCCATTTTTCCACGGCCATCTCAGCATTTTGACCTCCTAGAATTTCCAGTATACGTTCATTAGCCAGTTTACTGTCCCATCCTTTTATGTAGACAGTGAACTTTAAGAGCACCGGAAGCTCGCTCTTCTTTGCCATTCCCAGCCTAGCGCCGTCCCAGGGAGGAGGGATACTTTCCACCAAGTTCTTTAGGGTGCTAACACATTGGTAAGATGCCAACCTCATCAACATCAAGCCCATGCTGAACTCGCAGCTCTCGCTCTCTATTGGTTGTTTGCCCTTTGAAGCGATTGCATGGTCCACTATCTTATTGTTCACCAGATCTTCTACCTTACTCTGTTGGTCTATTGGAATTTTGCCTGTCGGATTACCGGCATCGTAAACTGCATAGCAGAGATCGTCCCGGTGTCTTCTTCTTTTTCCTTTTCCTGCCTCTAGCTTCTCCTCCCTCGTTTTTCGGGGCTTCTTTTGAGATACCCTTACCTTCGAGGTTGATTTCGCCGACGTGTTCGTCTTCGGAATATCTGGCTTGGCGTTGTCATCCTCACTCGCAGGATTCTCACTTGAGGTTCCTTTGAGTGAAGTATGGCTTGGCTTCGACTGTGTATTAGAAGACGGGGAGCTCTTTTTCTTCTTAGGTTTATTCTCAGTTGTCAACTCTTCGGGAGACCTAATCCTCTTTGCCTCAGATCTTGTGAGATAGTCCGATTTTTCCTTTGGAGTGTCGTTGGATTGACTAACTATGATTTCCTGAAGCATCTTTTTCAACTTCCTCCTCTGTGCTCCAGAAAGTCTTTTCTTAGTAATAGGTAGTTTAGCTATGCTATCACTCACCTCTTTCACAATTTGCTCTACTTCATCCTTTTTGGGATTTGCTATAATGGTGTTATTATTATCATCTGAGGATTCAGAGTCGGAGCCCTCACCTATATTTAAAGGCTGAGGTAGCTTAGAGCTCACTCCGAGTACATCCTTCTCTTTCACCCCTATATTTTTGCCAGTGGCATGCTGTACGCATTGTCCGCCACGGAGGCCAAGGTACCCACCTCCGTAGTAGTATTTTGCTCACAATTGCAGGATGACGACGACACGTGACTCGCGAGTAGATCAACACTTGCCGCCGGTACTGTGTTATTTAGTCCCTGCACCGTAACTTTTATCTTTTTATTTTTATTTTCCATATTTGTTTTTTCCAGATTTGGTCCGCGGGGAATATAATATTCCCAGGTGGTGGACAATCTGCCCTCCCTCAGCTTAAGTGAAATTAAAGCTGGGAGAGCACAGATGGTCCACCACCACCCACTATCCGCCACCCGGGGACACGCTCGGTAGGAAAAACGGGAAAACTCCCCCGAGATAATAAAATAACTACTTAAAAAATTAACAAAATATTTAATTTAACAAATATTTAAAAATTAAGATATTAATTCGTTTATAAAATATTTAAATAAATATAAATCATTAGCAGGCATGCCTTAAAAGTCACAATATAAACATTCAAGATTTTACGAAAGGAAGAAAAGTGACAATCTAAAACAGGACTTAGTCCATCTTAGTAATGTCAATAATAATTTTGCAACATTTTTTTATAAAATTGCAAAAAAAAAAATAGTTAATGGATAATTTCATCAATAATGACAGTCAAATGACCGGTAAAATGACTGTTGATGTAGCTAATGTGTGGTAAAGGGTTTCATTTGCATATGAAAGGGTGAAACAACTACATTTGAATGTGTTTCAGAGTTGTATTTTTCATCGATATAAATTAATTTAAAAAATTACAAAGACTACAATTATTAAAAATAAAGCGAATTTTTATGTATAAACTGAAATTAAAAAATAGTGCAAGTAGTGGACCTAAAGATAAATACTTCGGTGTTTAATCAATCTATGGTAACATGAATACTCCCAGCAGTTCGACAAAGAGTCTTTGCATCCGAAAAGACAGTGATTTCCACTAACTTCTAACCACCTGGTTGGCTCTAATTCGTCTTTCGTCACGGATGTACTCTTTGTATACGAGGGTGAAGATGATTGTCACTTTAGTGTCTCGTTTGTAAGCGAGAGTGGGGGCACTTAAAAAGCACTTGTCAGCCTGGGGGACAAGCACATGTTAAAATAGCTAGTCACCTAGACAGTTGTTGACTAGGTGTAATCCTATGTGGTAGGTTAAATAGGGAGTTCGGGACTGTCCGACCGAACTGCTGGGCTTACTTTTAATTTTTATATTTCGATATTTATATGTATTTCTTTACAGACAACTTATTTCCACAAATTAAAAGGAGCATCAGAGGATTTTAGATTCTGCGAGGTATGTAAAATGGTGAAATGATTGTTAATTTATGTTTATGCTTACTATATGTACTGGCCAGGAATTGTAAAATTCATAGAAACAAATGAACATATGTTGCGGGTCGAGTTTGCCAGATGTCGGCGGCGGTGGTATTAGGCATCTGGCAAACTCCATCCGGAACAGATGTTCTTGGTTCATTTGTTTTTATGGAGTCGTAATTCAGGTCTGAGTTGGGGAACAACTCTCGCGTCATCTCTATTATTTTTTAAACGCGTTCAGGCTTGTGTTTGTTGCCTGGCTTTCGACAGTTTTGCGTCTCGCTCGCACTGGTGTAGTGTATTAATTCATATAACTGTTCAAAGTTATATGTTGTCTACATTAACCTCGTGCTTTTGTATCACCTCAAGTTAGGTTATGTTTTATTGGTGGTGACCATAGAATACTCAAACGTTTATATCCTGGTGGAGACAATTAAAACTCAACTGTTTATACCCTAATGGAGACCATTAAAACTCTTCAAATTAACTGGTGGAGAACCATTAAAAGTGTTTAAAGGTTTCCAGCTTCCAATATAAAGATATATGCCGACTTTGTGAATTTCCTTTAAACCAACGTGGGATACCCTGGCGTTTTGTTTAAGATCTCCGCCAACAAACTGAATAATCCGAGAAAAAAAATTGTTGTTATGAATTTTAGAATTCCTGGCCAGTACAGAATGGCGTCTAACGTGGGCCCGATTACAATTCCTGGCCAGTACAGTTTTTTTTCTTATTCAAATTGTAAAGGGTGCACATGACATATATATATATATATATATATAATCTAATATCTACCTCTCGTATCTCTCTCTACTCCTATCTCTCTCTCTCTATCTCCTCTCATCTATATATATATATATATATTATATATATAATTGTGTTTTATTATAAATTGGAATAGCCGTCAAAATTGACGGATATATTCACCAAGTATAAATAGTCAACAATGACCGATAAATACATAATTTTTTATGTGTTAACTGTGATGGATATATCCATCAAGCATCAACAGTCAATTGTGACTAATATTTATACCATCCTTGGTTAGTAAACAACAAAGGAGTGAGGAGCTCAAACATGTATGACCTGTTTCATACTATGCCTTTTGAGTCTGGGACACCAGTCATGCCTTACGAGCTGGTTGCCAAAGGGAGGAAAGAAGAAAAGAGTGTTGCAAAACAGGCACGCAACGCAATGTGAAGGTTTTTTTTGACATACCTTTTGTCACACTTTCGTAATTTTGATAGTTGCTTTATTTCTATTCTGCTCTCACAGCATAACCCCTTGTCTATATTAAACAAATATTTATTATGCTAAACGTCAAATTGTTATCATGATAACAAATTAGCAGGTACAGACGTTATAACGTCGTTATGACAATGTTGTCTAAACAATTGTTTAGACAACGTTGTCTTGATAACAAACGTCATTTTATTATAAAATTTGTTTAGAATTTTGTTTTTGTGCAATTAAAATTGATTTTTAACATAAATTTTAGTGAAATTAGCGTTTATTTACAAAATTTGCATTTAAGTTTAATTGTTTTTATAAAATATATCATTATTTCAATAAAATTATCTGTGAGTTGTCGTGATAAAATCAGCATTTTGTTTCCCCAATGCATTAACATAAATAAAAAACTGACAATTTTTCTGCCGACGTTTTGTCAAGCGCCGTGATAAATATTTATCTGATATAGACATGGGTTAAAGATCGTGTGCGATTACTACCCTACAAGAAATGTATGACCGAAACTAACACATACAAAATGATTTCACTAACACTCTTGCAACATTTTTTTTATAAAATTGCTAAAAAAAAGTTAATGGATAATTCCATCAATAATGAGTCGGTAAAATGACTGTTGATGTACCCAATGTGTGGTAAAGGGTTTCATTTGCATATGAAAGAGTGAAACAACTACTACTGTCACTGTGTTTCAGTGTTATATTTTTCAACATTATAAATTATTTCTGTAAAAGCCAAAGATCAAGAAGCGAAAAATTAAAAAATTTACAAAGACTATAAATTATTAAAAATAAAGAGAATTATTATAAACAGAATTTAAAAACAGTGCAGGAAGTGGAGCTGAAGATAAACACTTCGGAGTTTAATCAAGCTATGTTAACA
Source organism: Lucilia sericata (assembly GCF_015586225.1). Lineage (NCBI taxonomy): Eukaryota > Metazoa > Arthropoda > Insecta > Diptera > Calliphoridae > Lucilia > Lucilia sericata. The sequence continues at coordinate 359,676 of NW_023994193.1, forward strand.
CGATTACTTACTTTTAATTTTTATATTTCGATATTTATATATATTTCTTTACATACAACTTATTTCCTCGAATTAAAAGGAGCATCAGCGGATTTACGATCCTGCGAGGTATGTAAAATGGCGAAGTGATTGTTAATTTATATATATGCTTATTATATTAATAAAATTAAAAAATATATATCTTAAAATATTAATAAATTGTGTTTTATTATAAATTGGTATAACCGTCACATTTGACGGATATATTCACCAAATATGATTAGTCAACAATGACCGATTAATACATCATTTTTTATTTGTTAACTGTGATAGATTGACTAATATTTATGTGATAGAATGACTAATATTTATGTCATCCTTGGATAGTAAACAACAAAAGAGTTAGGAGCTCAAATATATCTTTTAAAGTCAATGGAATTCATAAGTGCAAGGGAGAAGAAAAATCACATGTACGCAAATGTTTCCATCACTTCTGTTCAATTGCCTTAAGAAATTCATAGAAACTTTGTTCTACGCTGTGATAGAAATAATACATCAGTAGTGCCAGTCAAATGTTTGTCACTGTTCTTGTAGGGTATCATACATGTTAAGTGTTGCCACTTCCAATAATTAATTTTTTTATTTTAATTTATTCGAAAGTAATTGATTTTTTCAAATATTAGCTTATTAAAATTGAATTATTTCTTTAATAAAAAATAAATTACTACAAAAGATCTAAAATTTACGACTAATGGTAAAAAAATTATGTAATTTGAAGTATTTAAGTAATGTTTTTTATAAATTTAGAAAATATCTACTTAAAAATAAACACAATATTTAGTTAAACAAATATTTAAAAAATAATGATATTAATTCGTTTAAAAGATATTTAAAACAATACATTAAGAATTTTAAAAATAGCAGCTCTTACATTCATTAGCAGTCATGTCTTAAAAGCAATGTAAACATTCAAGATTTTACGAAGGGCATTTAAAAGAAAATAGAAAAAAAGGCTTGTCTGAAAAGTTACGATCTAAAACAGGACTACGTATATGTTTTAAGGTCGATAGAATTCATAAGTGCGAGGGAGAAGAAAAATCACATGTACACAAATGTTTCAATCAGTTTTGTCCATTTGTCTGAAACTGATAGAAACTTTGTTCTACGCTATGATAGTACCGGTTCACAAGGAAAACTTTTTTCGGGAACTTTTTATTTTATATGTGGGAGAGAGAGAGATGGTTAATAATACGTTCTCTTTTTCTCACACACGAAATCAAAAGTTTCCCAAAAAAAGTTTGCCTGTGTGAACCGGCACATAGAAATAATGCATCTGTAGTGCCAATCAAATGACCGGCAAATGACTGTCACTTTTCTTGTAGGGTACTTAAGCCGTCGACGCCGTTAATTTTGTTCGGCCCAGGTCTCTGGCTGTCAACTAATCGAATTGTTTTTTTCAGAAATACATCATTTATTTTTATTAACAAAATGAACTTTATATTTTCTCGTTTTTCCAAAACTCATTTCCTTAATTTATTTAAATTGAGAGCAGTTATATTAAAAGATCTTTGTGAAAAAGGAAAAGTGTATAATAATGTATTAAATCGCAGACGTACAGTATATGGCGATGCTTTGTTTATTACTTATTCCGTTAGTATATTGGGTTTGTTTAAAAGTGATGAGGAAACGCCGGAAGATAAGTTAATTACTACCATCAAAAGGTCAATTTTGTGCATTCAGCGGGAGCAGTACGATAAAGCTGAACAAATGTTACATTTAGCCTTAAGAATGTCACAAGATTTGCAGAGTAAAGATGGCATTACATATGTGTATGACATAATGGCAAATTTAGCCATGGAAAGAGAACAATTCAAAAAAGCTGAAAAATTATTTGCTGAAGTAATGCGACGACTATTAGGTGACGGTCTATCTGATGAGGATACAAAGGTATATTATATAGATTATATTACCGATATACATTTGAATGTAATTCAACGATTTGTGGTATACCTATATGTATGTATGTATGTCTTTTAGACGACAAGTTTTTCGCTTCGAAGATATAAAGCTTTAAACCTCAACCGAGCCGTTATTTTAATAAATCTAAGAAATAACGGTACAAAAAAATATTACAGTTTGGGGCTTTAATTTAGTGCACACAGAAAAAAGTTTCAACATAAATATTATGAACTGCTTTCATTAACAAAAGTTAATAATATGTAAGAATAAGTTCCTAAATGGTATCAATTTTTTAATTTTTATTTTTTCAAACATAATCTAAAAGCCAAAAAGTAATCCGACTCTTTGACAGCAGTACCTAACTCTAAGCATGTGTTAGTGAAAAAGTACCCTGTAGGAAATGTCAATATTAAAAATGTGCTTAATCGCTATTGACTTTGTCAGTAGTACTAGTGTCGAATTATACCCTATACAAGGCTTAGTGCTATTGACATTTAACATTATGACTATTGACTCGGTATTGACTAGGTACTTCTCATGGATCCATATGGTGACATTAGAACCAGGAATTTACTAGTACATTTCTATATCGCGAGTCCATTCAGTTTTAATACTGCAGGGTACCCTGCAGTCAGACTGGGTCCATATATCTTTTTGTCAACAGTACTAGTTCAAATGTCTCCAATCTTTCATTTCTGTGTCAATATAAAAAATACAGAGACCAAAGATGTGGTGTATATCTAGTGGCATTGTCAACAAACATGTCAATATTCCTTAAGAAAATGTCTGTATTAAAACTGAATGGACTAAAATAATTAACTAAATAATTTTTAAAAATTGTCCAAATATTTTATTCAACACCAAATGTATGTTCTGTCATACTTAATACTAAAATATGAAAAAGATAAAATTAAAGGACACAGGTTTAAATCAACATATTTTTGAATGTTATTGAGATATTGGCTTGAAATTTTTTGTAAAGGTGAGAGAATTTCCATATCTAACTAAAAAATGATATTAAGGGATAGGTTAGGTTAGGTTTAAATGAACATATTTTTGAATGTTATTGAGATATTGGCTTGAAATTTTTTGTAAAGGTGAGAGAATTTCCATATCTAACTAAAAAATGATATTAAGGGATAGGTTAGGTTAGGTTTTGATATAAATCATAATTTTAGAAATTAAACAAATATGTAATATATGACAAAATCTTTATTTATGAACAAAACTCAATGAATTTTTCAACGCTTGTTAAATTTGTAATTTCAAATAAGAAAATGCAAAAAAAAATTGAAAATGTCAAAGGGCATCCCGCAATTCCCAAAAATAGGAATGAAAATCCCAAAAATGGGATTTTTTACTTTTTTGCCCATAGGGTCCACATTTCTTTTAGGGCTGGGAAAATACTTTTGGAGTAAATAGAAAACATATTGAGGTTTCCAAAACTGCTTTCAGTTTTCTGATCCCAGCTTTGGGATTTTAGAACATGTCGCCCAAAATTGAAGTTTTGATAAAAAATAGGTCATATTCGGAAGGACGCAGTGGCAAAATAGGACAAGTTTTTTACGCCAAAGCGTTCTGCGTAAAGATACCTTTTAGAAAACTATAAAATTGTTATATGTTCTTAAAGAAAATTTTATTTTATTAATAAAAGAGTTAAGACACATTTTTGGCAAAAAAACGGCAAAAATCTAAAATTTTTTGAATTTTTAAATTAAAAAACGTATATTTTTGGATCTGTAAATGATATTGATCTGAAATTTTTTGTATATTATTGTTGTCTAACTAACAAGAAAAAAATTGAGTTCATTTGGTCCAAAATTACGCCCGGTATTCAAAAAAAGGCGGACCAAGGTATGGTAAATTTTGTATCACTAAATTTTTAAATGCCTATAACTCGGATATTATAAGAGATAAGTAGTATGTCCAAGCATGTTTTTTCAAGATCTCGTCGAGCGCTTTCAGAAAATATAAAAATCTTTGTATTTGGGTGAAAAACAAAAAAATGGCACGAGTTTAAAAATTTTACATGTCGTAGGTACCCTACTTTGAGCCGCCACAGCATCTGCAGGGTCCCTGGGGCATCTGCAGGGTTCATCTTCAAAATTTAAACTCGAATACTCCTTGGCTACGCTCACGCCAAATTTTATCCCGATCGGATCAGCCGTTTAGAAATGCCAGATTTATTTCCAAAAAATTTCCATTCTGCCCCACTGTGCGCAGGGATAGACTTCAATATTATAAAATTATTGGCTACTATATGCAACTAGCTATACCCAGTGTGCTTTGCTACCCTTAAAACCGCACTTATTTTAATGCATATGGGAGGTACCATAGCACCTTTTGATAGTCCACAATAGGGGTATGGTTCATAAATATTTGAACAATAAAGGCCCAAATAGACTACGCAAGCGTAGTGAATCGCTGCTAAAAAGTACCTAAATCTACTGACAGTCGGTACCTAACTCAATGAATGCATTAGTAGAATTCTCAAGCCAACATAGTTGCAAAAAGTCGGATTTAAAAAAGAAAAAAAATTATTACATTTAAATTTTTATTTTAAAAGATTTCTTTAAATATTTTGCAACATAATTTATCTATAAACATTTTAGAGGAATGTATGTTGGCTTTTTAATTTGCAATATTGAAAATATAAATAATTTATTCGAAATATTTTTTTCTTGTACCATACGAAAATTTACACCATTGATTTTTTTTCAGTTTTAATTTCAACAACAAAAATAAAAAAATATTTTTTTTCTTTTGTTAAAAATAGATTCTTTTCGGGCTATTAAATGTATTTAAATTGTGCAAAAAAATAATAAAATAAAAGTGATAAAAAATACTTTAAAGTGCTATAAGCCACGAATTTTCGCGACATAGTTTAGAAGTTTTGAGAGAGTGACATTCTTTCATGTGTTTTGGAGTTACACAGAACTCGTCTGTGAGAAGAGCGTAACATTATTGTTGTAAAAAAACGTCACAGTTTCATTTCTTGGTGTTCAGTGACGCAAACATTGCTCGTACAAACACCGAATTTTTCACGTTTTTGTGGACTTGCAAAGATACAGATGATAATTTTTTTTAGAAATGTAAATTTTGTGAAAAATTTGTTATTAATGAATATAAACAATACAAACGGTTTGAAAAAAATTCAATATGTTTGTGTAAAAATCTAATTTTTTTAATTTTTATACAAACAAACAGCAAGCATTTGTACAAACAAATGCTACACAGCAGGCTTGCAGAAATGTAAAATATTGGTATGTTTGTCAAGCCGCTTGTCTAGTCTATTTGGGCGTTAAATAACACACATTGATTGTTGCCTTTTTGAGTTGTATTTCTAATCAAAAAATTCATTTTTGAGTCGATCGAATAAACACTCAAATTGATTAGAATGAATTGAGCTATGATTTTATTCATACATAAAACAGAACAAAATGTACAAATTTGATTTATTTAAAAGCAAATTTGATTTTTTTTGTTGAAACAATTTTGAACATTTGAATAAAAATACACAAAAATACAATAATTTTTAAGGTAGCCCCTCAAAGTTGATAACCTCAACTACGATCCATTTATCCATTATGATTCAGACGATCACACTTTACCTACGACAAGTCTAATGAAAAAGTAGAATGAAATTCCATCCGTATGACAAAAAATAGAGTAAAAGTCGTATGATTTATATTTTTTCTGTTTACACGATTGGTATAAAACAATAACAACGTAAGATGGAAACAGTTGTTTCACTTTTTTTGTATGTGTTTACATAAAAATAAATTCCTGATCTAATGCGACTTGTTTGTTTTTTGAATCATTTCAAAAAATGAAGAGAGCCATACGACTGTCAAATTTTCCATCCGTACTTTCTCTCAATGTGTGATGATTTCGTTACATATTGCGTTTAGACGATCCCATCCGATCTCTTCTACACAAAATTTTGACAGATCATATTACTTGTGTGCTCGTGTGAAGGGGGCTTAACTTAAAAAATCTTTAAAAATACAGTTTAATCTATTTTCAAATAAAAATTGTGCCCATTCGTAAGCATTTAGTCCCTATAAATAAATCATAATGTTAAAATAGTTATTGCAAATTTCATAATTTTGAAAATACATTGATTTTTTAAAAAAATTATTTAAATTTTTTTGCAATTTATTTCTAAACCCAAAATTTTGCAAATTAAATATTTCGCAAAAATTGTCCTAAAATTAGAGATGATTTTCAATTCATTGCAAAACTAAATTGAATCGGTTTGGAAGATATAGCCATTTGAAGTAGCTTTTCCCTATATTTTTACAAAGTCAAAATATACAAATAATATTTTTTTGCAATTTTTTTCGACGGATTTGCAAACATAATTATACCCTACACCACTTTAGTGGGGAGGGTATATTGGATTTGTGCTGATGTTTGTAACATACAAAAATATTCGTCCTAGACCCACCTTAAAGTATACCAATCGGCTTAGAATCGTTTTCTGAGTCGATTAAGCTATGTCCGTCCGTCCGTCCGTCCGTCTGGCAGGCTGGCTGGCTGGCTGTCCATGTAAACCTTGTGCGCAAGGTACAGGTCGCAATTTTCAAGATAATTGGATGAAATTTGGCACGCACGTTTTATTTGACCCAAGGACGAAGCCTATTGAAAATGGTTGAAATCGGTCCATTATTTCACCTAGCCCCCATAGAACAGAACCCCCCGAAAAGGGCTTTTGAGCTCATAATTTTGTTAAATTTACAGATATATCGATAAAATGCGGCACAACTAAGTTTTATAGAAGTCTGGATGACCCTGCCAAATTTCATAAAGATCGGGTCCCATTTGACCCTAGCTCCCATACAAAGTCCCCTTCAGAAAATTACTTGAATGTCCCAAATTAACTTATAAACACAAATATCGCGATGAAATTTAGCACAATAAAATATTATGTAAATATAAATATATTCACAAAATTTTATCGGGCTTGGTCCATATTTGCCCCTAGCCCCCATATAAAGCCTCTTTCAGAAAATTAGATGTTCATCCATAAATTGCTTAAATGTATCGGAACAAGGGAATATTGAAGATAAATGCTTTATTATGAAAAATAAATCACATTTAATATTCATAACTGGTGTAGGGTATCATATGGTCGGCCACGCCCGACTATACTTTCTTACTTGTTTTAATTTTGTGTTATTATAATGTTCTTATTGCTTTCCTATTAACAAAAATATATGCAAAAAACCTAAAGAAAAACGCCTTTATAACGTATAATGTACATTATGCAGAATTTGACTTTGTAAAATTTTGACTTCAAGAAGCTGTACTCAGTGACCGGGAAAGATAATTGAACAAAACTTTTTATATATTATTTATTAAGGTGTATAAAATCGATTAGCATTAAAGAAATTGTTTTTGCTTTGGTAAGTAGGCAACTTTTTTGCAAAAAAAGATTGCTAAGTCATGGTCAAAAATTAAAATTTTTAAATTTAAACTTAAATATTTTTGTTTATATGAGAATAAAATTATTATAATCAGCATAATTTTACTTTACTAAGTCATATACAATAAAAAAATTATTTGTTAATGTTACAGGGTCCACAAATATTTCACATTCAAATTTATGAATAAAGATACATGACTCTGTATTTGAAACTAAATTTGTTGTTTAGTTTCATAAGATACAAAAATATATATAATTCTAACAATAAAACATAAAATTTATAATGAAACTTACTTTTTGTCCGATAACTGACATATAATTTTTATACATACCGGGGTATGTTGGGTATTGATACACGAGGTAAAAATAAAAAATCGGTCATATATATATATATATATATATATATATATATATATATATATATATATATATATATATATATATATATATATATATATATATATGTGCTTTAATTATTGTGTGCATTAAAAGCAAAGTAAGATTTTTTATAAATACAAGCGAAAGTCTTTACAAGTTTATTCATGTGACATCGCTTTACGTGTTACGCCCTGTCTTTATTAGACAAATTTTTATCACAGTACTTGACAAAACGTCGGCAGAAAAATTGTCAGTTTTTTGTTTATGTTAATGCATAGGGGTAATAAAATACTGATTTTATCTGATTTTACTGAAATAATCTATATTTTATAAAAACAATTAAAATTAAATGCAAATTTTGTAAATAAACACTAATTTCACTAAAACTTATGTTAAAAATCAATTTGAATTGCACAAAAACAAAATTCTATAGAAATTTTACAATACAGGGATTTTTACAATACTATAACCAAGAATTTAAAAAATACTGAAATTTGAAAAATTTTTTAATATACATATGGGCCATTCCACAGTAATCGTTATCAAGAAATGGTATAAATAATTGGCAGATATGTACATTATAATACCAAAATTGCAAGCATTATAATCCCAACTAACATAATTCAGAATAATTTTTTCAAAATTTTTTCATTGTATTTTTCTTCAAACTATAAGACTTTCAAAGTCAATGAAGTAGTTTAAAAAAATTATTGTAATAACAATCCATTTTTGTACGTCTATCACGTTGATAGACGGTAAAATTTAGTTTGTTCTTAATGCTACGACACGTGTGTATTTCTTTTAGAAAAATTGAAATTATTTAGGTTTGTATTAGTCATAAAATTAGAAAATAATTTGCTACTGATTTTGTGTAACGTCCGCCACAAAATATATGGAAAAGTAAATATTATATAAGCTGTATGGACTTTTATTTTAAATTGACCTGTCGTAAGTAAAAATATGTGATTAAGCAATAAATATTAACAGTATTCATAACATCAAATAGGTTTCTCTTAAAAATAAAGGGCGTTTTGAGTGTGTAATGACCGTCGCAATTTATCAGTTTTATAACAAAATAATTTTTGCATTGTAGTTAATAGCAGCATTTTTTAAACAATTGGATTTATTATATCCAAAATTTAGTGCTCCCTCTGTACGCCAGGTGGATAAGGCAAAAGGTTTTAATCGAGGCTAAACAAATTTCAAAATCATAATGTCAGCAGCGGCCGACAGATAGAGTTATTTCAAAATTTAATATTAAAATTGTAAATTTTCCATAAAATTTGTAACAATTTGTTGCAAAAAATTGGTATTTGCACTGAGATATCATGTGTGAAATATTTTACTTACATGAATTTTGTTTATTTTCCTATTTTTACACATTTTAAAAAATATTTGTCATCTATTAGTGAATAGCAAAATAAAACAAATTAATTTATTTTAAAATTATTTTGGTTTTGTTCTATGAATACAAAGCGTTGCTATATTGAAATTATCTAAATCCAACTATTTTTTTGGATTTAATAAATCCAAATTAGATTTACTTCTTTTAGCTGCAAAACCGCCATTTTTACACTAAAATTAATTTTTCTTTGACCTTATAGTAGCTTAAGAATCAGGTTAGGAATGCTAAACGCTGCTCATGGAGAAGCTTCTGTGGTAGCATCGAAAGCTCTTCAGAGACAAGTCGCTTATGCAAAATCCTGTCTAAATCACAAACCGTTCATGGCTACATCCAAAAGCAAGACGGTGAGTGGACAACGAGTGGACAAGAATCCCTACAGGAATTAATGGACACTCATTTCCCAGGTAACTTACCATTGGATACTACAATGGAAAGACCACAAACGTATTGTCAAACCCCGATCGGAATCACTATAGACGAGAATGATAAAATGGGCAATAAACAGCTTTAACCCATATAAGTCACCGGGCCCGGACGGCATAATTCCAGCTGACCTGCAATATAATGCAGAATTAGTTATACCATGGCTACTTGAGATATTTCAAGCCTGTCTTACATGGTCATACGTACCAGAACAATGGACCAAATGCAATGTGACGTTTATCCCCAAAGGAGGAAAAACAACGCATATTAAGGCAAAAGATTATAGGCCCATAAGTCTATCATCGTTTCTGCTTAAAACTCTAGAGAGGATCATTGACGTCCACATAAGATCGTCAATAGATCCTATGCTCCTATCTCCCTCACAACATGCCTACACCAAAGGCAAATCAGTTGAGACGGCCCTACACTCATTAGTGGGACATATAGAAAAGTCCTTGGAATTTGGTGAATACACGTTAGTGGCCTTTCTGGACATAGAAGGAGCCTTTAACAACGTCAAACCCGACATCATCATATCAGCTCTAGAAGAGCTCGGTATTGAGACATCAGTGATTAAATTCATAAAAGACCTTCTTCAACACAGGATTATCCGTTCTAACATGGGAATGGCATGTATTCAAAGAATGGCAATCAGGGGCACACCTCAAGGTGGAGTCCTATCACCACTTTTATGGAATGTGGCCATAAACAGCCTACTAATGAAACTGGACAACCAAAGATACAAGACTGTCGCTTACGCAGATGACGTTGCGGTAGCAGTATCAGGTTTCCATCTGAATACGATATCTCAAAGACTCGAATCAGCACTCAATCTACTAAGTAAATGGAGCGTTGATAGTGGTTTGAGTGTAAACCCTAGTAAAACCGAACTTGTACTCTACACCAGGAAATACAAGATCGAAAATTTTACCCTACCTCGACTAAACGGAGTCGTACTCTCACTTTCGAACAGTGCGAAATACCTAGGGGTGATACTTGATAGTAAACTATCATGGAAGGATAATATCACAGCCAGAGTAAACAAAGCCTTAATGGCAATGTACATTTGCAAGAAGGCCATAGGAAAAAGATGGGGACTAAATCCCAAACTGGTAAATTGGATCCATGAAGCGGTTATTAAACCTATTCTCTTTTACGGGGCTGTTGTCTGGTGGAAAGCACTGGACAACAACTCCAATTGTATACTTCTTGATAAGGTACTAAGAAGGATAGCAATCCTTATAACAGGAGCACTGAGAACAACTTCAACCAAATCTCTATTCGCAATGCTTAATTGGATCCCAACGGATCTGATAGCCAGAAAACTGGCACTCATCACTGCCCTCAGACTTGATGCCATAAATGCTTGGACACACAGGCCATACGGCCATGCGGCTATTATGAAGGAAACATCTTTCCTCCCGGGCAATATTGATTACTGCACACCCAAACCTTTCCTCCGTAGGGACTTCGGATACACAATATCCGAAAACTCTTCACCGGAGGAGAACAGTTCCCCAAGAACCCTCATGGTATATACGGATAGTTCTAAAAAAGGGGAACGAGTTGGAGGTGGCATTTTTATCCCTGAATTTGGAACTAAAATAAGCTTTAGGATACAGAATAATTGTAGTCCACTACAGGCTGAACTATCAGCCATAAAAAGAGCAGCAAATTGGCTTTGGTACTACAGAATATCAAACAGAGATATTCAAATTTGTACCGATAGCCAAGCTGCTATCAAATCCCTGATTGGTGTATATACTACATCTAAACTAGTCCAGGAATGCCGGGCATCCTTAAACAGGATGGCGAGACATTCAATAATCGTGCTCAAATGGGTACGGGGACACGGGGATTTGACTGGCAACTATATCGCTGATGAATTAGCGAAACTAGGAGCCTCAATGTCCGACAGAGACATAGACATCTTTTGCGGAATACCGCTAAAAGCTTGCAAGACCATAATAGATGGAAAGTTCTATGAAATTTCTCAGACAAGATGGCGTAATGAACCAACTTGTATCAATACCAGGAAGATATGGCCAAATTTGGACAGTAAACGCACGTCATATCTTCTGCAACTAAACCGCCCTCATATCAGCAACCTTGTTGCTGTCATTACGGGGCATATCTTATTGGGAAACCATGCAAGAAGACTTGGAATTCCCCACAACGACTTCTGTAGAAGCTGTCAGGACGAAGAGGAGGAAGAATCCATCGAACATCTTCTCTGTCAATGCCCTGCGCTAGCGGACACTCGATCAGTATATCTAGGAAAACGACTATTTGATGACTTGTCAGAACTATCCAGTCTAGGACTGGATAACATAAATGCCTTCATCAGGCACAGTAACTGGTTTTAGGACCACCAAGCCATAATTAAGGCATTCACTAGTCCGCAAGGACAGACCTCTCAATCTTCTCCTCCACTTCAATTTCTCTTCTATGACTTAATCCTAAACTATCTTCTACTATCCTCTACCCTCTTTCTTTTATATTTTATTATCTTTACAGGTATCACAAAGGGACCAACAGGACCCAAGTGTGCGTCTTTGCAGCCTGAATACCTAACCTAACCTAACCTATAGTAGCTTATACAGTGTATTTTCAGATAATGATGACCAAAACTAAATTTCAGCCTCCAAAGATAGTTTTTTTTTTTTCTTGAAATAAAAATAGAATGTACTTGGAGAAACTTTACTATAATGTCGCAAGATGAGATACAAAGTGCATTTTGGTGACACCCTCAAACTACTTTGTTTACGTGCTGCGTATTGTCAAATTGTGAACAGCTTTGTGGTAATAACTAACGATTTATTACATAATAAGATATCGATGTGGTAATTTTTAAAAACAGTTATTGAAGACCTAAAGTCTAAATACCCCAATTTGAGAAAAATTACGATTTTTCAGAAGGATGCGCAGCGCAATTTAAAAAAGGTTTACCATTTCTAGTGTATATTATAGTATTAAAGACTGGGGAATTAAAATTTAGTGGGCTTTTTTGCCACTAGCCATGGAAAGGGAGCGGTCGATAGTTTGGGGGCAACTGTTAAAGGTAGATTCTGGAGGGCAATAAAGTCTTGGTAAGATTTTCTCAGCACGCCAGGGACTGTTATACCTCTCTGCAAATCCAAAAGGCGTAAATATAATTTTGTTGACCAAATGGACATTAAAAACCGCGAGCATGAGTTACTTAACCGATGGAAAAATATAAAGTCTTTACCTCAACTACAAAAACAGCACTATTTCAGCTACTTAGGAGGAAATCAAATATCATATACTCTTACTGGCAGTTTAAAGATTCAAAAATGTCTTTTGGTCAAAGATAGAGTTGTGTACGAAGATGTGTACTCAGATTCAGAAAGCGAATTAAAAAAATCGTCAAAAAATTTGACTAAAAATAAAATCTTAAAAAATTATTAAATAGGGCAGTATTAAGATTGAGCACATATAAATAATTTTTTTATAAAGGCAACCTGTTGCTAAATATTTACAAATATAAACTAAAAAAATATTAAAAAGTTTATTCAATTCGTACTCGTAATGACCGTCACAAAATTTGTAGCAACCAACACAAAATTCTCTTATAAAAGTAAAATATAAAGAATAAAATATCAACAAAACACAGCATTATTAAATATGGTGATTTGTTTGCTACCTATATAGATATTTAATTTGCGAAAAATTGTCTGGTTTAGCTAAATTTTGATGATTTCTTAACAAAGTCGTACATTTGGTAAAAGTACTCGTAGCAATCGCCACGGAGTTTAAATTCCTTATTGCATAAAAATGGTTGAAAAATTTAATTTTTTTTTAATATCTTTAAAAGATAATAGTACTCTTTGGAATATGCTTAAACTGTATTAATTTCTGCTTTCATTTCGAAATTATAACAGTTCAAATGTCTACAAATGAAACGACCGTCACCGTGGAATGACCCATATATCTTACGGAATGTATTTAGTGCGCTGAATTTGAATTATTTTTACAGTTATGTTCAATTTTTTGGAATAAATACTATTTTTAAGAATTTTTTTAAATATTTAGTTGAAAAACGCTATAACTTTTGCGCCCCTTTATCAAAAAGATTAACGATAACGGATTCATAACGTTTTAGGGTCTGTTGTAGGGTATTCAATTATTGGGGGTTTTGACTTATTCGGTGTATTTGACAAATAATTATTTGAGGTTTTATGTTAGACGGTTAATAATCGCATAATTCAAAATTGTTCGATTAATCGATTAAAAGGAAACTGGATGTTTTTTATTAATTCTGTTGCTTTTTTACATTATTTTTCTTCCTATAACAAACAAAGTTATAATTCTCCACTTCTTTGAGTTCAAATCTATGTACATATATTTTTTAATAAGTTCTTTCTCAAATATTTGAAATTATTTCTTTTCATGCGAAATCCTTTCTATATAAAGAAATTAAGTTAATTAATTTTATGTTTTTGAGATTTTTCAACGAGTTCCAGAATACATACGTTCCATTGAATTAGTGTATAACTATTGCTGAAGAACTTATTAGAAGTTTTTAAAAACCACAACAATGTTTCACAAAACTGGTTGTAGAAGTAAACACAAAAAATATAAATCAAACGACTTTTATTCTCTTTTTCGTCATACGGGTGGAATTTCTTTTTACTTTTTCATTAGACTTGTCGTACGTAAAGTGTGATCGTCTGAAGAGCCCTTAAAATGTTTCTGAAGTATTGTTTTCAATAATAATAAAGTTTCTTCATTATAGAAGAATAATTATGGAACTAATAAAAGAAAAAAATTTATTATAAAAATAACAAATTTTGTATAAAATATACAGCAATTTTACTGTTACAAAGTAATTTTTTCTTAATCGGTTAATTGATAGAAATTGTACGGTTTATTCGTTATTTGAAATTTGGCAATTTTAATTTACTCGAACGATTAATCGTCAAAAATTGATCGATTAACCGATCGACAATTAATCGTTTGAATACCCTAGTCTGTTTATAATAGGGTGATCGATTATTCGACATTTTCCAAAAACCGGCTTTCGAATAGTTCGAATAATTGACATTTGAAAAAAAAAACCGGTTAACCGGTCATCTGATTTACATTATTTCTTTAATGTAAAAAAATGGAAAAAGTGGGTCACTTCTGGTTAATATGTTCTATGTAATCCTACCTTATTCTAAAATCCCTGTTTAGACAATATTATTGTAATTGAAATATAATGTTAAGATTGATAAAATTTTATCAAATAGTTATTCCAATAAATTTTACATATAAAGTGTTTTTAATTAATTAGGAAAATCAAAGAAGTTAGAAAAATATACTCTTGTTCCTGGACTCCAATATTTTTAAAACTTAGACGGGATGTATTATTATTTACTTCAAAATTTAATTTAAGTAATCTTTGAATACGAAGCAAATAAAAGTATTCGAAACCGTTTTATAAAAGTAAAAAAAAACGGGTTATTCGATATTCGAAAAATCAACATTTAGAAAAAACCGACACTGGTAAAGCAGAAAAAACCGATCACACTAGTTTATATTCACACAAAATATTTTGAGTGTGCCTTCAATTTTATTTTTATTTTTATACCCTCCACCACCATCAGTGGTGATAGAGGGTATATATAAGTTTGTCATTCCGTGTGTAACACCAAGAAATATTCATCTTAGACCCAAAAATATGTCCGTCCGTCCGTCTGTTTGTCTATCCGTCTGTCCGGCTGAAATATTTTTTATTATCCTAAGCAGTTTGGTATTAAAAATCAGCAAAATAGCTTCACGACGCAAAAAGTTATGAGTAAAAATTTTAGACTATTTCGAAAAAAATTACGTTTTTTCCCAATTCTTAAGTAGTTTTCTTAGAAACTACCAAAGATATTTTGATGAATTTTGCCAGGGATCAAATATGTTCAAAATCATAACTTCCTCAAATATATCGATTGGTTATAGCTCCCATATAAGAACCACTTCCGAAAATCACCCAAACCCAAATATTTCATTGAAAACTAAAGCTGTTGTGATAAAATTCGAGTTTAATATGTTTTTTGTACATACAAATCATTCTACCAAATGTTTTTTGGATCGGTCCATTATTGGTCATAGCTCCCATATAAGGCCTAATTGCGAAAATCACTTAAACGCATATATTTCATTGGCAAATAAATCTATATCGACAAAATTCGACACGAATATGTTTTATCTAAATATGAAACTCTATGAAATTTTTTCCAGATAGGCCCATAATTGGTCATAGCTCCGATATAAGGTCCACTTCCGAAAATCACATAACCGCATATACTTCATTGAATTCTAAAGCTAAAGGAATAAAATTCGACTTGAATAACTTTTTTTGTACATATAAATCATTCTACAATTTTTTTCCCGGATCAGTCCATTATTGGTCATGGCACCCATATGTGCTATACTTCCGAAAATCAGTTAAACGCATATTTTTTTGAATAATAAAGCTATCGGCATAAAGTACGACTTGAATATCCCAGTAAAATATTTTCAAATTTTGGTAATGAGTATTGTAGGTAATAGTTATTTCACACATTACTTGGTAATGAGTGGCCTTTATTAATAAAATTATTTAATTTTTTTGGGTAGGATTTGTTGCCAGATGTATAGAGCGTATGTCTAATAAGGAATTGGTTAATGGTTTTAAGCCTAGTCGATATTAGAAGATTTTTGAAGAAATATTGATTTGTACCTTCATGTAAAAACTATTCCAAATAGCACGATAAAACAATTTGTTAATGGGTCATTGGGTAATAGAATATACTAATAAACACAGAAAATAACTGTAAGGCCGGTTTTAAATCCCGAAAAGTCGGGTAAGCACATTTGTAACCAGTTATTTTTTGGTCATCGTCAAACAAAAATAAGTAGTTATTCACCCAAAAAGGAAGTACTTACACTTTGCTCCAATATTACTTGCCTACTTACCGGGTAAGTAGTCATCGTCAAACAAAAATAAGTAGTTATTCACCCAAAAAGGAAGTACTTACACTTTTCTCCAATATTACTTGCCTACTTACCGGGTAAGTAAAGATTTTGCTGGGATGTTTTGTGTGCATATAAATCATTCTACCAATTTTTTTCCCGATCAGTCCATATTTGGTAATAGCTTCCATATAAGCTTTACTTCTGAAAATTACTTATTATCACTTAATTCGTTATTAAATGATTATATCCGGATTAAATTAATATACATTTTTATGGACCTAATATACCCTCACAACGGAAACAAAAATTTTCTAAAGTTATCTAAAAATTAGATAGTTAAATGGGTATTAATAAAAAGTAGATTGCTGGTGGAGGGTATTTATGATTCGTCATAGTTTTGATTTAATTTTAAAATTAGAAGAACACTAAAAATAATTAAATTTAAAACTTATATAACAACAATTGCTTTTAAATAATAAATTTATCATTTATTATTTAAGCTACTTTTATATTATACTACAAGTAATATGATCTGTCAAAATATTGTGTAGAAGATAACGTATGGGAAGGGACCACACATTGAGGCAAAATACGGATAAAAAATTTTACAGACTTTTTACAGTTATTTTTTGAAATGATTCAAAAAACAAGCTTGTCACATTAGATCAGTGATGTATTTTTATGTAAACACATACAAAAAAAAGAGAAACAGCTGTTTCCATTCTACTTTGTTATTGTCTTATACCAATAGTGTAAAAGCAAAAAATATAAATCATACGAATTTTATTCTCATTACCAAAATACGAATGGAATTTCATTTGCTTTTTTATACATAAAGTCTTATTGTCCAAAGGGCCCTTTATACGTGATAAGCACATTATGCATTGTTGTATATCAAATGAAAGATGAGATATTATACAAATGTAAAATTTTTTCAACATCTTCCACTCATTCCTCCAAAATGAAGCTAATACCAAGTTCACACGAGCAGTTGAATTACTTAATTCGGCCTCTGAATGACATTAGCCAATTAACCCGTTTCTGAGACACATTAGTAATTCGTTTTGACAGTTCATCGTCATGTTTTTTTTTTTTTTTTTTCATTCCTTATTTTGTAATTTTTTGGAATATTTGTGTGTATGTATGATACAAAAATTCGTTTGTTACATTATTTCAACAGATTAAGTTGTATATTTTCTATTTATTTGCATTTTTTTGTAATTTTATTTTTTATTTGTCTCCAACCAATAAAACCAAATAGCTGATTATGATATATACCCGATAAAAATTAGAGATGACACTCATTCATTCGTAATTCGTACGTAATTCAAACTGAATTACGTACAGCTTGTGTAATTCGCAGCTGAAATTTTGTATGTCGAATCATGTAATTTTGGGTTGAATGATGAATGAGAGCGTGAATTACGAATAATTGTACCGTGTGAACGGGGTTTAAGTGTAAAAAGCCTATTAAAATTTTTCTAATAAAAGTCACGTACATACATATTTCTGTACATACGTATTTCAATGCATATTTCCAATAAAATGTTTTGCATACTTTAATTTTCTCAATAACTTCTCGGGTAAAACATTCGAAAACGGCTATCGAAAGCGACAAGAGAATGTGCTCCTAGAGCTCACCTGTCGCTCAGTTTGTGGCAGCAAATCTTTTGATCACAAAGTTTCGCTTACGATATCAATGGCGAGTATTTAGCAATATTAATTATGAATTAAAAAAAACATCTTTTAGGTTCCAATATATGGGAAATTCTCTTTTTATTTTAGATTTTGGAGTTCAAAAAAATTATGAAACAAAGATATAGCGGTTTTAAGTTAACAGTTTAAAAAAATTCCCAAAATTACGCTTTTACCTGAAACTCGAAAATATAAGCGTGGATAACCACAACGTAGAACCCAAAATGCAAATTAATTTAACCCAAATATTTTAAATATTCGTGGAAAAATTCGCTTTTTAAGAGTTTTTTCAACCTCTTAAAAAAATATTTTTTTATAAAACTAAGTACACAGTTTTTTATCGACTATTTAACATGTTGATTTAATACATTAATTTACAATCATAAACTAAAAAAATTATGCATTTATGTTTGATAGAGTAAAAAAAATTATGAGGTTTTAATTTATTTACGCATATATTCGAATGATTTTTTTTTAAATTGCATTAAATCCAAAATTATTGAATTTTTTTCAAACGGTTTCCATTTTTAAATTTAAATGAGTAAATAATATAAAAACTGCTAAAATGAAAATCTATATAAAATTTGGAAATAAATTTCATACACATGACTGAACTTTTTCAATGCATTTATAGCAAAATCGTACTTTTTTCTAACGGCTTATCGATTTTGGTACAAGCATCATGGTCAATGTTAAGTGTTACCAATTTTAATTAGCGGTTTGTGTGCTTCGTCGAATTATCTTGCAACACAAGAAACACCGCGTTTTCGGCGATAGAGAAATTTTGATGAAATTTCTTTTGTATATAACATGTCCCTTCTTATCTACAATTAAGTATTTTTTTCACTACTAAATTAAATGAATTATTAATCCAAAAAATCGTTAAAATGAAAACCAGTTCGGCTAATTTAAATTTTGTAAAGAAATTACATATTTACATGAATGAACTTTTTTATACCTTTTTAATGCAAAAACGTACTTTTTTCGAACGGCTTATCGATTTTCGTTTAAGCATCATTGTCAGCTACCGGTTGATGTTTCATGTGCTTCATCGATTTATGTTGTGAAAGAAACCCCGCGTATTCAGTCCACGTAAGGCCTTGATTAAATTTGTTTAATGCAAACCAATTCTTTCTATATAAAGATTGATTACTAATAAAATTCAGAATTTAAAATTTGTTTATAATGCGAAAATTCGCTAAAGAAAAAAATGAAAAATTCGCAATTTTTTTGTACTTGCTCTAACATCTTTGCATGCTAATATTTTATCGCGGCTTTATGATTTCAACATGTAAAAGCTAAAAGTATTTCGACCAAGTGATATTTTGGGTATATTGAAGTTTCGCGAGAAATCCATTTTTTCGAAACTTTCACATTTATTTTTCCAAGCTTCTCCCACAGTGATATCTTCTAGATATATACATCAAACGACGCGTAATTACGTTGTCTTTTTCTCATTTCTAAATTTTGCAAAACCGAAGAGCCGCAAATATTCTATCCAAAAAAACTGCAAATTTTTTAAATTGTATAAATTTGGTTTCAAAACTTTGCGACTATGTAATTCTTTATTTATAATTGGCACAACAATTAAATATGGAGTATAATCATCCAACAAGTGTATACAGCCTACATTAGTAGAATTGACTTTCTTATCTGTAAGCCGCCCTCATAATATCCAAAAGTTGCAAAAAAACTAGTTGGTTTCAATCAGATTTTTGAGAAATTTTGACTTTAAATGTTTATTTCTCCAACATGAAACTACTCTCGACCACAAAATTTTATGGACGTATTCTTTCAAGTCTTGTGAATAAAAATTCGTCATCACTTAATTTTCAAAATATTAAACGAAAGAAATATTTAATGCATTACATATCAGTTCTCAATATGGAGAGAAAAGTTAATAAAATGTTTTTTATTGGTATTGCAATCGATATTGCTAAAGATTCGTTGATAATGCGATAGCAATACTTTGAAAATTAATATTTTGTTTCAGTTCTATTTTATTCTCATTTATTTTTATTCTCATTTTTATTCTCGTAAAAAAGGCTATTTCTTGTATTACTTTAAAAAACTAAAAAAATTATTTCATATTTATACATTAAATTGCATGTAAAAATATTTTATATTAAACAAATTAGAGTGTTATATTTGGCTATGCCGAATCTCATATACCCACCATCAAACCGTATGCCTTAAAAAGAATGCTCCCCTATAAACATCAGGGTGATATTACCCATCAAATTAACTGAAGAGGACCTTGTATGAGAGATAGAGTTAATAATAGACCGTTTTTCATAAAAAATTTTTAGACCAATTTTGGTTCATACAAAACATCTTTACATCGAATATCACTTCCCGACACTTTCCGCATGAAATTCGGTAGGAAGATTTACGTTCCTATAAATGTTTCTTATACAAAATTTCATAACTGTCTGTGTTTTAAGCCAGTAATGAGCGTTAAATAAATTTTCTGAAGGGGGCCTTTGTGGAAAATTTCAATTCTCCATCTCGTTCCGTTCGGACTCTATCGTGCATTCAACAGACAGACAGACGGACGGACAGACATGCCTAGATTGTCTTAGAATTTAATAAGGACGCAGAATATATATACTTTTGTGGGTCTATGACCAATATTTCGATGTGTTACAAGCGGAATTACAAAATCAATATACCCCCCACCTTTTTTGATGGTGGGTATAAAAATACATGAATTCATGCATACATAAATTCATAGTATATATTAAATACTTTAATAATGTTAATAAATATTTGAAGATTAAGGTGGCAGCTGTTCGTTGTCGTACTGGAAATGCTTTTGATTTTCAGGGCAGATTTGCTCATACAAGGATCTAAATGAAATTAAATTATTCGTATAAATATTTATATACCTACATATAAATCAATTTAAAAGTAGACTTACTTACCAGGCTACCGAAAATGCATTGCTCTGCAAAGTTTTCGGAAAAAATCTTTTTTCAGGAACTACAAATACATCGGATATTTCCGATGAAAGGAAAACTGTTTAACCTTAATAAAAAATATTGTCAGTGAAAATAAAAACGTAGTACATAATAAAATTTTTAAAGTGTTTACTTACAAATTGTTTAAAAGTTTCTGTGAAGGGCCGGTGTGGAAAAGATTCATAACAGGACACATCCTTATATATTTTTTGTTCTTATTGTTGAAACCTCACTTCTTATGGAAAAATTTCAACGGTCAGGTGGTCAGCAATGACATGCTCTTCTAATTTACATAAAAGAAAAATATAAATATACTATATAAAAATTGTATAAACTATACAAATTATATGGTACGTACCTGTTAATTGGCAACTATTGATGTTGGTCTTTGTAAGATACTTGGCTGCTGTTGATGTTGGAAAAAATGTGGTTACTTTATCGTTTTTCTTTTGCCAAACAAACATTTGCGATATAATTTTCGACCCTTTTCAAAGACAAAATAATTTTTTTAGTGTCTAAAAATGCAAAAAATTTTGAAGCATAGATAATTTCTCGAACGTTTTTGTTTCAAGATTTTAACGAAAAAACGTATTATCGGAAAATTATCGAGGATTCAAAATATTTTATTTCGAAATTTCTTTGTTTTAGTGAATAATCTTTATTTTCAAAACTCAAGTCGGGTGGGAGAGTCTGCACCCGGGTCTCTGCGGAGACTCATTTGGATGTGGCGGGCCGTAACGCCGCCTTGAAGTGTGTGAATACAATCTTGCTCAAGGAAGTGACCTGTTTACAGGAACCAGGTTAAATCTAAGACTGATTAGGCGAATTTATTGAGACCTAAATTATCCACTCTTTCTATACCGACATATCCTGGAAAATACCATCATTTGATTAGTCGAATTGGTCACATTAGGCCATTATTTAGTCCCATTGTTAGGGATTTGATATAGTATCCCAATGGCGCATATGACAGACTGTGCTCACTGTTTGGGAGAATTTTAGGTACCTTCGATGGGGATCATGAGGATCGTTCAACTTAATTGCTCTCGCGTCCGTAACAAGAAACACCAACTCGAACAATATTTACATAATAATAATGTTACAATTGCCTGTCCTTCGGAAAGTTTTTTGATGCAGAAGTTACTTTTAAAATTAGAAATTTTAAGGTCTTCAGATCGGATGGACGTGATAGTATGGTTCATGTTGCCAAATTGACAATCACGTTAGAGCGAATCTGAACATGGTAGACATCTATTTATGTTTAATCCTCTTGTAAACGTTGAACCCTGGTTCAGTTGTTCCACTCTTCCAAGAGATATTATATATATGGTGAACCGCCTGAAATTCAACCACACGAGACATTTAGACCATGTTTATAAGATAAACATTTTGGACTGTTCGGACATCGATCGGTCCTTTCGATTAGATTTTATTAAAGACCTCATGTAAAACAAAGTTTGTTCAATAAATATAACTGACTTACTTAAATTAAATAATAGTAATAATAACGCTTTATATTTTTGTTACCAAAACTCGAGTTCTTTTTATACCCTTCACCTTAGTGAAAAAGGTATACGTATAAAAGTTTGTTTGTAATTTTCACAATATACATATTTTCCGACCCTATAAAGTATATATATTCTGGATCCTTATAGATAGTTGAGTCGATTAAGCCATTTCCGTCTGTGTGTCTGTTGAAATCATTTTCTGAAATCATATCTTCAGGATCCAAATCTTCAATAATTCTGTCAATCATGCTTTCGAGAAGGTTCCTATTTAAAATCAGTATAATCCGTCCATAAATAACGGAGATATAAGCAAAAATCCGAGATTTGTATGTTGGTTTTTTTTTTCTTGTGTATTTTGTATTTTGTATATTTTGTTTTGTTTCGTTTAGCGTAAGTTGTTATTGTTTATTGCTTTTTTTTGCTAAAGTAATGATAGAATCAGGAAAAAGAAAATAATTAAAATTTTATAAAACTCAACCTTTTTTAAACTTTTTTTCGGGAAAGGTGAATATAGAACTCTTATTTTTAATACAAAAAGATTCCATTTACGTAATAGTACCTAACACTATCCTATACCACTTTAAAAATTAACGGTTCATCTATCTATATATGGGAAATTCTCTTTTTAATTTAGATTTTGGGGTTCAAAAAATAATGAAATTTTTTTAATAGCACATCGACGATATTTTGCGTGGATATTGTCTTAGAAGTACAATTATCTTCTCGTGAATAATTTTTAGCAAAAGCCGCCAAAGTTATAGCGGTTTAAAGTTAATAGTTAAAAAAAATTCGCAAAAATACGTTTTTACCTGAAACTCGAAAATATAAGCGTGGATATATCCGCTTTTTAAGAGTTATTTTAACCTCATCAAAAAATTTTTTTTTTATAAAACTAAGTACACATTTTTTATAATCTATTTAACATGACGAATTAATACGTATTTACCTGAAACTCGAAAATATAAGCGTGGATATAACCGCTTTTTAAGAGTTATTTTAACCTCATCAAAAAATTTTTTTTATAAAACTAAGTACACATTTTTTTATAATCTATTTAACATGACGAATTAATACATTAATTTACAATCATTTACTAAAAAAATTATGTATTTATGTTTGGTAGATTAAAAATTATGAGGTTTTAATTTATTTATGCATTTATTTATTTTAAAATTGCATTAAATACAAAATGGTTGTATTTTTTCGAACGGCTCTTAGATTTTGCTTTAGACCTCATTAATAGAAATCTAAAAGAATATAATTTTATTAATTTTAATCAGCGGGAAGGGTGTGCTCCACTAGTTTTTCTTAAAAGAAAAACACTGCACACGAGAAACTTTTATGCAAATATTTTTGTGGTTAGCCAATAACTGCTTGTTTATAATTATCTTCTGCTTCCATTTCTGAATTTAAATGAGTATATAATATAAAAACAGTTAAAATGTAAATCTATATTATGTTCGGAAATAAATTTCATTCACATGACCGAACTTTTCTCAATGCAAAATCGTACTTTTTTCTAACGGCTTATCGATTTTGGTATAAGCATCATTGTCAGCTACCGACTAATGTTAAGTGTTACCAATTTTAATTAGCGATTTAGGTGTGCTTCGTCGAATTGTCTTGTAACACAAGAAACACCGCGTTTTCACCGAAAGAGAAATTTTGATGAAATTTCTTTTGCAGTTAGCATATCCCTATTTATCTACAATTAACTGCTTTTATCATTTTTAAATTTAAATTAATTTTCACACAAAAAACGTTAAAATGAGAATCTGTTTGGTTAATTTAAATTTTGTAAAGAATTTATATATTTACATGAATGAACTTTTTTACACTTTTTTAATGCAAAAACGCAGTTTTTTCGAACGGCTTATCAATTTTCATATTAGCATCATTGTCAGCTACCGGTTGATGTATAATGTCCCCAATTTAAATTAGCGGCTTAGGTGTGCTTCATCAATTTTTGTTGTGAAAGAAACCCCGCGTATTCAGTCCACGAAAGGCCTTGAATAAATTTTTTTGATGCTAGTTGGTTTCAACCAGTTTTTTTGAGAAATTTTGACTTTAAGTGTTTATTTCTTCAACATGGAACTACTCTCGACCACAAAATTTAATGGACGTATTCTTTCAAGTCTTGTGAATAAAAATTCTCCATCACTTAATTTTCAAAATATTGAACGAAAGAAATATTTAAGGCATAAAGTTGATTTCTTAAAATCTAAAACAAAACAAGTTAGAGTGCTATATTCGGCTGAGCCGAATCTTAAATACCCTCCACCAGCTACTTTTATATTAATACTTTTCTAATTGATCAAATATTTGTAGAAATAAGTTTTCTCATGTCTTAAATAGAAAAAATCCTAAGATAAAATCTAAATCTATTACAATTCCAAGATTTATTGAACATTACAAACGCCATTTTCTTTATATTTTAATAGCGCTTAGCGATATTTAGTAATTTGCATGTATGCATGATAATGCAACTAGTATGGGACCTAGTATTGGAGATATAACCAATTATAGACCGATCGTAAAAAATTCTTTAAGCAAAATTTCTGTACATAAGAGCTATATTTCAGGCAAATTTTGTATCTATATCGTAATTTTGAAATAAGTAATGAGTATTTATGTGATTTTCTGAAGGGAAACATGTATGGGACCGACCGCACCCATGTTATGAACCGATCGTGAAAAAATCTTGAAATAGAATTTTTGTATACAAAACTAATATTTGTGCCAAATTTTGTATCAATAGCTTTATTAGGTCATGAGTAATGTGCATTTAAGAGATTTTCGTAAAAGGACCTTGTATGGGAGCTATGACCAATTATGTATATAAAGACAGAATTTCGAAAATCTGTATCTATATCAATATTTGGTAATGAATATTGTGCATCGGAAAAAAATTTCATAGTAAGATTTATGTACATATGTGAGAGCAATACTTGTACCAAATTTTATATGGATATCTTAATTAAGTAATGAGTTATGCGCGTTTAAGTGATTTTCGGGAGGGGACCTTCTATGGGAGCTATGTCCAATTATGGACCGATCCAGAAAATGTTTTCTCTGAATGAATTCTATTGACATAGGATTTTAATTTGTAAAATTTTGTGAAGATGTCGACATTGTGACGGAAGTTATTAACAAAAAACTCATATTCCTGGAATATGTACTTTTGTATGGGAGGTATATGAAATTGTGGACCGATTCTGTTAATTTTCAGCAGGGATCAAGCTCTCGTGTAGAAACTTATGTATGGCGATTTTCATGAATTTTTGCATAGTTTTCGAGAAAATTACATCAGAATGTGTAAAAAATGCTTATTTTTTTCGAGGTTGTTTTAAATTTTGATTTATAACTTTTCCCGGTGTGAAACGATTTTGCTCATTTTCAATACCAAACTGCTTAGGACAACAATGAATATTTTCGGTGAATTTGGTTTACTTCCTTTGCTTAGTTTTAACGTGAGCGTGTTTTAGGCAGACAGACGGACAGACAGACGGACATAGCTAAATCGACTCAGTATATGATAAGGACCCAGAATATATATACTTTGTTGGGTTTCAGATGAATATTTCTTGGTGTTACACACGGAATGACAAAGTTATATATACCCTCTATCACCACTGATGGTGGTGGAGGGTATAAAAAGGAAAAATTAATGTATGTTTGTATATTTGAAGTTTATAGACTTCTAAACGGCTGCACCGATTTTCTTGAAATTTTCACAGTGTACTCCTGTTTGTCGGGAAGAGGTTATAGGCTATTTTTTACTTTGAAATTTCAAGTAGGCGAGAAGCCACGCCCACACACAAAATAAGTATTAAAAGTCGCATATCTCAGAAACTGCAACAACTTTATGGACAACTTTGACATCCATAAGAATATTTGTGGACAAAATGGGCGGAATGGCTATAGTGGGCACATTCCAATCCCCCCATATTAAGAAAATATTAATTCAGTATATCTGAAAAAATATAATAGTTAGAGTCCTCAAATATTGCCGGAGACACTTATTGCCAATATGATTATTTAGGACAAAAATAGAGCGGACTTACAGCAGGGGGTGTGGCACCTCCCATATAATTTAAATACAAAAATTATTTTATATTGGAAACTATTATAGCTAGAATCTTCAAATTTTGCACGAAGAACTTTAACATCCGTGTAAAAATTTTAGGTAATAAAATGGCGGACAACCTATGGGGGGAGCGACACCTCCCATATGATTTAAGTACAAAAATTCGTATATCTGAGAAACTATTAGAGCTAGAACTCTCAAATTTTGCAAGAACAACTATTACATCCATGTGAACATTAGTGTAATAAACTGGCGGATTAGCAATAGGGGGAGTGACACCCAAATAAGAATAAAATACAAAATTTATTAGAGATAGAATCATCAAATTTTGTAAGAACAACATGACACCAATGGAAACTACAACAGGTAGGACACCTGAACTGTTGTACAAGTAGCGTTAGAATCAATATGAACATTTGGTTTAAGTCGACTAGAAATACTGGGCGTGGCTCCTTCCATATAAATTAAATACTCAAAGTTGTATATCTGGGAATATATAACAACTAAAAAAAATGTATATGGGAATATGGTTTTTAGTGTAGCAAAGCACACTGGGTAAGCTAGTATATAGATAAACATTAACTTGTAGTTTTTGAAAATTGTTGTCCGCGTACTGTATGTTTTTACTAGATAATATGGAAACACTACTAATGATACCAAAAATATAATTTTCTTTCCAAAATCTAATATCATAAAAAGTTAAATTTTTTCTTGAAATATTTTTAGATTCTTCACATCAGTTCGAAAATTGCTCATATTGCTCAACTTCAGGGAGATATCGAAAAAGCGAAAACTGGATTCATGTGGACTTTGTCTAAAATAGAAGAATGTAGGAAGAAAATGCCTGATGACATCGACGTGAAAGAGTTGTGGGGTCTAACTAAAAATTGGTAAGCATAACCTATCACACACAATTATTTTCACATATTTCTTTTGGTATCTACGGCTCACAAGCCAAATGCGGCTCTTTAGTTCCATACGCACATTTTATTTATTTTATAAAAAAAAATATTTATAAATTTGAAAAACTTACTGAATCGATTAACGAGTTTCTACAATATACACCATATCATATAAGGGCTCCTACGAAGAGCCATTAGGAAAGATGTAAATCATGATGTGTGTTTTTCGAATTAAAACATATTTTTTGGAAATTGAAAATATATTAATTAATTAATAATGTGGAGAGTTTTGATACATTTAAAAACTGAAAACTTGGTCTATTTTAAAACATTAAACTTTAATATATATTTTTAAAGAATTTTATATTTTTTTGCACGCTTTGTATAAAAGGGTGTTTTAACAGATATCTAATAAAGATTGATATATTTTTGACACAAAATTTTTGGGACAATAAAGCGTATTATGGACCCATCTTTACAAAATTTTGTAATGAGATTTTGCATCCTATAAAACTAGTTTTTGTTGATTTTGACCACTAAACTTACTTGTATTTTAGCCTGTTGTCATAACGTCGTTTTCGGAAGCGGAGTCTATATGGGTGGTAGGGTCAGTTCTGAACCCAACCTTTTTTAAAATTTGATACAAAAATTTTTGTTCTTATTATTAAGCCTGTTATGAGCGTTAAAGACATTTTCTGTAGAGGAATTTATATAGGGGTATGATCAACAATGAATTGCTCCTTATAAAATGTTTGAGAGAGATTTTTGTTCCTATAATACTGGTTTGTGTCAAATTGCGTCGTTATACTGATATTATTAAAATAGTTATGAGTGTTAGAGTCATTTTCTGAAGTAGACCTTATATACGGGGACTGTTCATTTATGTTCCGATCCTCTTCAAATTTGTTCTAGAGATTTTGTTCTTATATTGTGTCGAATTTCGTCGTTATACTTTTATTATTAAGTCACTTAAGAGCGGTAGGGTCATTTTCTAATGGGGACCTAATATCGGGGATAGGATCCATTATAATTTATCCGATCCACTGTGGGAGAAATATACAATTTAGTGGCGCGAAAATAAAAAAATAAACTTTTAGATTTTTAAACAATTATAACGTGGTTTAAGTCTCAGGTTGTCAGTGAGCTCAAATATATACAAGTATTGTTCTGTCGTCTGTCCTGCTCACACGTGTTTTTTACTCTGTCCGCAATTAAATGCCGTTTATCGTGTGATTTAATGTTTGTATTGTCCCCACCGTTGTGTCCGCGTCGGAATAACAAAAAAAAATAATATGTTAAAGAAAAAATTTACAAAAAATCAAAAAAGAACGAAAAAAAATAATGAAATATATTGAAAATTAAAATAATAAAAATAAAATAATAAAAATACACATATGGAGCAAAAACAAATATCCACAACACTCTTTTATACAAAACAATAACATAAAAAATACAATTTAAATGCAAGAATAACAATAATCACAAAAAAAAAAACAGAAAGAGAAACTTAAAATAAAAACACCGCTAAATGCAACAACAATAGCCACAGCAGAAAAAATAATAATTTCCAACAGTGTTGGCACTTGTTAATAGTGTTGACACAATAATGGCCACATCAGGGCTTTTATGGCTCCTTTAAATTGCGTCATTGTAAAACCTTTTCCCCATCCTCTGACCACTAATTTCTTGTGATATTCGTGTTATTATATTGCTTGTTGTTGAACTGTTTGATGACGAAGGTATAGCAGTGGTCACCAAGCAGTTTCATTAACAATAATCAATTATAGGAACACTATATCATAGGAAATAGACAATTGATTTGAACCTCTTCTTGTATCGTAATGGCGGGTCGCTTTCGCATCGACTTTTGCAACATACGCGGGTTGAGAGCGAATTTTTTCTCTGTATATGCTCACGTTTGTCTCCATCAGCCGGATGTTTTCGCCTTATGTGAAACCCAGGTATCTGAGAATGCTGATCCACAGGATTTTTATATACCTGTGTATCACCTTCTATCGCTTTTCAACTTCCATCGGGGCATTGCTATGTACGTTCGCAATGAAGTTGTGTACCAGTGCCAGCAACAATTAGGCACGAATGATACCGAATTTAGCTATCTTTGGGTTAAATTCAAAATCAGGACACACTATTTGCACTTCGGGTTTCTTTACAGAAGTCCAAACGCGGGAAAGGATGCTAACATATTGAACTTCGACGCCCTTTCCGATTCCATACTGAAGATTCTTGAGAGTTATCCGAACAGTGAAATTGTAGTTGCATCTTGGCTTCGCCATTCAAGTTATACAACTCCGGAAGGCCAATATGTTGAGTTATTTGCCGGGCACAACCACCTTGCGCAATTAGTGAATGAACCAACACATATTTCATGTGTTGAAGGGCACCAAAATAATACCCTCGACCTCTTTCTCACCTCACATCCTGATAAGTATGAAGTGGATATTCTTGCACCTCTCGGAAATTCGGACCACTGCACCATCTCCGTCTCCTTTTCGCTCTCTGTACTTCGTAGCGTTTCAAAAACAGCTTCGAAATGTTTAATTTTTATTTACGAAAAGGCTCTCTGGGCTCAGCTCAACGAATTCTATAGGCAATTCAATTGGAAACTTTGTTTCCTAGACAATATCGTCAATGCCATGGCAAAAATGGTTGAAAATATAATTATGCTGGCAATGAAAACATTCATTCTATCAAAAAAATCGTCGATTAGACTTAGGCAAAAGTCTTGGTTTAATCAGAAGTGCAAAAATGCAATCAGATTCAGAGAGGAAGCTTTCAAAATTTGGGGTAATAACAAAAACGTCCAAACTGATAAGCTGTGCAAAAAGGCGAGGTCTTCGTGTGCCAGAGTGCTAAGACGCCAAAAAGCTCTACACGAGCAGCGCCCTCGCACTAAGGTTCGACGCTAGATCGTCCATTAGCTAATCTTTTCAGCATTCTATACCATGCTGGAAGATTGCAAATGTAAAGCCAATTCCTAAAAAGGGAGAGACTAATAATCTTGAAAATTACCGTCCAATAGCAATTTGTTCAGCACTTTCTAAAGTTATGGAAAGTATGGTCAATTTCCATCTTGTCAAGTATTTAGAGTCCAACAATTTACTTAACGACCGCCAGTATGGCTTCCGTAGAGGTCGCTCTACGGGAGAAAGTAAAGTGGTGGCTCTAGATATTTCAAAGGCGATTGATAGAGTGTGGCATGGTGCACTTGTATCATTCAATTATAGGCCAAGCCCTCTAGAGATTGGAGCATTGAGGCACAATATGAATGAATCGCTTAATCACGACTTGATTAAAATCTCTGAATGGGGTCGTGTAACAGAGTCGATTTTAATGCCCGCAAGACTCAATGTTGTTTTTTTTTTAACACATAAACGCTTGGTAGATATTGTTGTTCCATCTATATATATGGGTGGGGTAAATATTAAGCAATCAGAAACTCTTGATGATCTGGGATTGAAAATTCAGTGCGATGTCCGCTGGACTAAACACATTTTTCAAGTGTCGAAAGAAGCATTCAAGTGTCTCGGTTTTTTGAAACGGTGTAAGACATACTTCACTCCATCTGATCTTCTTACTATTTACACCACTTATATCCGACCGAAAATGGAATACAACTCTCATGTATGGGCCGGAGCTTCGAAGTCTATTTTGGAGCTACTCGACCGCGTACAGGAGAGGGCGAAGGTACTTATCTGTGACAGTAGGGTATCCAACTCTATTGATTCACTGGAGCACCGTCGCAACGTGGGGTGTATTTCACAGTTCTATCGATACTACAACGGAATGGGTTCCTTTGAAATTAGGGAACTTGTTCCCGATACCAGTATATTCTTGCGTAACACACGTTTTTCTTCAAGAACACACCCATTTGTGGTAGATTGGCCAGTGGACCGCACAACACACTACAGGGAAAATTCATTCTTCAGCCGCACTGTTCGTATATGGAATAAACTTCCTGCAGAGGTATTCCCTGCCACTTTCGATATAAGAAGATTTAAATGAAATGTCCACAAACACTACTCCCTCTATCTTCCTTCCCACAACCTATTTTCCTAGTTCCAACACAATGCTTCGCATAAGTAGTAGGGGTCATCCCATGAGTGCTGGTCGAATTATAAAAAAAAAAATTAATTAAATTTATATTATATTTGCTGTTCTTAGCAGTACAGCCGCGCAAAGTATTTGGTAATTATTTTTTTCATATAGTTCAACTTAAAAAGCTATTAGTCGGTGCAGTAAAATGCAGTTTAGAAATGTATTTGTGCTTTTAGTGTATACTGTAGAGTATTTGTGGTGAAAAATTTTGCTGCGAAAAAGTGCGAGTTAGTTTTTTATTATTTTTTTTTTTTAGAAAATATGTCGACTATGGGATATGAATAATTTCTGGGTTTCAGTCAAATAATTGAAGTTGTTTCAAAATATTTAATTATTAGATATATGTATGTAGTATTTCATCGTGAAGCGTCATTTAACTATGAAGGAGAATAACTTAAAAAAAATGAAATGCATCACAGTGGGACAAATATATAAATTTGACGGAAGTAAATTAAATCTTAAAAAAATCATAACAAATACATATCAAAATAAATATAGTGTTGTCTTTTCTCAAAAAAAAAAAAATATTTATACCCAAATCTGAACAAATCACCCTCTATTGGACATTATATTAGTCCAATTTCGGCATTTGTATTTTATTTCATTTAAACTGTATAAAATTATATGTAGTGTCTTAATTTTTAATTTTATAGAATTCTGGAGTATATATATATTATACCTAGATCCTAGGATTATAACAACCTTTGTACTTTTTATCATAAAGATAGTATTACGTCATATAATATCTTACAATTTCTATTCTATTAAAGAAATATTGTAAAGAAAATTTAAACAAAATATTAGTTAAAAGGCTAACGAAAAAATTATTAATTTTATATGTAAAATTAATGCAGTTTTTTCAATAACTCGGTTTACTTTTTTAAACTTGGTTAGTTATTTCTGTACACACATACACCTCTAAATATTTCTGAAACTGGTTGAGTTTGTTTTTCTCTGGCAAACTTTAAAACTTATAACTTTAAATTAAAAATGGAATTGAAAGAATTTAAGTTTTGGCTTTGTATTTTATATTGTAGTATAACAAAAATTTGTATGTTTTTTTAATTTAATTTATTACTTTACTATTATTTAGATAATAAATATTAATATTAAAAAAAAATTATAACCGATTATGGCCTATATAGGCTAGGTTATTGCAATAAACAAATTTAAATTGAAAAATTATGAGAACTCGTTTTTAAACGAGAAATTTACTCGGATTCGGTTTACAGAACAGACAGGAATATTACTAAATTGTTATAAATCATAACCATAAATAGTTGAATGAAAAATATCTATTCTAATGATCGAATATGAACTATTTTATTATGATTATAATATTTATTTTAATCTTATTTTACTTCTCATTACAAAAGAATATATGTATATAATTATTTAAAAATATTTTCGGTCTATTCTGATTGTAGGGAGCATGTCCAAAATGACATAAATATATCTTACATAGTTCTCAATATACTGTAGTTTTCAAAAAATTTTATAAATACGAAAAGAGTATGTAAAGTAAAAGTATATAAACATATTACCACTAATTATAATATATTTACAAATTAGGTTTTCCAATACAGCACGTTGTAGAACACCCTGTATGGAAGCCGGATATTCCAAAGTCCACTAATTCGATAGACCACATATTTGTCTAAGATATCACTCCCATTTCTCCCACTGTGCGATCGTAACAATTTCGTTTTTGTTTGTGTTGAATTGCCATTGACATAAAAAACTTGCGCAAAATTTTAACACGATTGCTGCCTAATTAATTTAATTATATGACATTTTATACTGTGTTATGGAAGCTCCGTTATCAATTTTCGTAATTTTTACATTTCCTGATATGCTTCTAATGGCCTTTTAAATAATATAAATGTCATTCTAATAAACCTTTCTTTCTTATATAAAAGTTTTTAAAAATGCATTCGAATGACCCATAAAAATTCAAAAAGTATGTATCAAAAATATATAAGACAGAATTCTTGCAGAATTCAATTGTAGATAATTAAACAAAAAATTTGGTTTTAAAGTAAATTCATAAAGTATTCGTAATAAACAAACATTTTGTGGCTCTTTTAAAATCTATGTTTTGTAAACTGTAGAATTTGGCTCTTTCGATTCAAAAGTTAGCAAATCCCTGCCCTATTAGCTACTCTTAGTTTATTTTCTACAACAAAGTTGAGAAGTGACTCACCCCTATGGTTTATATCTAAGCTGCTCCAGATGACAAAACACACCATACAAGTGCATTGTCATATGCATTTGTTTTTTTAAGGTTTTGAAGTAGACATATACAGGTTCTTGACTACAGGCTACTTGAAAGTAAAGTTGCTGGCTTTATTCAAGCGTGTTTTGCTGGTGTTAACGGCATTCCTTGCGAATTTCCTCTGCTAGATTAAGTTCCACGTAGCATAGCTAATTCATCCTTTCCTACCAATAGTATTAAACCCCTGGTGTTTTTCGGCCATACCTGAGAGTTAAAATCACACATCATATGACAAAGGACTGTTGCGAGGCCGCTGTCGAGAAAGTCATAAAATGATTCCTTTGTGGAGTTTTTTATATGTATCCGTGAGGGCGTAGCATTGGCAAACGTAATTTTACGGGCTTTTCGGCGCACTCTGGTACTGTTGATTCTGTCGGAGTGAGTTTTTTAATCTATTAGAACACGTTTCAGCTACTCTTAGTTTATTTTCTACAACAAAGTTGAGAAGTGACTCACCCCTATGGTTTATATCTAAGCTGCTCCAGATGACAAAACACACCATACAAGTGCATTGTCATATGCATTTGTTTTTTTAAGGTTTTGAAGTAGACATATACAGGTTCTTGACTACAGGCTACTTGAAAGTAAAGTTGCTGGCTTTATTCAAGCGTGTTTTGCTGGTGTTAACGGCATTCCTTGCGAATTTCCTCTGCTAGATTAAGTTCCACGTAGCATAGCTAATTCATCCTTTCCTACCAATAGTATTAAACCCCTGGTGTTTTTCGGCCATACCTGAGAGTTAAAATCACACATCATATGACAAAGGACTGTTGCGAGGCCGCTGTCGAGAAAGTCATAAAATGATTCCTTTGTGGAGTTTTTTATATGTATCCGTGAGGGCGTAGCATTGGCAAACGTAATTTTACGGGCTTTTCGGCGCACTCTGGTACTGTTGATTCTGTCGGAGTGAGTTTTTTAATCTATTAGAACACGTTTCATCTGTTTTGATAGAACGAAACCGACGCCACTTGATCAAGGCAACTCGTTCGTTGGTTTTCCGTAAAAATTAACTGTAAGACCTTCCGCCGCACAAAGGGTTAAATTTGGGAAAAATGGAGATTAATTGTTAAAGTAAAATTAGTTTTTTTGAAAATTTCTTTTTACTCGATTAAAGGGTACAAAATTCTCATCACTAGTAAAATTTTTTCTGCTACATAGCTTTAAAGTTGAGAAATTTTTCTTGTTTTTGCAATAAGTTAAAATAATTTAAATTTGGACTCTTTTGAAATTTTATAACCTTTTTATACCCTACACCACCATAGTGGGAAGGGTATTATACGTTTGTGCTGATGTTTGTAACGTACAAATATATTGGTCCTACACTAGCTGGCTGTCCATGTAAACCTTGTGCAGGTCGCAATTTTCAAAATATTTTGATGAAATTTATATACATATGTGTTTTTCGGCCCAACGACGAAGCCTATTGAAAATCGTAGAAATTGGTCCATTATTTCACCTAGCCCCATACAACCCTACCGCCCGAAAAGGGCTTTTGGGTTCATAATAAAAATCTGACCCTAGCCCCATACAATGTCCCCTTCAGAAAATGACTTGAAGGTCAATAATTCACTTATAAACACTAGTATCGCAATGAAATCCAGCATACATAACTCTAATGTAAACGTAAAGCCATGTACCAAAATTTATAAGGATAGGCCCATATTTACCCTTGCCCCCATATAACCCCTCTTTTAGAAAATCATTTTTTTCAACAAATTGTTAAAATATTTCGGAATTAGGTAAACAACTTAAATGTTTTATTATTAAAAATAATCCACATTTTTAACATACTCAATGGTGTAGTGTATCATATGGTCGGGCATGCCCGACTATATTATCCTACTTGTTTAATACGTTAAGGGCCATTATTACAACTTGCCTTTAATGTTCGTAATAATAAAAGGTAACTTTAATTAAAGTGAGGAATAAATATATGTAGAGTTTTAAATGGGTATTAGGTAACATTGGGTAAACATTTTAATTTTGTATTAAACTACAATATCTCGGCTTCAATAATCAGAAAAAACTTTCGCGCGAATCTCTTTTATTAAATAAATTGTAAAAATAGTCACTCATTAAAAACCAAATTTACTTGACTTAATTTGTTTACCATCGTTTTCGTTGTTATGATTGTTATTGTTGTACTGAATTTTAATTCAGTTTTGATTTATGTTTACAACAGAGACGAGCTAAACCACTCCAGAGATTATCGCAAACCACGCGAGATCTCAAATTATCGTGATTTTTTACTTTTTTTGTATTCATTCCCGTGGTCATAATCAAGGTGAGTCATAAATATATTGACGTGGGAATTTCGTAGACCGATTAATGGCCGTGTTTGATTTTTCTTTATACTCTACTATACTTTCATGGTCGTGGGTAAAAGGTACTCACGATCCTAACTCTAGTTTACACAAAGCATTAAGAGCTGGTTGTTATTACTTAGTTCATTTTAATCAGCACTATTTGTACATTAGTGTTTATGTTCCTAAAGCTGGCTACACACCATAATATTCAGTAAAACGACATGTCAAAATTTTCAAATAAAATTAAAAATATTATAGTGTAGATACAAAATGTAATAAAACTTATTGAAAATACGGATGGAAAATTGAAAATCGTATGATTTTTTTAAATTTTTTGAAAAATTTCAAAACGATTGGATTTTTTCGTTTTATTTGAGTTTTATTTTTATTTAAACAAAAAACAAATTTCAAATAAAAACAGAAATAAAATGAAAATTTACGTTTTTTTTTTTTTGAATTTTTTCAAATTGAAGTTTCATTTTATTTCAAATCTGATAGTGTAAAAACAAAATATATTTTCTATTTGATTTTTTTGATAATCATACCAATTTTCATTTTATTTTGATTTGGCAATATGAAATAAGAATCTAACGACTTCTCTCATAGTGTGTATATATAAAATATCTAAGACCACAGCATCAGTAGCAACTACAGATAACGTTAAGGAGTCAAATCCTAACAACGAGGAAGGTACCACTAACTCGCCAAAAGAAATTGCAGCTGCCCTTCCCAAAATTGGGGAAGCGCCGATTGAAAGGGTTGTTGAAACCGGCCCCGATAAGGACACTAAAACACCTAAGACGGTACCCAAAGCATCATTAGCAAGTACTGGTAATTTTGAGGAGTCAAATCCTAAAAGCGATGAGGAAATCACTCACTCGCCAGAAGACAGAAATTGGGAAAGTGTCGATTAAAAAGACTGCTCCTATGCCTGATAAAAACACCGCAATGCCACCAATGGTACCCACTGCATCAATAGCCACAGGTAAGATAGATATAGATTTAATCCAGGAACCTTGGACGATTTGCAACAATTTTTCTGGATTAAATCACATAAATTTCCAACTTTTCTACGCTGATAGAGGGTCTCGACCGAGAACATGTATCTTGTGTCACAAGAACTTATGTTTTCTCTTCTCAACAGTATTATCCACATCGGATGCAACAGTGCTGAAGCAATGTCGTGGCAACATATACCTTGCATCTGTTTACCTGCCTTTCGATTCTCCGACAATACCACCAACGTCGGAGCTGATGAAACTGGTTGAAGAGGCACAAAGAAAAAATAAGAAAATTGTAATAGGTTGTGATGCCAACTCCCACCATGTAGCTTGGGGTACAAACAGCAATAGCAGGGACAAGCCATCATGGATTTCCTTAATACTAAAGACTTGATCACATCGAACGTAGGTAATAATGCTACCTTCGTCAATAGAATCAAAAAAGAAGTATTAGATATAATTATATGTTCAGAAGAGCTTATAAACGAAATTCAGGATTGGAGAGTTTCGGACGAGCACTCCTTTTCTGATCATCGGTACATAAGATAAAGTTTCGGAATAAGTCTAAAACTAATTGGACAATGTATACATCACGACGAGAGCGAATATCTGCCCAGGAGAAACCCTGGGTAACAGGGGAGATCCGGAACCTTGGTAAGACTCTTCGCAAACTATTTAACCGGGCACGGCGTAAAAAGACCGCAGTATACTGGGATGAGTATCGTAGTAAACTTGGTGAATATAAGAAAATTGTTCGTAAAGCCAAACGAGACTCCTGGAAACTTTTCTGTGAACAGGTAGACAGCGTAAATGACGTATCGAAGATAAAAAAGTTCCTTTCCAAAACTCATGTCCAACCGGAATCTATGGTCGATGACACGGCAGGAGGATATGGAGGAGACAATGAAACTCCTAATGGACTCTCATTTCCCACCCGGTATATCGAATAACATAGATGAACCGATATATGAGGAAGGGGAGGCTAACACGGAAATTGTAATTACATCTGATATGGTTAAAGGGGCAATCAAGAGCTTCGCTCCCTATAAAGCTTCAGGGCCGGATGGCACTCTTACAGATGGAGGCAGGACTGATTTCCCTATACCTGTCTCAGATATTCACTGCATGCTTGAAATTCACATATACCCCCATTAAATGGCAGGATGCAAGGGTAATATTTATACCTAAACCAGGGAAACCTAGCTGTGCGACACCTAAGTCCTTCCTACTTAAAACCTTGGAACGGATAGTCGATAGTATGGTTAAAAGCAGTATACCCGACAAAGACCTAAAAGTTAAGCAGCATGCTTATGTAAAGGGACGATCGGTGGAAACCGCTTTAAGGTGCATTGATAGCGCATTCAATAACGTGCACACTGATACTCTTATCAAATCCCTAGACCAGTTTTATGTTGACCGTGTGCTCCGTAACTGGATCAACCACATGCTAAGGTGCAGATGAATGAGCTGCGAGATGTACGATATAACTATCAGGAAAAAGGTATTTCGCGGTATACCACAGGGTGGCATTTTGTCACCTCTACTCTGGGTTACCACGATTAATAGACTCCTAAGGACCCTAACCGAAAAAGGACTTAGACCTGTCTGGTTATACAGGGTTTTTTCTTTTTACCCATTGTCCCTAGCAAAACTTGTCCAAAAGAAAATAGCTATTTCTTCAAAGTTTCAAAAAAAAAAAAAATTTTTTAATAATTAAAATTTTTTTTAAATTGTGGCTTTATTGCTTAAAACAAGTCTTATACAATTTCCTTTAGTCGGTTAATGCGATGCGAGTGGGGTATCTATCAAAACAAATTGTTTTTTAACTCAAGAATAAGATTTTTTCAATATTTGGCACTTTATTTTCCCCTTTTTTAAAATTAACGTTTTTGTTATTTTTTTTTGCGTAAAAGAAAGCTTAGACCATATCCTTTAAGATCTCAGTGGGACGCAAGGTGAAATTTCACTGAATGATTTATATAAACACAAAATATAATCAAGTCGAATTTTATCCCGTTAGCTTTATTTATCAATGAAATATGTACATTAGGGTGGGTCGAAAAAAAGTTAAGTCAGTCACCCCCTACGATTAAAGATATGGTAATAAAATTTCTAAATATATAAAAAATATTTTTTTTTGCCACTCCTAGAAATGCCGCGCTTTTTCTTTTTTATATATTACGCCGCCATTTTAAGTCCGATCATAACATATCCCAGCAAAAAAAGACATGCAAAAAAAGTAGTAAATGCATGGGTTGAACTGATAATGAACTGGTTCATATTTAGGGGGAACATGCATGATTTTAACATTAGCGTGTCATTGGCATGCATGGGTTCGTATTTGCAAAAATAGTTCGTCATTTAAATGAGTTCTTATAACCAATGAATATTCGATGATTCTCAAGCGAATTTTCATTGGTGCACTATATTTATTTAAAAATTTCGA
Organism: Lucilia sericata; assembly: GCF_015586225.1. NCBI lineage: Eukaryota > Metazoa > Arthropoda > Insecta > Diptera > Calliphoridae > Lucilia > Lucilia sericata. Next base: position 399,495 of record NW_023994193.1, read on the forward strand.
TTTAATTATCAATATTTAAATAATTTTTTTGAGTGATATTGACAAAAATGGAATAAGATAAAACATAACTAACTGATTTTGATTGGATTTAAATTCATGCAGAGGAAAAATACCCATTGTGTTTTAAAATCCGTTAAGCAGTCTTGGTTTTTTCCTTCTCTTATTAATGGACTTAATATTACTAATTTTAATGGACTTAATATTACTAATTTTAACAAAAATCTAATAAAAAAATTAATGTCATTTTTAATCTTTATTGTATGAAATGCACGTTTTCGTTAAATCTCCTAAGAGAATACCAAATTACAGTAAAATATTACAATTCCTATAGCGGAGTTACATGAGTGAATTTGGGTGCATTTTTCATGCCTTCACTGATGACAAATTTATTAGAATTTAGGCATGTATTTAAAACGCATTAAATAGAATACTTACTAAAGAAATCATGAAAATATCCCTTCTTCTTTAACAACTTCAAAATTTTTTTGCTGGGATAATATATCAATATTTATGGCTTGACTGTAGCTATATTTCACTCTTTTCACTCAATTTTTTAATTAGACGTAAAATTATATGCCCGGCTTCTGATATCTCGGATCCTTCCCAAAAATAAACTTGTGGCTATACTGGCATAAAGTACATTTAATTATATAAAATATTAGCTTTTAAAATGCTCACGCATATAGAGCTATTTTACAGGTATTTAAAAATTCTATCTACAAACAATTTATTTGCTAGGAATATGGTCGTAAACATATTTTTTTCAAATTAACTTACAATACAAAAATTGCATCCTAACCCCTATCTTAACAAAAGAAATTATTTTTATTCAGCATTTAATTCTATTAATTAATAACAAAATCACGTAGGTACATATATACTAAACATTTTATTTTATAAAAATCGATGAAAAATTAAAGTGTTATGCTAAGTTTTATAAAATTGTTTTTTTTTTTAACAATTTTGAAAAATGTTTATAAAATGTGAAAAATTTATTTTATGATAAATTAACCTTTCTTTTAAATAGTTACATATTTTTAAGGAAGTTCTAAAAATAGTTAAAACTTTTAAAAAAAGAATGGCCGACCATATGATACCAGTTATGATTATATCTAAAATGTGATTTCTTTTTTAATATTGCATTTATATTGAATTTTGTCTTAATTTCCATATACTATTTAAGCAATTTATTGATGAAAAACTGATATGGGAAAAACTATATATGGGAACTAGGATCAATTATGGACCGATCCTATCAAAATTTGGTGGAGGTATTGATGTTCATATAAGAGTTAGATATGCAGAATTTTATCATAATGATAGTGTTTAAGAGGGAATTAACGACCTTGAAACCATAATTAAGAGCTCCAAAGCCTTATTCGGTGAGTAGGGTTGTATGAGGGCTGAATCGAATTGTCTGGAAAATTTCGACTCGTAGTTTGATTACAAGTCGGATGAACATAGCTAAACCACTATAGTGCAGTAGGATATAATTAACATTCCTCATTTTTGATAGGATGTAGGATCTGAAAAGGTTTGTAACTGGAAAAATAACTGTTTTAATAATAAATATTTAAACATTTTTAAATATCAATAAAATAGCTGTTTATGCATAAAAGTGAGCATTTCTATATTTTATATAATTAAATGCTCTTTATTCTTGTATAGCCACAATTTCAGATTTTGGAGAAGGATCGGAGATATTAGAAGTCGGACATAGAATTTTACGTCTAATTAAAAAAATCGTCTAAGGGTGAAATGTAGGTATATACAAGCCTACACATTGATATATCATATGTAACGATCGGACTTAAAATGACGACGTAATATATAAAAAACAAAAAGGGCAGTATTTCTAGGCGTGGCAAAAAATAATTTTTATATTTTTGGAAATGTTATTAACATATCTTTAATCCTAGGGTGTATCTGACACAACTTTTTTTGTCCATAGACCGGCCCACTCTAATATAAATACTTTTAGGATGCGGACAATATTTGAAGAATGATTTACATATGTATGTATATACAAAACATAATCATGTTAAATTCTACCTCGATAACTTCATTAATCAATGAAATATTTTCGATTAAGTGATTTTCGGAAGTAGACATTATTCGGGAGCAATGTCGTTTAAAAATGTGATTTATATATACATATGGGAGCTACAGGCCGATCCGATTTCGCACAGTGATTTATATATGTATACTCAGAATATATTCATGTCGAATTTTATCCCGAATTAATTACACTGTGTGACTCAAAAACACTCATTACGCGATATAATGTCTTTTATATACCTAGATGAGTAGATAATTTTACCATTTTTAGAATCTTCAATCTTCAACCTTAAAAAACGAAAGATATTGGAAAAAACGTATTTTTTTGTCTTGACAGACTAAAAAAATTATATCTCAAAATTTTCTTAACTGATTTAATATTTTTCAACTGTGTTGAAAAGAGATTCCTTTGGACTTTTTAAAAAGTACACACACTTTTATATTTTTTACGGAAATGTGTAAAATATTTAGATCTAAATACAAATTTTTATTATTTTTTTTCAATTTGTTTACAATTCAAGATCGTTTTTGACCGACACTTTAATTTGAAAACATATTTTTAAATATTTTTTTATTTTAGCTCATATTTTTATGAATAAAATAACATATGGAACGTTAAAATCAGAAAAAACTGACAAAAATAGATTTTTTTTCGTAAAAACAAAAATTCGTATTTTTAAGTAATGAGCGTCTGACTTCATAAAATTCGGTAGAGAGATTTTGGCTTGTAAGAAACTGATTTATGTTTCATTTTCTGAAGGAAGATTTTAAATCCTAAGAAACTTATGTCGAATTTCATCGCTATACTCTTCTTTTTAAGGCTGTAATGAACGTTAAAGTAATTTTCTGACCTTATATGGGGGATAGGGTCAATTATGGACCGATCCTCATAAAATAGAGAGAGTTTGGATCATATGAAACTTATTTATGTCGATTTTCATCGCTATACTTCCATTTTTAAAAGAGTTATGACTGTTAAAGCTGTTTTTCGGGGGAAACTTGTATGGGGGCTATGCGAAAACGTGGACCGATATTGCCCATTTTCAATACCAAACAAACCTTACCCATAGGTAATATTTCAACTCACTGGCTCTATCCGTTCGGAGTCTGTCGTGCTTTCAACAGACAGACAGACAAACGGACGGACATGGCTAAATCGTTTTAATATTTATTTTCTAATTACAACATGAACAAGTAAGAATGTTATATTCGGACATGCCGAATCTTATATCCCCACCATCATAGCTATATATTGGGGGTCAATTATGACCCAATCCTCATAAAATTTGGTATATGGGTTTCTGTTTCTATAGAATTTTATCGCTATATCGACATTTTAAAAACTGTTATCTATATGGGGGAAGGTTAATTATGGATCGATTTTTATAAAAATTTAGCAAAGTGATTTCGGTTACCATAAAATGAGCTTTTGACGAATTTCATTGCTGTAGTTGTTTTTTTATGCCAGCAATGTACCTTTTATAGGGGGAAAGGTTGCATATGGGACAATCCACAGCAAATTTATTGGAGAAATTTCGGTTTCTATAAAACATATTAATGTCGAATTTCATCGCTGTTCTCGTATTTTTAAATCAGTAACGATCGTTAAAGTCATTTCCTGAAGAGGACGTTATATGGGAGGTAGGCTCAGGGTCTATTATGAACCGATCGAGAGATTTCGGTTTGTATACATTTTTTTGCTATACTCGTATTTTAAAATCAGTAACAAGCGTCAAAGTCATTTTATGAAGAGGACCTTATATGGGAGGTAAGGTCAAAAATTTGTTAGAGAGATTTTGGTTGCTATAAAACTTTTTTATGTCTAATTTCATCACTGCTCATATTTTTAAGCCAGTAACGATCGTTAAATCTATTTTTAATAGAACTTTATATGGGGGTTAGAGCCAATAATTCGACCTATCATAAAATTTGGTAGGAAGATTTTAGTTTATGTAAAACTTGTTTATTTGGAATTTCATCGCTATACTGGTGTTTTTAAACCTGTTTAAACTGGATTCCAGAGAGAATTTAAGTGCATGCTTACACCAATAAAACAGAAATATGTGACCACTATTTTTAAAATCGATATCTTCCGATTTAAATGAAATTTGCACCGAGGTTAATACTATTGAATAGTAGGCCAGACGCAAATTTTCATCTCTACCGGTCAAGAACTGGTCACTGTTTCCAAAAAAAATTTAATTTTTTTTTTTCAATTGGCAACACTGTCATGTGTAAATAAACAAATTTTTGTGTGCTGTGTAAAATAATTAAAAATTGAAAGTTTAATAAAACATAGTAGTTTAACTTAATGAAAAACAATACTTTCTGTTAAAAGTGAATAAAAGTTATTTGGCTGCTGTTTTCTTTTGTTTAAAATATAAAAGAAATTACATTATTACAACACAACAACAACAAACTGTAATTGGTAGCACTGCGGCTGCTGTCTTTAATAATACTGTGTAGTTTCTCAATAAATAAACAACGTTTATATTGATTGCCGGACTGGATTTGTTTTTGGGTGCTTTTATTTGCAACATGGGTGCTTTTTATTTGCAACCTGGCTCTTCATTTGATGTTTTGGATTGTATTGTTTGTTTTGAGACACCTGTTGTTTTTTGTTTGCTGCCGCTTTTAGTATCAGAGCTGGGATTTACAGTGGATTCTTACTTTTGCTATGGCCCCACACAGTGATATATATAAATGCCCAAAATGTGTCAAGAATGTTACGAAGGGACAAAGAAGTGTTGGATGTGCCATTTGTGGTGAATATTTTCATCTTAATTTTGCATGTATTAGCATGGAGCAGTTCAACTTTTTATTAAAGAACAAAGTCCAGAAATTTATCTGCATTAGTTATACTAATAGTCCTAAAGTTTGTAATGTTCAAGAAGAATTAAGAAATGGTTTTGATGCATTAAAAGCTTCATTGGAAAAGGACTTTGAAGAAAAAATTGAAGCGTGTAAGGTTATGCTAAAGGAAAACCTGAAAGCCGGCCTAAGGTATATTAAAGAGAAGTTTGCAGATTTGTCCAATTCACAATTTATGAATAATTATAATTCATGCGATGTAGAAATAATTAAATCGGATTTAAAGCATTGCTTTGATGTTGTCAAAGTTGTAGATGATGCAACTAATAACAAAATGATGAGGCTTGAATCCCAGTCCAGTATTTTGGAAAGGAGATTAAACAGATCCAATATTATTATCAGAGGTTTACCTAAGAATATTAAAAACCTTCGTTCTCCCGTTTTAAAGATCTGTTCGTTGTGCAACGTGTCCGTAACTAATTCAACACTATACGTATTTTGCTGGTGGTAGAGCTGTCATTGTGAAGATTAATTCAGTCCAAGTTCGTGATAGTATCATGATTAACTATAATAATTCTCGAAATATAATGTTAAATGATGTCCTTCCTTTGTCTGTGCAGTCTTATGTAATTTTAAATGACCATTTAACCGACGCAGCAAAAAAATTGATATCGTTGTGTCGTAAGCTAAGAAATGAAATATTAAATACAACTTCCGAAATTATGATGTCCCTAAGGCGAATGTTACAATGACTGATCGATCTGTGAAGTTACTTTCTTATGAGCACTGTGTTGAGCTTCTTGGTGATATAAATGACTCTTCATTTTCATCAATTGATACGTCTAGTGTAAATTATATGCCAACTTAATTATTATAATTATTGATCTCATTTCCGCTTTTTCATTATTTTATATATGTACATATTAACTGTAACAGTTACTTTTATTTTATTTTTGTTTTTTGTTTTATATAAATGTACTTTTTATTATATTTATGTATGTGCATGTAATGGTTCTTTAAGGCCCAAATAGACTACACAAGCGGCTTGACAAATATACCAATATTTTACGTTTGTGAAAGCCTGTTGTGTAGTGTATGAGGGTGTTTCGTGTTTGTACAAATGCTTGCTGTTTATTTGTACCAAAATTAAAAAATTTCGATTTTAGAGGCCCAAATAGACTACACAAACGGCTTGACAAACATACCAATATTTTACGATTGTGCAAGCCTGTTGTGTAGTGTATGAGGGTGTTTCGTATTTGTACAAATGGTAGCTGTTTGTTTGTACAAAAATTTAAAAATTTTGATTTTTACATAAACATATTGAATTTTTGTAAAACCATTTGTATAGTTTATGTTCATTAATAACAAGTTTTTCAAAAAATTTTCATTTCTAAGAAAAATTGAGATCTGTACCTTTGAAAGTCTACAAAAAACGTGAAAAAATCGGTATTTGTACGAGCAATCTTTGCGTAGTGTGTGTGCAAATGTTTGATAAGCCGCTTGTGTAGTCTATTTGGGCCTTTACACAAACATATTGAATTTTTGTCTAACCACTTGTATGGTTTATATTCATTAATAAAAACCCTTTAAAAAAAATGACATTTCTAAGATAAATTGACATCTGTATCTTTGCAAGTCTACAAAAACCTGAAAAAATCGGTGTTTGTACGAGGAATGTTTGTGTAGTGTGTGTATGTTTGATAAGCCGCTTGTGTAGTCTATTTGGGCCTTTATGTATGTATGTATGTATGTATGTATGTATGTATGTATGTATGTATGTATGTATGTATGTATGTATGTATGTATGTATGTATGTATGTATGTATGTATGTATGTATGTATGTATGTATGTATGTATGTATGTATGTATGTATGTATGTATGTATGTATGTATGTATGTATGTATATGTATGTATGTATGTTTGTATGTATGTTTGTACAAATTTTACAATCACTTGCATAGCTCAGTTTTTGTTGAGCAGAATTATTGTTTTTATTATTTTTTTTACATTAATGTTTATATGCGCATATATAATTATGTTGATTTTTTTTTTTATTTGGCGTAGACAAGTATAATTTTTATTAGTCTGTTTTTAATTTTTAGTAGTTAAATAGCTACTATTGTATTATTTATTTTTCTGCTTTTAATTTTTAATTATTTTTAAGCGTTGCCAATTTTTATACATATTTCACTTCTATGTCTACTCAAGATAACCTTGGATTTATTGCGAGTGATAATACTTTTTTACGTTCCCAATTATGTAATCTTAATCAAAATTTTATTGTAGCTCATTTAAATTGTACTAGCCTAAATTTAAATCCTAACTCTACTAAATTTTCAGAGATGAAGCGTATTTTAGATGGTAATATTCTAGATGTTTTCGATTTCAGTGAGACTTGGTTGAGGGAAACAGTTTCTACTAGTGTTGTAGATATTTCAGGTTATGTCTGTCATAGGAATGATCGACCCTATGGAAGGGGTGGTGGTGTTGCCCTCTATATCTCTAGGAAAATTTAGCATAAAGTGAGCATTCATGTGTAGAAATTATGGAATTGTTAAGTGTCTGTTTGCTGAAGTTACTTTTGGTGATATTAAAATTTTGGTAGGGATCGTATATCTTCCTCATGGGGACTTTGTTTCCTTTGAGAGTGAAATATCTGATATTCTTGTTAGATATTCAAATAGTGTTATTATGGGTGATTTCAACAATAATTTGTTTGATTCGATTAAGTCCTTGGAGGTTAGAGATATTTGTAGGAGAATGAATCTTTCTCCTATTCACAATTCAATACCTACACATTTTGATGTTCGTCATAATTCATCATTTCTATTGGATTATTTTTTGTTGTCTTCTCCGGATTTGGTGGAGAAATTTGACCAATTTCAGTGTCTGGGAATAATTCGTCATTCCTTAATTTTTTTGTCGTTTAAGGTACCGCGACCGGTTGCTGCACAATTTTATGAATTCTATGATTATGATGCAGTCAACATGACCTCATTGGAAGCCATGATGTTGGATTGTGACTTTGGTGGCATGTATTTAACTGATAATGTTGATGAGCAATTGAGAATTTTAAATTAAAATATGCAGTTGTTACGTTCTGTTGTTCCTTTTAAACGGCGAATGTTTCGTACTCATGGTGATGATTGGATTAAGGCGCCTGAAATAGGTCATTTGTCATTTGTCAATTACAGACCTTGCCAATAAGGCATATTTACATAATACAAATGAAAATAAATATCTGGTAACCTTGTCATGAAGAACTAAACAAAATTATCTGTCTCGGAATTAAAATTTCGCAGTATTTGAACGAAATAAAAGTCAAACAAGTAAGAGTGTTATATTCGGCTATGCCGAATCTTATATACCCACCATCAAACCTCGTTTGACTAGAATGAAACTTACTTATGTCGAATTTCATCTATATACTCGTATTTTTTAGGCGTTAAAGTAATTTTTTGAAGGGGACCTTATATAGGGGGTAGTGTCAATTATGGGTCGATCCTAATATAATTTGGTAGACAGAATTTGTTTCGTATTAAATTTATTTGTGTCGAATTTCATCGCTACACTCGTATTTTTAAGCCATTAATGAGCGTTGCAGTCATTTTCTAAAGAGGACCTTATATGGGGGGTAGGGTCAATCATGGACCGATCCTCATAAAATTTTTTAGATAGATTTGGACTCGTATGAAACTTACTAATCTATATACTAGTATTTTTAAGCCAGTAATGAGCGTTAAAGTCATTTTCTGAAGGGAACCTTATATGGGGGGTAGGGTCAATTATGGACCGATCCTCATAAAATTTTGCATAATGATTTTGGATCATAAGAAACTTACTTATGTCGAATTTTATCGCTATATTCGTATTTTTAAACAAGTTATGGCTGTTAAAGCTGCTTTTCGAGGGGCCACTTGTATGGGGGCTATCAGAAAATGTGGACCGATATTGCCCATTTTCAATACCAAACAAACCTTACCTGTAAAAAATATTTATGTGAAATTTCAACCCTCTAGCTCTTTCCATTGGGACTCTATCGTGCTTTCAACAGCCAGACAGACAGACAGACGGACGGACAGACGGACAGACATGGCTAGATCGACTTAGAATTTAATGAGGACCCAGAATATATATACTTTTGTGGGTCTATGACCAATATTTCGATGTGTTACAAACGGAATGACAAAATCAATATACCCCCATCTTTTTTGATGGTGGGTATAAAAAAAGAAACATATGAAATATATAATTAAGTAACTATTTTATTAGATTGATATAATATAAAATAATCATCTAAATCAACTAATATCTTTGAAATTCAAAATTCGCATTACCGCGTGTAAACTTTCTTACATTGCCAAATCAAAAAATACAAACATAAAAATTATAAAAAAAACCTGAAAGTTTGACAAAGTACATAATTCAACAGAAAAAAACAATCATCTAAGTTTAAATAAAAAAATACCCAATTCAATAAAACTATAACATACAAATGATGTTAAATCAAAATTAGAATAACAACTACTAATAACTAATGTGTGCAAATAAAATGCCAAAGACAAATGATATATGTCCATACTGCAAAAAAAAAAAAAAATATTTGCAAAATAAAGGCTAGTATTGATTGTGTCATTTGCGGTATTTTTTCCCATGCGGAATGTGCAGGATTAACAGACTCACAAGTGGATTGGCTTTTTAAAAATCGCGATGTCAAGTTTACGTGTAAATATTGCTGTGAGAAGTCTAATACTTCTGCAAACATAATAACACCAAATAATATTTCTACTGCTGAATCACAGAACTCTAACAACATGCCTGAAAACCAAGATGATTTCAAAGCCATTCTAATGAACCTACAAAAATCTCTAGATGAACGTTTCAATAAACTGGATGATCGTTTCAATAATATAGACACGAAAATTAATGCCAAAATAAAACAAGAATTATCTTTGGATTTAAAAAATATTAAAGCTGATGTAAAAAATTGTTATTCAATGGTCAACACTATTGACAAATCTTTTCAATTTATCCCCAGCTTGCCACAAACTGGATTTTTATATAAGTCAACTTCGCCCGAAGAAAATTAATAAGAAACTTAAACTTATCAATCAAATGGATGCCCCCAAAACTCTTATTACTAAATTAAATGATGTGGCTTCCGGTGGGTTAGTGGTTAGTGTTCTAGTCTGGTAGATCGGAGGTGGTGGGTTCAATTCCCACCTGAGGCACAACAGGCCCGATAGAGGCCTAGGTGTATTTCTTCGGATTTGATGTATATACATCCTCCTTTCAAACTAACTAACTAACTAAATTAAATGATTCTGTCATAACTTTGGACTTTAAACAATGTTCCAGTTGGTTGGACAAATCAGAAAACCAAATACGTCTTAATAGTAGCCGCACATATTTTTTGATGAAAATTTTATTTTTTTATTTATTTTTCCTTATATGTATATATTATGTATATATATTTATCATTGTAAATTATTGCCGTATTCTTAATTTAAAACTAATTTAAAATTAATTCAAAATGTATTATTAATTTTATTTAACCAGTATAATCATCTTTTTAGGGTTGAATATTTTAAAATTTTTAATTTTATTTCTTGGTGATCATATTGGTTATATACATATGTATTTCTTATTTCCGATGACTTTTCTTTATGATTTATTATCAAACCATAAATAACACTTCATTACCCAATAAATTATCTTTTCACCTCTAACTATCTTTTCGCCTCTTTTTTTTCATTCTTACCTTTTTCTAACTATGTTTTCTAATCTTGGTAAAACAATTTCCAATAATTCCTTGTTCCTTAAACATTTACACAACAGAAAAGAAAATTTTAATATTGGCCACATTAACATGCAAAGTATTAACACAGGAAATAACTCGTGTAAATTATACGAGTTAGAATCAATTTTAGAAGGACAGTTCTTGGACATAGTAGGCATAAGTGAATCTTGGCTTAAACCCTTTATTTTGGACGACGTTATCAATATTCCAGGATATCAAATAATTAGGAGTGAACGCATCGGTTCTAGGGGAGGAGGCTTATTGTTTTATGTTAGGAACGGAATTTCATGAACAGCATGAAATGTTTGGGTGTTACTTTAGATAAATATTTGCTATTCGATAAGCATTAAATACAATATTTGCGAAAATTACTTTCATGTTGAAGAGGTTATAATACACCGTCCGACACACAGTGGTATAGGAAAAAAAAAAAGAGGGAAATAATTCGGTAACTTCTAAACGGTTAATCCGATTTTAATGAAATTTGGTATGCACAAAGAGGAGGTGTTGTCGAGTTTAGGTTTTGAACTTGGACCTTATAGGCCAACCAGGGGCCCGGCGGGGGGTCCTCAAATTAGGACACCTCGGCTATGTTAAATTTTTAAAACGATCCTATTTCTTCATTTGAGTTCCGATTTAAAAAAAATTTCGTATATAGAATCTCCTCATCGAGCACTATAAAGCAGTAAATTATCTCTTATAGTTTAGGAGATATTCGCATTTGAAAATTAAAATTTTAAAATTTTTACCGTCCTTACTTTAGTTTTTTTGATAATAGCGGCTCCAAATATTCCCGATTTTCGCCATTTTTTTTTATTCGCTTAACAACAAGTTTATATATCAAGCAGTGAAAGAATTATGTAAAAATCATGACTGAGTCCAAAGTTATAGGCATTTTAATTTAAAAAATAAAAAAAGGCTATTTTTTGTAATTTTTTTGGGAAAAAAGTATCTTTTTCTTTTTAAGTTATCTAAAAAGTTTCTAAGAAGATGTATATAGAATTTATACTTTTTGGAAAGCTGACTTTACATAAAGTACGATAAATGAAACAAAACCTAAAAATTTTTGATACCGAGGGGACCAGGTCCATCCAAAAAAACCCTATTTTTTATGGAAAATTCAATTTTGAGCAAAAATTCTCAAATCGCATAGTCGATATCAAATTATAGTGACCTGTTTTATATGACCCAATATGTTCTTAATCATTTTGTAACGGGTTTCGATAACCCCGCCCCTGGTATGGATATAATAGGCAAAAAACCAAAAAATCCCATTTTTGGGATTTTTTAAAACTTTTTTAGGAATTCCGGGATTTCTAATAAGAAAATTGAAAAATTTGTATCTTCGCAAAAACTGAATAAAAAACATTTTTTAATTTTTTTTTAAAAAAGTATTCCATATACATATGTAACAAATTTAAAAGTTAACCTTATGTATGAAAATAATAGTGCTATGTAAATTTTCTAAAAGATGTTGAATTTTCCCTAATTAATTTGTCACTTAAAAAACATTAGGTAGGCATGTTATATATCAATGGAAAGGTAATTTTGTCTATTTTTCAAAACTGTATATAATTTTTGAAAATAAAAAAATTCGCGGAATACTTAAAAAAAAAAAATTAAAAAATGTTTTTTATTCAGTTTTTTTCAAATTGCAATAAAAATTTTATTTATGAATATTTTTTGATGAAATTTTACAGTTAGGTAGATTTTTTTACTTAAAATCCAAAATTAAATAAAAATTTCGAATTTTCTTATTAGAAATCCCGGAATTCCCAAAAAAGTTTTAAAAAATCCCAAAAATGGGATTTTTTGGTTTTTTGCCTATTATATCCATACCAGGGGCGGGGTTATCGAAACCCGTTACAAAATGATTAAGAACATATTGGGTCATATAAAACAGGTCACTATAATTTGATATCGACTATGCGATTTGAGAATTTTTGCTCAAAATTGAATTTTCCATAAAAAATAGGGTTTTTTTGGATGGACCTGGTCCCCTCGGTATCAAAAATTTTTAGGTTTTGTTTCATTTATCGTACTTTATGTAAAGTCAGCTTTCCAAAAAGTATAAATTCTATATACATCTTCTTAGAAACTTTTTAGATAACTTAAAAAGAAAAAGATACTTTTTTCCCAAAAAAATTACAAAAAATCGCTTTTTTTTATTTTTTAAATTAAAATGCCTATAACTTTGGACTCAGTCATGATTTTTACATAATTCTTTCACTGCTTGATATATAAACTTGTTGTTAAGCGAATAAAAAAATGGCGAAAATCGGGAATATTTGGACCCGCTATTATCAAAAAAACTAAAGTAAGGACGGTAAAAATTTTAAAATTTTAATTTTCAAATGCGAATATCTCCTAAACTATAAGAGATAATTTACTGCTACGACAATATTTTTTATAGTGCTCGATGAGGAGATTCTATATACGATTTTTTTTTTAAATCGGAACTCAAATGAAGAAATAGGATCGTTTTAAAAATTTAACATAGCCGAGGTGTCCTAATTTGAGGACCCCCCGCCGGGCCCCTGGTTGGCCTATAAGGTCTAAATTCAAAACCTAAACTCTTTGTGCATACCAAATTTCATTAAAATCGGATTAACCGTTTAGAAGTTACCGAATTATTTCCCTCTTTTTGTTTTCCTATACCACTGTGCGACAGAGAAAAAATGCGTTAGACACGAACCGAATGATATATGTATGTCTGAAACTATAAATTTAATGGAGAAAAACTGCGTTTTTTGTTTTTCATTTCGTGATCCTGTGTCCTTTTTAAAGGACTTCAAAGTTTTAAAAAGTATATTTTTCAAAAAATATTTTTAAATACTTCTACTGATCAAACAACGCCAAATTTGATGTCAAGCGAACAAGAAGAGTTGGAGAATATTGTGTATTATTTTTATTTTAGACTTTAATATCTATTTAAATCCTTTAATATCTATTTTGGTTTTCAATATTATTTTTTTAAGTATTTTTGAAAGATATTTTTTATATCTTTTGATCCTGACAGAATCAATTAATAATAACACAAAATATTTTTCAACTCTTCTTGTTCGCTTGACATCAAATTTGGCATTGTTTAATCAGTAGAAGTATTTTAAAATATTTTTTGAAAAATATACCTTTTAAAACTTTGAAGTCCTTTAAAAAGAACACAGGATCACGAAATGGAAAACTAAAAACGCAGTTTTACTCTATTAAATTTATAGTTTCAGACGTATATCATCCGGTTCGTGTCTAATTTTGAGTGTCGGACGGTGTAATATTGGTATATATTTGCCTACTAATGTTAGAGTTATATTAGGACACACTATTTTAATGCAACACATCTTGTATTGTTTAGAAGTTCTTCAAGGATGTTCGATAGGCGAACACTTAAAATTGAGAAGAGTAACTCGCCGAATAATGAGATATGTTTATAAATTACGATCACACTTCATTTTATGAAAATAAATTTCTCGGTTGCAGTTTTCCTGATTATGCAAAAATAAGATCGTTAACATTGTTTTATAAGATTATCAAATATAGAAAACCACTGAATTTATATAAATTATTTAACTTTTCTGACAGTTCCAGAAATACACAGATAATTCTACCAAGAATAACATGTTCTTCTTACGAAAAATCCTTTTTGGTTAGAATTGGAAGAATTTAGAACAAACCTCCATCTAGACCAGGGGTCGGCAAACTATGGCTCGCGAGCCAAATGCGGCTCTTTGGATGTGGAGCTGTGGCTCTTTAGTTTCATACACACATTTTATTTATTTTATAAAAAAATATTTATATATTTTAAAATTTTTCGGAATCGATTAACGAGCAGTGTATTAATACTAACAAAACAATTCGCAAAAGTTTCTACATTATACATACACAACTTTTTAACTTTACTTTGCTTAATCGTTCTGTACACGAACGAAACAAAAACATATACTTTTTGAGTGAGAAAGAAAGAAAACAACACAATTAGCTTTTCGCTCATTTCCTTGATTTTACAATCGTACATTTGAGAATAAATCCTCATTGAACCATTTGGAATTGGTATTGGATCTCTTTTAAAAGCAAGTTGGAAGAGTTAGGTAAAAAGCCAACTAATAAATGAAAATTTAGAGTCATTTTTGAAACTTTAAACAACAAGTTATGATCCAATCTTTCTAAAGCTATACAAACCTATCACTCCCATTGAATTTGTTCCATGTACAAATTAATATTGTAAGAAAATTTTTAATTCTTTAAAGTGTTAATTGAAAAGTTCCTAAAAACAAACAAACAAACTCCTACGAAGTGCATTAAATAAGATGTAGAACATGATCATACATAAGTTCAAGGAACTCTCTATTCCATTTTATTATGAATTCTTTCCCTGTACTTTCTCAATTATTCTATTCTTTCCATACTATCTTAAATCTTTTTGTTCTCATCTTTCCAAAATTTCTATAATTAAAATTAATAATTATTAATTGTAGGCTCGATTGTAAAAAGGAATTTTAAATAAAAAGAAATAAAAAGTAATTGGAGAATATTCTGTCGGTGTAGAAATAAGGCTAAGTCAGTTATTAGAAAATATAAGAGAAGGGCGCATAGTGCATTGTTCGAAGATGGTGACAGTAAGTCAACTGCTGTTGGTTATGATCGTTTTACGCTCAAGTTTCTTAGACTTTTGATGCCATTAGTTGGTAATCATATATTGCATTTAGTTAATATGATTTTAACTACTTCAACTTTTCCATTGTTATGGAAAATTGCTAAGGTTATTCATATAAGGAAGAACAGTATTTTAATTCGTGATGAATTTAGACCTATATCTTTATTGTCTATCTTATCAAAGATGGTTGAGCATCTAATGAAGATTCAACTTGTTCAACATATTGATGAAAATCAACTGCTTCATGATTGTCAATCGGGTTTTAGGTGCAATAGTAGTACAACATCCTTGCTTCTTGGTTTAACTGACAAACGCTTTTGCTAAAGCCTTTGCTTTTAATTAATAAGTTACATAGATATTATGGTTTCTCCAGGTCAGCTTGTAGGTTAATATATTCTTATCTATCTAATAGAATGCAGTATGTTTATTGTAATTGTCGTTGTTCTGGAATGCTGCCACTTTATAGTGGAGTTATGCAGGGATCTGTTCTTGGTCCGCTACTTTTCATTATTTTTATGAATGATCTTTTCAGTATGGTTTCTGGTAATATATGTCTTCCATTTTTATTTGCGGATGATGTTCTGCTGCTGTTCGGAGGTGATGCTGTGTTTCCTGACGTTTTGCAAAGTATGATTAACTTTACTGTTGGACTACTTTTGAATTGGGTTACTGATAATCGCCTTTCTATAAATACGGATAAGCCTAAGGCAATGTTTTTCAGTAAATGTTGTGGTTAAAATGTTTTTCTGTTAACTTTGATGGTATAATGATAAAGTTTGTTGATAGACTTAAGTGTCTTGGTGTAATTATTGATGCTGATTTGAGCTTTGAGTTTGGTTTGAAATTTGTTGCAATTTTATAGATTATATAAATTGCAGACTCCAGGGTTTTTAATTAGTTTGTTTTAATTCTGTAGATCTACTAGGAGTAGACAGCTGAAAATACCTAAACTGACACCGATATTGGAACGTTCGTTTTGTGTTAGAATGACACGTGCTTATAACAAGTTGCCTATTTCCTTGAGAACGTTTGATATTTCTGCTAATACGTATAGAATGAAACTATTTCAATAACTCGCTTGTAATCGTAGGTATTGTTGAATTAAATTTTTTTTGTGAAATTTGTTTCTGGTTATATCTTTGTATTATTCTTGCACATGATGAGTATTTCGTGGTTGGATTTTGTTTGCTATTTTTAGATTGTTATTCTGGTTTTTCTTAGAATTTGGCAAATTTATTGAATGTCTTGCAATGTGCTCTTTTATGGTTTGTGGTAGTGTCCTGATTTCTTGATTTTTGTATGTTACATTGTAATTTTTACTTGTAATTTTTGACATATGATGCGATATGTTGATGTATTTTGATGTGGTGTAGGTGCCTGATTGCTTTTTTTATTAGGTAGATTGGCAATATGTGAATGTTTGTATTGTGTTTGCATGGATGACTTTTTTTAAAGGGACAATCATTATGTTGTATGGTTTTATTATGGGAAAATTTCATGATGTTTTTAAAGAAATTAAATTTTATCTTTTATTACAGCTCTATATTTAATTGCATTTGTACTCTTCATTATCCTATGGTAGTGGACTGGGTGGTTGTGGCTTCTATTTAACTGATCAATATTGTTTTATTTTTCTTATCATCATTTTAGGATGGGTGATTTTCAGTGTCCCAGTTTAAAATGTGGTTCTTGTTCGGGAATCATGCTTTGTATGATAGTGGGAAACTCAGCATTACTTTCTTAATAGCAGCTTTTCATTACCTGTGTTATATAATGTAGGATCCATATTGTTTGATTGCATTTTGAATGATATTTCATGCTCTGGTGAACAGTGGTGTATTATATATGGGTTTCTCTTAACCATAACATTAAATTTCTAAATTCTACAATGACGACTACTTTTATTACATATTGTGTTTTGTGATTGATATATAGCTCGCTGTTTGGGCATATGATTTGTAATATTATAGGATTTAAAAAAAACAATAGTTTTTTACATAATATCCTTTGTTAGGAATTTTATATCCTTTTATTTATCAGTTGCTCATTTTGTATTGTAGTGGTGATTCTATTTCATCTGATCTTTGATTGCCAATATTTGGGTTTGCCTTTTTGTTTTGAAAGTTGGAATTTCATTTTTATTTGACGTTTTGATAGGGGTATCTTATATGGATTAAGATTTGTTAGTGCTTTTTTTACAGTGTTTTTGTTCATATTGGATTATTGCTTAGCATTTTTCAATATGTTGTAAGAGAGGAGGTTGTCTTGTATTAATGGGGTGTGGTGGGATTGCAGTAGTTGGTATTAGTAGTTTAAGTTGTTTGAGTGTGGATCTTTCATTGCTTCACATATTGTTTTATTCTCGGGCAAGGTTGATAACATTTTATTTGTATTTATAGTGCTGAGGGAGTTTTTATCTTTTGATGTGTGGAATTATCTTTAATGTTTGATTAATCCTCAGATTGTTTATAGTGAGTCTATATAGTGAGTCTTGGTCTTTGGGAGAGATATTTTTGGTAGTATTTTTGCCATCGGATAAGCCATTTTTATTTTTATAGTTTTCATCTTCATATTGTTCTATTATTTGTTAATATACGTGAGTTCTTTACTTTATTTTCAATTAATTTATTTGGTTTATTTCCTATTCTGTCAGGAGTCTTTAAATTGTTTTTTTCTGTTGTGCGAATTGTTCTATGGTTTGGACTCTATTTGCAATTAGATGTCTATTTCAGTTGTTGTTCCTCTTATCATTTTGTTTATTATCTGTTGCAGTTTTTAATGGATACTTAGTTTAATGTAATCATTGGTATTTCATTTTTAAATAAATTTTTTTTTTCAATATTTTGTGTTTTTTATATGTCACTCATTTTCTTCTCTTGAATTGTGGGTTTTAGAGGTTATTTGGTTGTATTATGGTCGTATATTCTTAGAAGAGTTGGTGAGTTGTCATGGTGTTTTTTTGACATATTAGCTACTGATTGAATTGTTAGTCTTAGACATTTTGTTGAGACGTCTAAAATATTTTACTTTGAAGTTTTTATTTGCGGATAGTGCGTTGTCATTGAATTGGTAAACGGAGTAGGTTTATTTTTCTTGCAGACATTTTTTATCTTGATTTCTTGTCGTATTTTACAATTGTTGTTGTACTTACTTCTGATTACAATATTTGAATGTGGAGCTTGGTTTGAGATATTTGCTTTTTTGTGACTTTGTTTTCTATGTTGGGTAGTAATTCCTATTTTCTTGTATAGCTAGGGGTGAGTTTGACTAACAGGCTCTCATATTCTTGTTCTTTCAACTTTTTAGAGATTGGGAATTACATTTCTATCTCTTAAATTGGTGAATTATTTTTATGGCAGGGATACAGTATCCTGACTTTGGTGCAGATTGTTTTTCTTGGCTGGTTTTGTTGAACTTCCATTATTAATCTTTTGGCGTTTTGAGTTAGGATTTAAATTTGGCGGTACAACTTTTAATATTTTTTTCAAAATTATTTTATAAATTATTTTATTATTAATAAGTTATTTTTTATTTTTAATTATTTGTTATATGATTATATTTTTTATGACTAAATTCTTTTTTTTAAGTAGAAATTTGTAACCGATTATGGCCAATGGCTAGGTTTATTTGGAAATAAATTAAATTAAAATTAAATGGGCTCTTTTTTGATCAGAAGAAAGCTTGTCCCTTAAGGGCTTTATAGTCGGATATCTATCTAAAAATATTTTTTCACTCAAGAATAAGTTTTTTTCAATATTTTGCACTTCATTTTCCCCTATTTTTTTTAAAGGGATGTTTTTTGCATTTTTTTCCTCAAAGGAAAGCTTACCCCATTTCCTATAAGAGCTTTGTGCATAGAATAGGTATAAATCAGTTTTCTGAAGACCCCAGATATCTTTGGGATCCAAATCTTCAATAATTCTATCTGACATGCTTTCGAGAAGTTTCGTATTTAAAATCAGAAAAATCCGTCCATAAACAACGGAGATATAAGCAAAAATCCGAGAAAACCTCTGAAAATTTCATAAAAAATAAGCAACAACAACACTGCTTATTCATTGCGTTGTGTATTTTGTTTTTTTGATTATTTCGTTTCGTATGTTTGAATGGCTGTGTGTTTCATTGCCATGTGTATGTTGTTTTTGTTTCTTGGTGTATTCAGTTTCGTATGTTTGGATGGCTGTGTGTTTCATTGCCTTGTGTATATTGTTTTTGTTTCTTAGTGTATTCGTATGTTTGGATGCCTGTTGGTTTCATTGCGTTGTGTATTTTGTTTTTGTTTTTTTGTGTACTTCGTTTCGTATGTTTTGGATGTCTGTTGGTTTTACTGCCTTCTGTATTTAGTGTGTTTATTTCGTTTAGCGTTGTTGTTGTTTATTTTGTTTAGCTATTACTATAATAATGATATTGTCGTGAAAATGAAATAAATTTAAATTTTATAAAATTGATATTTTTTAAATACACTATGGTGAAGGGTATATAAGATTCGGCACAGCCGAATATAGCACTCTTACTTGTGTTGTATTTAAATTCGGCTGGATGTATTTTAGTAAGGGGTACAACATTAGCTACTGTTTTCTAAAAAAAATCGAATAATTAAAAATTAATTAATTTATTTATAGTTTTGTATAAATAAAAACATTACCTTTCATGAACATTTTTTAAATCATTACTATAACTTGGAATTAAGAATATTAGGATCATATGATAGGTCATAGAAAGACCTGGTGCTAATAACTAAAAAAGTACCTATAGTTAGAATAATTAGATCCAAAGCTATATGAAAATTAATAAAATTGTATTTAAAAAAGGTGGTTTAAAAATATCTGATTTTAATATTAAATATCTTATATCGGCAATTTCGTGTCAAGTGACCTAAGTCAAAAAATCGATTTGGATGCAATTTGCACCAAAGATAGTATATTAGATAGTAGGCCAGCTCTGTCGATCAAGAACTGCAGGAGTTAGAGGTCATACAATTTTTTTTTTTCAAATGAATGTAACTTTTCACCTATTGGTCCTAGCAAAACTTGTCCAAATCAGTTTTGAGTTAAAACCTTATTTTTTGACAGATATCCCGCTCGTAACGGGTTTCGATAACCCCGCCCCTGGTATGGATATAATAGGCAAAAAACCAAAAAATCCCATTTTTGGGATTTTTTATAACTTTTTTAGGAATTCCGGGATTTCTAATAAGAAAATTGAAAAATTTGTATCTTCGCAAAAACTGAATAAAAAACATTTTTTAATTTTTTTTTAAAAAAGTATTCCATATACATATGTAACAAATTTAAAAGTTAACCTTATGTATGAAAATAATAGTGCTATGTAAATTTTGTAAAAGATGTTGAATTTTCCCTAATTAATTTGTCACTTAAAAAACATTAGGTAGGCATGTTATATATCAATGGAAAGGTAATTTTGTCTATTTTTCAAAACTGTATATAATTTTTGAAAATAAAAAAATTCGCGGAATACTTTAAAAAAAAAAAAATTAAAAAATGTTTTTTATTCATTTTTTTTCAAATTGCAATAAAAATTTTATTTATGAATATTTTTTGATGAAATTTTACAGTTAGGTAGATTTTTTTACTTAAAATCCAAAATTAAATAAAAATTTCGAATTTTCTTATTAGAAATCCCGGAATTCCCAAAAAAGTTTTAAAAAATCCCAAAAATGGGATTTTTTGGTTTTTTGCCTATTATATCCATACCAGGGGCGGGGTTATCGAAACCCGTTACAAAATGATTAAGAACATATTGGGTCATATAAAACAGGTCACTATAATTTGATATCGACTATGCGATTTGAGAATTTTTGCTCAAAATTGAATTTTCCATAAAAAATAGGGTTTTTTTGGATGGACCTGGTCCCCTCGGTATCAAAAATTTTTAGGTTTTGTTTCATTTATCGTACTTTATGTAAAGTCAGCTTTCCAAAAAGTATAAATTCTATATACATCTTCTTAGAAACTTTTTAGATAACTTAAAAAGAAAAAGATACTTTTTTCCCAAAAAAATTACAAAAAATCGCTTTTTTTATTTTTTAAATTAAAATGCCTATAACTTTGGACTCAGTCATGATTTTTACATAATTCTTTCACTGCTTGATATATAAACTTGTTGTTAAGCGAATAAAAAAATGGCGAAAATCGGGAATATTTGGACCCGCTATTATCAAAAAAACTAAAGTAAGGACGGTAAAAATTTTAAAATTTTAATTTTCAAATGCGAATATCTCCTAAACTATAAGAGATAATTTACTGCTACGACAATATTTTTTATAGTGCTCGATGAGGAGATTCTATATACGAAATTTTTTTTAAATCGGAACTCAAATGAAGAAATAGGATCGTTTTAAAAATTTAACATAGCCGAGGTGTCCTAATTTGAGGACCCCCCGCCGGGCCCCTGGTTGGCCTATAAGGTCTAAATTCAAAACCTAAACTCTTTGTGCATACCAAATTTCATTAAAATCGGATTAACCGTTTAGAAGTTACCGAATTATTTCCCTCTTTTTGTTTTCCTATACCACTGTGCGACAGAGAAAAAATGCGTTAGACACGAACCGAATGATATATGTATGTCTGAAACTATAAATTTAATGGAGAAAAACTGCGTTTTTTGTTTTTCATTTCGTGATCCTGTGTCCTTTTTAAAGGACTTCAAAGTTTTAAAAAATATATTTTTCAAAAAATATTTTTAAATACTTCTACTGATCAAACAACGCCAAATTTGATGTCAAGCGAACAAGAAGAGTTGGAGAATATTGTGTATTATTTTTATTTTAGACTTTAATATCTATTTAAATCCTTTAATATCTATTTTGGTTTTCAATATTATTTTTTTAAGTATTTTTGAAAGATATTTTTTATATCTTTTGATCCTGACAGAATCAATTAATAATAACACAAAATATTTTTCAACTCTTCTTGTTCGCTTGACATCAAATTTGGCATTGTTTAATCAGTAGAAGTATTTTAAAATATTTTTTGAAAAATATACCTTTTAAAACTTTGAAGTCCTTTAAAAAGAACACAGGATCACGAAATGGAAAACTAAAAACGCAGTTTTACTCTATTAAATTTATAGTTTCAGACGTATATCATCCGGTTCGTGTCTAATTTTGAGTGTCGGACGGTGTAATATTGGTATATATTTGCCTACTAATGTTAGAGTTATATTAGGACACACTATTTTAATGCAACACATCTTGTATTGTTTAGAAGTTCTTCAAGGATGTTCGATAGGCGAACACTTAAAATTGAGAAGAGTAACTCGCCGAATAATGAGATATGTTTATAAATTACGATCACACTTCATTTTATGAAAATAAATTTCTCGGTTGCAGTTTTCCTGATTATGCAAAAATAAGATCGTTAACATTGTTTTATAAGATTATCAAATATAGAAAACCACTGAATTTATATAAATTATTTAACTTTTCTGACAGTTCCAGAAATACACAGATAATTCTACCAAGAATAACATGTTCTTCTTACGAAAAATCCTTTTTGGTTAGAATTGGAAGAATTTAGAACAAACCTCCATCTAGACCAGGGGTCGGCAAACTATGGCTCGCGAGCCAAATGCGGCTCTTTGGATGTGGAGCTGTGGCTCTTTAGTTTCATACACACATTTTATTTATTTTATAAAAAAATATTTATATATTTTAAAATTTTTCGGAATCGATTAACGAGCAGTGTATTAATACTAACAAAACAATTCGCAAAAGTTTCTACATTATACATACACAACTTTTTAACTTTACTTTGCTTAATCGTTCTGTACACGAACGAAACAAAAACATATACTTTTTGAGTGAGAAAGAAAGAAAACAACACAATTAGCTTTTCGCTCATTTCCTTGATTTTACAATCGTACATTTGAGAATAAATCCTCATTGAACCATTTGGAATTGGTATTGGATCTCTTTTAAAAGCAAGTTGGAAGAGTTAGGTAAAAAGCCAACTAATAAATGAAAATTTAGAGTCATTTTTGAAACTTTAAACAACAAGTTATGATCCAATCTTTCTAAAGCTATACAAACCTATCACTCCCATTGAATTTGTTCCATGTACAAGTTAATATTGTAAGAAAATTTTTAATTCTTTAAAGTGTTAATTGAAAAGTTCCTAAAAACAAACAAACAAACTCCTACGAAGTGCATTAAATAAGATGTAGAACATGATCATACATAAGTTCAAGGAACTCTCTATTCCATTTTATTATGAATTCTTTCCCTGTACTTTCTCAATTATTCTATTCTTTCCATACTATCTTAAATCTTTTTGTTCTCATCTTTCCAAAATTTCTATAATTAAAATTAATAATTATTAATTGTAGGCTCGATTGTAAAAAGGAATTTTAAATAAAAAGAAATAAAAAGTAATTGGAGAATATTCTGTCGGTGTAGAAATAAGGCTAAGTCAGTTATTAGAAAATATAAGAGAAGGGCGCATAGTGCATTGTTCGAAGATGGTGACAGTAAGTCAACTGCTGTTGGTTATGATCGTTTTACGCTCAAGTTTCTTAGACTTTTGATGCCATTAGTTGGTAATCATATATTGCATTTAGTTAATATGATTTTAACTACTTCAACTTTTCCATTGTTATGGAAAATTGCTAAGGTTATTCATATAAGGAAGAACAGTATTTTAATTCGTGATGAATTTAGACCTATATCTTTATTGTCTATCTTATCAAAGATGGTTGAGCATCTAATGAAGATTCAACTTGTTCAACATATTGATGAAAATCAACTGCTTCATGATTGTCAATCGGGTTTTAGGTGCAATAGTAGTACAACATCCTTGCTTCTTGGTTTAACTGACAAACGCTTTTGCTAAAGCCTTTGATAGAGTAAATCATTTGCTTTTAATTAATAAGTTACATAGATATTATGGTTTCTCCAGGTCAGCTTGTAGGTTAATATATTCTTATCTATCTAATAGAATGCAGTATGTTTATTGTAATTGTCGTTGTTCTGGAATGCTGCCACTTTATAGTGGGGTTATGCAGGGATCTGTTCTTGGTCCGCTACTTTTCATTATTTTTATGAATGATCTTTTCAGTATGGTTTCTGGTAATATATGTCTTCCATTTTTATTTGCGGATGATGTTCTGCTGCTGTTCGGAGGTGATGCTGTGTTTCCTGACGTTTTGCAAAGTATGATTAACTTTACTGTTGGACTACTTTTGAATTGGGTTACTGATAATCGCCTTTCTATAAATACGGATAAGCCTAAGGCAATGTTTTTCAGTAAATGTTGTGGTTAAAATGTTTTTCTGTTAACTTTGATGGTATAATGATAAAGTTTGTTGATAGACTTAAGTGTCTTGGTGTAATTATTGATGCTGATTTGAGCTTTGAGTTTGGTTTGAAATTTGTTGCAATTTTATAGATCATATAAATTGCAGACTCCAGGGTTTTTAATTAGTTTGTTTTAATTCTGTAGATCTACTAGGAGTAGACAGCTGAAAATACCTAAACTGACACCGATATTGGAACGTTCGTTTTGTGTTAGAATGACACGTGCTTATAACAAGTTGCCTATTTCCTTGAGAACGTTTGATATTTCTGCTAATACGTATAGAATGAAATTTTTCAATAACTCGCTTGTAATCGTAGGTATTGTTGAATTAAATTTTTTTTGTGAAATTTGTTTCTGGTTATATCTTTGTATTATTCTTGCACATGATGAGTATTTCGTGGTTGGATTTTGTTTGCTATTTTTAGATTGTTATTCTGGTTTTTCTTAGAATTTGGCAAATTTATTGAATGTCTTGCAATGTGCTCTTTTATGGTTTGTGGTAGTGTCCTGATTTCTTGATTTTTGTATGTTACATTGTAATTTTTACTTGTAATTTTTGACATATGATGCGATATGTTGATGTATTTTGATGTGGTGTAGGTGCCTGATTGCTTTTTTTATTAGGTAGATTGGCAATATGTGAATGTTTGTATTGTGTTTGCATGGATGACTTTTTTTAAAGGGACAATCATTATGTTGTATGGTTTTATTATGGGAAAATTTCATGATGTTTTTAAAGAAATTAAATTTTATCTTTTATTACAGCTCTATATTTAATTGCATTTGTACTCTTCATTATCCTATGGTAGTGGACTGGGTGGTTGTGGCTTCTATTTAACTGATCAATATTGTTTTATTTTTCTTATCATCATTTTAGGATGGGTGATTTTCAGTGTCCCAGTTTAAAATGTGGTTCTTGTTCGGGAATCATGCTTTGTATGATAGTGGGAAACTCAGCATTACTTTCTTAATAGCAGCTTTTCATTACCTGTGTTATATAATGTAGGATCCATATTGTTTGATTGCATTTTGAATGATATTTCATGCTCTGGTGAACAGTGGTGTATTATATATGGGTTTCTCTTAACCATAACATTAAATTTCTAAATTCTACAATGACGACTACTTTTATTACATATTGTGTTTTGTGATTGATATATAGCTCGCTGTTTGGGCATATGATTTGTAATATTATAGGATTTAAAAAAAACAATAGTTTTTTACATAATATCCTTTGTTAGGAATTTTATATCCTTTTATTTATCAGTTGCTCATTTTGTATTGTAGTGGTGATTCTATTTCATCTGATCTTTGATTGCCAATATTTGGGTTTGCCTTTTTGTTTTGAAAGTTGGAATTTCATTTTTATTTGACGTTTTGATAGGGGTATCTTATATGGATTAAGATTTGTTAGTGCTTTTTTTACAGTGTTTTTGTTCATATTGGATTATTGCTTAGCATTTTTCAATATGTTGTAAGAGAGGAGGTTGTCTTGTATTAATGGGGTGTGGTGGGATTGCAGTAGTTGGTATTAGTAGTTTAAGTTGTTTGAGTGTGGATCTTTCATTGCTTCACATATTGTTTTATTCTCGGGCAAGGTTGATAACATTTTATTTGTATTTATAGTGCTGAGGGAGTTTTTATCTTTTGATGTGTGGAATTATCTTTAATGTTTGATTAATCCTCAGATTGTTTATAGTGAGTCTATATAGTGAGTCTTGGTCTTTGGGAGAGATATTTTTGGTAGTATTTTTGCCATCGGATAAGCCATTTTTATTTTTATAGTTTTCATCTTCATATTGTTCTATTATTTGTTAATATACGTGAGTTCTTTACTTTATTTTCAATTAATTTATTTGGTTTATTTCCTATTCTGTCAGGAGTCTTTAAATTGTTTTTTTCTGTTGTGCGAATTGTTCTATGGTTTGGACTCTATTTGCAATTAGATGTCTATTTCAGTTGTTGTTCCTCTTATCATTTTGTTTATTATCTGTTGCAGTTTTTAATGGATACTTAGTTTAATGTAATCATTGGTATTTCATTTTTAAATAAATTTTTTTTTTCAATATTTTGTGTTTTTTATATGTCACTCATTTTCTTCTCTTGAATTGTGGGTTTTAGAGGTTATTTGGTTGTATTATGGTCGTATATTCTTAGAAGAGTTGGTGAGTTGTCATGGTGTTTTTTTGACATATTAGCTACTGATTGAATTGTTAGTCTTAGACATTTTGTTGAGACGTCTAAAATATTTTACTTTGAAGTTTTTATTTGCGGATAGTGCGTTGTCATTGAATTGGTAAACGGAGTAGGTTTATTTTTCTTGCAGACATTTTTTATCTTGATTTCTTGTCGTATTTTACAATTGTTGTTGTACTTACTTCTGATTACAATATTTGAATGTGGAGCTTGGTTTGAGATATTTGCTTTTTTGTGACTTTGTTTTCTATGTTGGGTAGTAATTCCTATTTTCTTGTATAGCTAGGGGTGAGTTTGACTAACAGGCTCTCATATTCTTGTTCTTTCAACTTTTTAGAGATTGGGAATTACATTTCTATCTCTTAAATTGGTGAATTATTTTTATGGCAGGGATACAGTATCCTGACTTTGGTGCAGATTGTTTTTCTTGGCTGGTTTTGTTGAACTTCCATTATTAATCTTTTGGCGTTTTGAGTTAGGATTTAAATTTGGCGGTACAACTTTTAATATTTTTTTCAAAATTATTTTATAAATTATTTTATTATTAATAAGTTATTTTTTATTTTTAATTATTTGTTATATGATTATATTTTTTATGACTAAATTCTTTTTTTTAAGTAGAAATTTGTAACCGATTATGGCCAATGGCTAGGTTTATTGGAAATAAATTAAATTAAAATTAAATGGGCTCTTTTTTGATCAGAAGAAAGCTTGTCCCTTAAGGGCTTTATAGTCGGATATCTATCTAAAAATATTTTTTCACTCAAGAATAAGTTTTTTTCAATATTTTGCACTTCATTTTCCCCTATTTTTTTTAAAGGGATGTTTTTTGCATTTTTTTTCCTCAAAGGAAAGCTTACCCCATTTCCTATAAGAGCTTTGTGCATAGAATAGGTATAAATCAGTTTTCTGAAGACCCCAGATATCTTTGGGATCCAAATCTTCAATAATTCTATCTGACATGCTTTCGAGAAGTTTCGTATTTAAAATCAGAAAAATCCGTCCATAAACAACGGAGATATAAGCAAAAATCCGAGAAAACCTCTGAAAATTTCATAAAAAATAAGCAACAACAACACTGCTTATTCATTGCGTTGTGTATTTTGTTTTTTTGATTATTTCGTTTCGTATGTTTGAATGGCTGTGTGTTTCATTGCCATGTGTATGTTGTTTTTGTTTCTTGGTGTATTCAGTTTCGTATGTTTGGATGGCTGTGTGTTTCATTGCCTTGTGTATATTGTTTTTGTTTCTTAGTGTATTCGTATGTTTGGATGCCTGTTGGTTTCATTGCGTTGTGTATTTTGTTTTTGTTTTTTTGTGTACTTCGTTTCGTATGTTTTGGATGTCTGTTGGTTTTACTGCCTTCTGTATTTAGTGTGTTTATTTCGTTTAGCGTTGTTGTTGTTTATTTTGTTTAGCTATTACTATAATAATGATATTGTCGTGAAAATGAAATAAATTTAAATTTTATAAAATTGATATTTTTTAAATACACTATGGTGAAGGGTATATAAGATTCGGCACAGCCGAATATAGCACTCTTACTTGTGTTGTATTTAAATTCGGCTGGATGTATTTTAGTAAGGGGTACAACATTAGCTACTGTTTTCTAAAAAAAATCGAATAATTAAAAATTAATTAATTTATTTATAGTTTTGTATAAATAAAAACATTACCTTTCATGAACATTTTTTAAATCATTACTATAACTTGGAATTAAGAATATTAGGATCATATGATAGGTCATAGAAAGACCTGGTGCTAATAACTAAAAAAGTACCTATAGTTAGAATAATTAGATCCAAAGCTATATGAAAATTAATAAAATTGTATTTAAAAAAGGTGGTTTAAAAATATCTGATTTTAATATTAAATATCTTATATCGGCAATTTCGTGTCAAGTGACCTAAGTCAAAAAATCGATTTGGATGCAATTTGCACCAAAGATAGTATATTAGATAGTAGGCCAGCTCTGTCGATCAAGAACTGCAGGAGTTAGAGGTCATACAATTTTTTTTTTTCAAATGAATGTAACTTTTCACCTATTGGTCCTAGCAAAACTTGTCCAAATCAGTTTTGAGTTAAAACCTTATTTTTTGACAGATATCCCGCTCGTAACGGGTTTCGATAACCCCGCCCCTGGTATGGATATAATAGGCAAAAAACCAAAAAATCCCATTTTTGGGATTTTTTATAACTTTTTTAGGAATTCCGGGATTTCTAATAAGAAAATTGAAAAATTTGTATCTTCGCAAAAACTGAATAAAAAACATTTTTTAATTTTTTTTTAAAAAAGTATTCCATATACATATGTAACAAATTTAAAAGTTAACCTTATGTATGAAAATAATAGTGCTATGTAAATTTTGTAAAAGATGTTGAATTTTCCCTAATTAATTTGTCACTTAAAAAACATTAGGTAGGCATGTTATATATCAATGGAAAGGTAATTTTGTCTATTTTTCAAAACTGTATATAATTTTTGAAAATAAAAAAATTCGCGGAATACTTTAAAAAAAAAAAAATTAAAAAATGTTTTTTATTCATTTTTTTTCAAATTGCAATAAAAATTTTATTTATGAATATTTTTTGATGAAATTTTACAGTTAGGTAGATTTTTTTACTTAAAATCCAAAATTAAATAAAAATTTCGAATTTTCTTATTAGAAATCCCGGAATTCCCAAAAAAGTTTTAAAAAATCCCAAAAATGGGATTTTTTGGTTTTTTGCCTATTATATCCATACCAGGGGCGGGGTTATCGAAACCCGTTACAAAATGATTAAGAACATATTGGGTCATATAAAACAGGTCACTATAATTTGATATCGACTATGCGATTTGAGAATTTTTGCTCAAAATTGAATTTTCCATAAAAAATAGGGTTTTTTTGGATGGACCTGGTCCCCTCGGTATCAAAAATTTTTAGGTTTTGTTTCATTTATCGTACTTTATGTAAAGTCAGCTTTCCAAAAAGTATAAATTCTATATACATCTTCTTAGAAACTTTTTAGATAACTTAAAAAGAAAAAGATACTTTTTTCCCAAAAAAATTACAAAAAATCGCTTTTTTTATTTTTTAAATTAAAATGCCTATAACTTTGGACTCAGTCATGATTTTTACATAATTCTTTCACTGCTTGATATATAAACTTGTTGTTAAGCGAATAAAAAAATGGCGAAAATCGGGAATATTTGGACCCGCTATTATCAAAAAAACTAAAGTAAGGACGGTAAAAATTTTAAAATTTTAATTTTCAAATGCGAATATCTCCTAAACTATAAGAGATAATTTACTGCTACGACAATATTTTTTATAGTGCTCGATGAGGAGATTCTATATACGAAATTTTTTTTAAATCGGAACTCAAATGAAGAAATAGGATCGTTTTAAAAATTTAACATAGCCGAGGTGTCCTAATTTGAGGACCCCCCGCCGGGCCCCTGGTTGGCCTATAAGGTCTAAATTCAAAACCTAAACTCTTTGTGCATACCAAATTTCATTAAAATCGGATTAACCGTTTAGAAGTTACCGAATTATTTCCCTCTTTTTGTTTTCCTATACCACTGTGCGACAGAGAAAAAATGCGTTAGACACGAACCGAATGATATATGTATGTCTGAAACTATAAATTTAATGGAGAAAAACTGCGTTTTTTGTTTTTCATTTCGTGATCCTGTGTCCTTTTTAAAGGACTTCAAAGTTTTAAAAAATATATTTTTCAAAAAATATTTTTAAATACTTCTACTGATCAAACAACGCCAAATTTGATGTCAAGCGAACAAGAAGAGTTGGAGAATATTGTGTATTATTTTTATTTTAGACTTTAATATCTATTTAAATCCTTTAATATCTATTTTGGTTTTCAATATTATTTTTTTAAGTATTTTTGAAAGATATTTTTTATATCTTTTGATCCTGACAGAATCAATTAATAATAACACAAAATATTTTTCAACTCTTCTTGTTCGCTTGACATCAAATTTGGCATTGTTTAATCAGTAGAAGTATTTTAAAATATTTTTTGAAAAATATACCTTTTAAAACTTTGAAGTCCTTTAAAAAGAACACAGGATCACGAAATGGAAAACTAAAAACGCAGTTTTACTCTATTAAATTTATAGTTTCAGACGTATATCATCCGGTTCGTGTCTAATTTTGAGTGTCGGACGGTGTAATATTGGTATATATTTGCCTACTAATGTTAGAGTTATATTAGGACACACTATTTTAATGCAACACATCTTGTATTGTTTAGAAGTTCTTCAAGGATGTTCGATAGGCGAACACTTAAAATTGAGAAGAGTAACTCGCCGAATAATGAGATATGTTTATAAATTACGATCACACTTCATTTTATGAAAATAAATTTCTCGGTTGCAGTTTTCCTGATTATGCAAAAATAAGATCGTTAACATTGTTTTATAAGATTATCAAATATAGAAAACCACTGAATTTATATAAATTATTTAACTTTTCTGACAGTTCCAGAAATACACAGATAATTCTACCAAGAATAACATGTTCTTCTTACGAAAAATCCTTTTTGGTTAGAATTGGAAGAATTTAGAACAAACCTCCATCTAGACCAGGGGTCGGCAAACTATGGCTCGCGAGCCAAATGCGGCTCTTTGGATGTGGAGCTGTGGCTCTTTAGTTTCATACACACATTTTATTTATTTTATAAAAAAATATTTATATATTTTAAAATTTTTCGGAATCGATTAACGAGCAGTGTATTAATACTAACAAAACAATTCGCAAAAGTTTCTACATTATACATACACAACTTTTTAACTTTACTTTGCTTAATCGTTCTGTACACGAACGAAACAAAAACATATACTTTTTGAGTGAGAAAGAAAGAAAACAACACAATTAGCTTTTCGCTCATTTCCTTGATTTTACAATCGTACATTTGAGAATAAATCCTCATTGAACCATTTGGAATTGGTATTGGATCTCTTTTAAAAGCAAGTTGGAAGAGTTAGGTAAAAAGCCAACTAATAAATGAAAATTTAGAGTCATTTTTGAAACTTTAAACAACAAGTTATGATCCAATCTTTCTAAAGCTATACAAACCTATCACTCCCATTGAATTTGTTCCATGTACAAGTTAATATTGTAAGAAAATTTTTAATTCTTTAAAGTGTTAATTGAAAAGTTCCTAAAAACAAACAAACAAACTCCTACGAAGTGCATTAAATAAGATGTAGAACATGATCATACATAAGTTCAAGGAACTCTCTATTCCATTTTATTATGAATTCTTTCCCTGTACTTTCTCAATTATTCTATTCTTTCCATACTATCTTAAATCTTTTTGTTCTCATCTTTCCAAAATTTCTATAATTAAAATTAATAATTATTAATTGTAGGCTCGATTGTAAAAAGGAATTTTAAATAAAAAGAAATAAAAAGTAATTGGAGAATATTCTGTCGGTGTAGAAATAAGGCTAAGTCAGTTATTAGAAAATATAAGAGAAGGGCGCATAGTGCATTGTTCGAAGATGGTGACAGTAAGTCAACTGCTGTTGGTTATGATCGTTTTACGCTCAAGTTTCTTAGACTTTTGATGCCATTAGTTGGTAATCATATATTGCATTTAGTTAATATGATTTTAACTACTTCAACTTTTCCATTGTTATGGAAAATTGCTAAGGTTATTCATATAAGGAAGAACAGTATTTTAATTCGTGATGAATTTAGACCTATATCTTTATTGTCTATCTTATCAAAGATGGTTGAGCATCTAATGAAGATTCAACTTGTTCAACATATTGATGAAAATCAACTGCTTCATGATTGTCAATCGGGTTTTAGGTGCAATAGTAGTACAACATCCTTGCTTCTTGGTTTAACTGACAAACGCTTTTGCTAAAGCCTTTGATAGAGTAAATCATTTGCTTTTAATTAATAAGTTACATAGATATTATGGTTTCTCCAGGTCAGCTTGTAGGTTAATATATTCTTATCTATCTAATAGAATGCAGTATGTTTATTGTAATTGTCGTTGTTCTGGAATGCTGCCACTTTATAGTGGGGTTATGCAGGGATCTGTTCTTGGTCCGCTACTTTTCATTATTTTTATGAATGATCTTTTCAGTATGGTTTCTGGTAATATATGTCTTCCATTTTTATTTGCGGATGATGTTCTGCTGCTGTTCGGAGGTGATGCTGTGTTTCCTGACGTTTTGCAAAGTATGATTAACTTTACTGTTGGACTACTTTTGAATTGGGTTACTGATAATCGCCTTTCTATAAATACGGATAAGCCTAAGGCAATGTTTTTCAGTAAATGTTGTGGTTAAAATGTTTTTCTGTTAACTTTGATGGTATAATGATAAAGTTTGTTGATAGACTTAAGTGTCTTGGTGTAATTATTGATGCTGATTTGAGCTTTGAGTTTGGTTTGAAATTTGTTGCAATTTTATAGATCATATAAATTGCAGACTCCAGGGTTTTTAATTAGTTTGTTTTAATTCTGTAGATCTACTAGGAGTAGACAGCTGAAAATACCTAAACTGACACCGATATTGGAACGTTCGTTTTGTGTTAGAATGACACGTGCTTATAACAAGTTGCCTATTTCCTTGAGAACGTTTGATATTTCTGCTAATACGTATAGAATGAAATTTTTCAATAACTCGCTTGTAATCGTAGGTATTGTTGAATTAAATTTTTTTTGTGAAATTTGTTTCTGGTTATATCTTTGTATTATTCTTGCACATGATGAGTATTTCGTGGTTGGATTTTGTTTGCTATTTTTAGATTGTTATTCTGGTTTTTCTTAGAATTTGGCAAATTTATTGAATGTCTTGCAATGTGCTCTTTTATGGTTTGTGGTAGTGTCCTGATTTCTTGATTTTTGTATGTTACATTGTAATTTTTACTTGTAATTTTTGACATATGATGCGATATGTTGATGTATTTTGATGTGGTGTAGGTGCCTGATTGCTTTTTTTATTAGGTAGATTGGCAATATGTGAATGTTTGTATTGTGTTTGCATGGATGACTTTTTTTAAAGGGACAATCATTATGTTGTATGGTTTTATTATGGGAAAATTTCATGATGTTTTTAAAGAAATTAAATTTTATCTTTTATTACAGCTCTATATTTAATTGCATTTGTACTCTTCATTATCCTATGGTAGTGGACTGGGTGGTTGTGGCTTCTATTTAACTGATCAATATTGTTTTATTTTTCTTATCATCATTTTAGGATGGGTGATTTTCAGTGTCCCAGTTTAAAATGTGGTTCTTGTTCGGGAATCATGCTTTGTATGATAGTGGGAAACTCAGCATTACTTTCTTAATAGCAGCTTTTCATTACCTGTGTTATATAATGTAGGATCCATATTGTTTGATTGCATTTTGAATGATATTTCATGCTCTGGTGAACAGTGGTGTATTATATATGGGTTTCTCTTAACCATAACATTAAATTTCTAAATTCTACAATGACGACTACTTTTATTACATATTGTGTTTTGTGATTGATATATAGCTCGCTGTTTGGGCATATGATTTGTAATATTATAGGATTTAAAAAAAACAATAGTTTTTTACATAATATCCTTTGTTAGGAATTTTATATCCTTTTATTTATCAGTTGCTCATTTTGTATTGTAGTGGTGATTCTATTTCATCTGATCTTTGATTGCCAATATTTGGGTTTGCCTTTTTGTTTTGAAAGTTGGAATTTCATTTTTATTTGACGTTTTGATAGGGGTATCTTATATGGATTAAGATTTGTTAGTGCTTTTTTTACAGTGTTTTTGTTCATATTGGATTATTGCTTAGCATTTTTCAATATATTGTAAGAGAGGAGGTTGTCTTGTATTAATGGGGTGTGGTGGGATTGCAGTAGTTGGTATTAGTAGTTTAAGTTGTTTGAGTGTGGATCTTTCATTGCTTCACATATTGTTTTATTCTCGGGCAAGGTTGATAACATTTTATTTGTATTTATAGTGCTGAGGGAGTTTTTATCTTTTGATGTGTGGAATTATCTTTAATGTTTGATTAATCCTCAGATTGTTTATAGTGAGTCTATATAGTGAGTCTTGGTCTTTGGGAGAGATATTTTTGGTATTATTTTTGCCATCGGATAAGCCATTTTTATTTTTATAGTTTTCATCTTCATATTGTTCTATTATTTGTTAATATACGTGAGTTCTTTACTTTATTTTCAATTAATTTATTTGGTTTATTTCCTATTCTGTCAGGAGTCTTTAAATTGTTTTTTTCTGTTGTGCGAATTGTTCTATGGTTTGGGCTCTATTTGCAATTAGATGTCTATTTCAGTTGTTGTTCCTCTTATCATTTTGTTTATTATCTGTTGCAGTTTTTAATGGATACTTAGTTTAATGCAGTGTTGCTCAAACACATACTACCATAGACTACCATAGTTTTATTTGTGTTGGTAAAGCAGCAGAGAACAGAATTCAATTCAAAATAAAAGTATACTAATAAAATGACTATAAACTATAAAGCATATGCTAACTGTCAAATATTTATTATGGATTTTGACAGCCAGCGTATATCAAAGTCTATATATAAAAAACTATCAACTGTTCTCTCATGTTCTCCTACATTAATTCGGCTTTCTCAAAATTTTGTTGTTGTATTTCTGTGTGTATTTTAAAAACGTCGCGTACAGACCTTACTTCGACAAGTGCTGATCAGCAACTGATTTGATTTAGTTTTTTAAGTTGAGAGCAAACCAACTGATATTGCTCATTATAAAAAGAAGAAGAATTAAACCTATAGTGTATGTGTATTAACTTAGCGTCAGCAGAATTTTCTTACCCTATCACGCGTGCTATGTAATGGCAATCTTGCGCTCCTCTGGTTTAATGTAATCATTGGTATTTCATTTTTAAATAAATTTTTTTTTTTTTTTTCAATATTTTGTGTTTTTTATATGTCACTCATTTTCTTCTCTTGAATTGTGGGTTTTAGAGGTTATTTGGTTGTATTATGGTCGTATATTCTTAGAAGAGTTGGTGAGTTGTCATGGTGTTTTTTTGACATATTAGCTACTGATTGAATTGTTAGTCTTAGACATTTTGTTGAGACGTCTAAAATATTTTACTTTGAAGTTTTTATTTGCGGATAGTGCGTTGTCATTGAATTGGTAAACGGAGTAGGTTTATTTTTCTTGCAGACATTTTTTATCTTGATTTCTTGTCGTATTTTACAATTGTTGTTGTACTTACTTCTGATTACAATATTTGAATGTGGAGCTTGGTTTGAGATATTTGCTTTTTTGTGACTTTGTTTTCTATGTTGGGTAGTAATTCCTATTTTCTTGTATAGCTAGGGGTGAGTTTGACTAACAGGCTCTCATATTCTTGTTCTTTCAACTTTTTAGAGATTGGGAATTACATTTCTATCTCTTAAATTGGTGAATTATTTTTATGGCAGGGATACAGTATCCTGACTTTGGTGCAGATTGTTTTTCTTGGCTGGTTTTGTTGAACTTCCATTATTAATCTTTTGGCGTTTTGAGTTAGGATTTAAATTTGGCGGTACAACTTTTAATATTTTTTTCAAAATTATTTTATAAATTATTTTATTATTAATAAGTTATTTTTTATTTTTAATTATTTGTTATATGATTATATTTTTTATGACTAAATTCTTTTTTTTAAGTAGAAATTTGTAACCGATTATGGCCAATAGCTAGGTTTATTTGGAAATAAATTAAATTAAAATTAAATGGGCTCTTTTTTGATCAGAAGAAAGCTTGTCCCTTAAGGGCTTTATAGTCGGATATCTATCTAAAAATATTTTTTCACTCAAGAATAAGTTTTTTTCAATATTTTGCACTTCATTTTCCCCTATTTTTTTTAAAGGGATGTTTTTTGCATTTTTTTCCTCAAAGGAAAGCTTACCCCATTTCCTATAAGAGCTTTGTGCATAGAATAGGTATAAATCAGTTTTCTGAAGACCCCAGATATCTTTGGGATCCAAATCTTCAATAATTCTATCTGACATGCTTTCGAGAAGTTTCGTATTTAAAATCAGAAAAATCCGTCCATAAACAACGGAGATATAAGCAAAAATCCGAGAAAACCTCTGAAAATTTCATAGAAAATACTCGGGGGAGTTTTCCAGATTTTTCCTACCGAGCGCGTCCCCGGGTGGCGGATAGGGGGTGGTGATGGACCATCTGTCCTCTCCCAGCTTTAATTTCACTTAAGCTGAGGGAGGGCAGATTGTCCACCACCTGGGAATATTATATTCCCCGCGGACCAAAAAACTGGAAAAAAAAAAAAACAAATATGGAAAATGAAAAGATAAAAGTTACGGTGCAGGGCCTAAATAACCCAGTACCGGCGGCAAGTGTTGATCTACTCGCGAGTCACGTGTCGTCGTCATCCTGCAATCGTGAGCAGAATACTACTACGGAGGTGGGTACCTTGGCCTCCGTGGCGGACAATGCGTCAAGTGTACAGCATGCCGCTGGCAAAAATATAGGGGTGAAAGAGAAGGATGTACTCGGAGAGAGCTCTAAGCTACCTCAGCCTTTAAATATAGGTGAGGGTTCCGACTCTGAATCCTCAGATGATAATAAAAATAATACCATTATAGCAAATCCCAAAAAGGATGAAGTAGAGCAAATGGTGAAAGAGGTGAGTGATAGCATAGCTAAACTACCTATTACTAAGAAAAGACTTTATGGAGCACAGAGGAGGAAGTTGAAAAAGATGCTTCAGGAAATCATAGTTAGTCAATCCCACGACACTCCAAAGGAAAAATCGGACTCTCTCACAAGATCTGAGGCAAAAAGGATCAGGTCTCCCGAGGAGTTGACAACTGAGAATAAACCTAAGAAGAAAAAGAGCTCCCCGTCTTCTAATACACAGTCGAAGCCAAGCCATACTTCACTCAAAGGAATCTCAAGTGAGAATCCTGCGAGTAAGGGTGACAACGCCAAGCCAGATATTCCGAAGACGAACACGTCGGCGAAATCAACCTCGAAGGTAAGGGAATCTCAAAAGAAGCCCCGAAAAACGAGGAAGGAGAAGCTAGACGGAGGAAAAGGAAAAGAGCCGCCATCTTACGCCAAAGTTGCCAGAAGTAGGCACCGGGACGATCTCTGCTATGCAGTTTACGATGCCGGTAATCCGACAGGCAAAATTCCAATAGACCAACAGAGTAAAATAGAAGACCTGGTCAACAATAAGATAGTGGACCATGCAATCGCTTCAAAGGGCAAACAACCAATAGAGAGCGAGAGCTGCGAGTTCAGCATGGGCGTGATGTTGATGAGGTTGGCATCTCACCAATGTGTTAGCACCCTAAAGAACTTGGTGGAAAGTATCCCTCCTCCCTGGGACGGCGCTAGGCTGGGACTGGCAAAGAAGAGCGAGCTTCCGGTGCTCCTAAAGTCCACTGTCTACATAAAAGGATGGGGCAGTAAACTGGCTAATGAACGTATACTGGAAATTCTTGGAGGTCAAAATGCTGAGCTGGCCGTGGAAAAATGGGATGTCTTTTACAGGAAAGAAGAATCTGAGGGAACTTTATTTGTAATAGGTATCGACCAGAAATCCATGGCTAGTCTTGCCAAGAATAAAGGAAGGGCTTACTTCGCCTCTAAATCTGTCATATTCAAAATTGGGAAGGTGCCGATTGGAAGGGCTGTTACAACAAGCCTCGAAAAGGACACTAAAAAACCTAAGACCACAGCATCAGTATCCACTACTGATAACGTTGAGGAGTCAAATCCTAAAATCGAGGAATTTACCATTAACTCGCCAGAAGAAAGTGTAGTTGCCCTTTCCAAAATTGGGAAGGCGCCGATTGAAAGGGCTGTCAAAACCGGCCCCGACAAGGACACTAAAACACCTAAGACAGTACCCAAAGCATCATTAGCAAGTACTAGCAATGTTGAGGAGTCAAATCCAAAG
Organism: Lucilia sericata; assembly: GCF_015586225.1. Lineage (NCBI taxonomy): Eukaryota > Metazoa > Arthropoda > Insecta > Diptera > Calliphoridae > Lucilia > Lucilia sericata. The sequence goes on from NW_023994193.1 coordinate 438,248, forward strand.
AGCGAGGAGGTGACCACCAACTCGCTGGAAGACAGTTTAATGGATGACCATGATTGAGGTTATCCAAATAAACCTCCATCGGAGCGAGACAGTTACCAACGCTCTGATGGCTAAAATCAACACAGGTAAAATACATATAGCTTTAATCCAGGAACCTTGGACGATTCGCAACAAGGTTTCTGGATTAAATCACGTAAATTTCCAACTTTTCTACGCTGATACAGGATCTCGCCCGAGAACATGTATCTTATGTCACAAGAACTTATGTTTTCTCCTCTCAACAGGATTATCAACATCGGATGCAACGGTGCTGAAGCAAGGTCGTGGCAACATATTCCTTGCATCTATTTACCTGCCTTTCGATTCTCCGACACTACCACCAACGTCGGATCTGATGAAACTGGTTGAAGAGGCACAAAGGAAAAATAAGAAAATTGTAATAGGTTGTGATGCCAACTCGCATCATGTAGCTTGGGGTAGTACAAACACCAATCGCAGGGGACAAGCCCTCATGGATTTCTTTAATACTAAAGACTTGATAACATTGAACTTAGGTAATAAAGCTACCTTCGTCAATAGAATCAGAGAAGAAGTATTAGATATAACTATATGTTCAGAAGAGCTTATAAACGAAATTCAGGATTGGAGAGTTTCGGACGAGCACTCCTTTTCTGATCATCGGTACATAAGATTCAAAATACTAAGGCCACCACCAAAGCCGATAAAGTTTCGGAATAAGTCTAAAACTAATTGGACAATGTTCGGGACCTTACTAAAGAACCGTTTAGGTCAGGACACTTTTCAATGTCGAAATAAAGAGGATATAGATGCCAAAGTGGAAACGTTCACAAGTGCCCTGGTTGAATCGTTCGAGGACAGCTGCCCTCTGCGAGAGCGGAGATCTGCCCAGGAAAAACCCTGGGTAACTGGGGAGATCCGGAACCTTGGGAAGACTCTTCGCAAACTATTTAACCGGGCACGGCGTAAAAAGACCGCAGTATACTGAGATGAGTATCGTAATAAACTTGTTGAATATAAGAAAATCGTTCGAAAAGCCAAACGAGACTCCTGGAAACTTTTCTGTGAACAGGTAGATAGCGTAAATGACGTATCGAAGATAAAAAAATTCCTATCCAAAACTCATGTCCAACCGGAATCTATGATCGATGACACGGGCAGGAGGCTTGAGGATATGGAGGAGACAATGAAACTCCTAATGGATTCTCATTTCCCACCCGGTATATCGAATAACATAGATGAACCGATATTGGAGGAAGGGGAGGGTAACACGGAAATAGTTATTACAACTGACATGGTGAAAGGGGCAATCAAGAGCTTTGCTCCCTATAAAGCTGCAGGACCGGATGGAATTTTCCCGGCACTTTTGCAGATGGAGGCGGGACTGGTTTCCGTACATCTGTCACAGATATTCACTGCATGCTTAAAATTGGCATATACCCCAGTTAAATGGCAGGATGCAAGGGTAATATTTATACCCAAACCAGGGAAACCTAGCTATGCGACACCTAAGTCCTATCGACCGATAAGTCTTACGTCCTTCCTACTTAAAACCTTGGAACGGATAGTCGATAGCATGGTTAAAAGCAGCATACCATACAATGACCTTAAATATAAGCAGCATGCTTATGTAAAGGGACGATCGGTGGAAACCGCTTTAAATGAAGTTGTCCACTACATAGGTGAATCTTTCGATAGCAAACTGTATACACTGGCAGTATGCATTGACATCGAAGGCGCTTTCAATAACGTGCACACTGATACCCTTATCCAATCCCTAGACCAGTTTTATGTTGACCGGGTGCTCCGTAACTGGATCAACTACATGCAACAACAACACTGCTTATTCATTGCGTTGTGTATTTTGTTTTTTTGATTATTTCGTTTCGTATGTTTGAATGGCTGTGTGTTTCATTGCCATGTGTATGTTGTTTTTGTTTCTTGGTGTATTCAGTTTCGTATGTTTGGATGGCTGTGTGTTTCATTGCCTTGTGTATATTGTTTTTGTTTCTTAGTGTATTCGTATGTTTGGATGCCTGTTGGTTTCATTGCGTTGTGTATTTTGTTTTTGTTTTTTTGTGTACTTCGTTTCGTATGTTTTGGATGTCTGTTGGTTTTACTGCCTTCTGTATTTAGTGTGTTTATTTCGTTTAGCGTTGTTGTTGTTTATTTTGTTTAGCTATTACTATAATAATGATATTGTCGTGAAAATGAAATAAATTTAAATTTTATAAAATTGATATTTTTTAAATACACTATGGTGAAGGGTATATAAGATTCGGCACAGCCGAATATAGCACTCTTACTTGTGTTGTATTTAAATTCGGCTGGATGTATTTTAGTAAGGGGTACAACATTAGCTACTGTTTTCTAAAAAAAATCGAATAATTAAAAATTAATTAATTTATTTATAGTTTTGTATAAATAAAAACATTACCTTTCATGAACATTTTTTAAATCATTACTATAACTTGGAATTAAGAATATTAGGATCATATGATAGGTCATAGAAAGACCTGGTGCTAATAACTAAAAAAGTACCTATAGTTAGAATAATTAGATCCAAAGCTATATGAAAATTAATAAAATTGTATTTAAAAAAGGTGGTTTAAAAATATCTGATTTTAATATTAAATATCTTATATCGGCAATTTCGTGTCAAGTGACCTAAGTCAAAAAATCGATTTGGATGCAATTTGCACCAAAGATAGTATATTAGATAGTAGGCCAGCTCTGTCGATCAAGAACTGCAGGAGTTAGAGGTCATACAATTTTTTTTTTCAAATGAATGTAACTTTTCACCTATTGGTCCTAGCAAAACTTGTCCAAATCAGTTTTGAGTTAAAACCTTATTTTTTGACAGATATCCCGCTCGCATCCCATTAAGTGACAATAAAGATCTTAAAGAAAATTGTATAAGCTTTCGTTTGAGCAAAAAAGAAGGCCCATTAAAAAAAAAATTAAAATAAATAAAAAAAAAATTGAATTAAAAATTCAGTACCCCGTTTCTGTAACTTTTAGTGAGAAGTTCTCACATCGAGAAGTGTGAAACAAAAAATTCCATCGTTTCTCGATTTGTGAGTAAAAAGTGTTTCTGTAACTTAAAGTGAGAAGAGGCTACACGAATTACGTTTTTATTGGAAATTTCCAATAAAACAGCTGTCAAAAATATAAAAATTAAAAGAAGAAACAAATAAACAAACAAAAAATATAGAAATTAAATGAAAATTGTTCGAAAAATTATCCCACTAAATTCGCCCTTGCCAAATTCTAAGTTTACACCCACGTACTTTTTTAGCATTTGCTTCTGTACATACGAATTTCCTCGTATTTTCTAAAAATTAGTGAACAATATTTATTTTAATCTTAATTAATTATATATATAACATTACTTTTTCATTATTTCATAGAATTCATGTTTAAATTAATTTTTTTTAATTAAAATTTTACTTTCCGCACCGTTTTAAAATGTGAGTTTTTTGACAGTTCATGTGAGAAACTTCTCACAAAATTTTCTTACAGAAACACTTACTCACAAATTTCCAATAACTTACTACAAAAAACATAAATGACAGATAGTTCTCACAAAATTTTCTTACAGAAACACTTGCATGTGAGAAATGATATTTTGTTTCAATTCACATTGTTTTTTCTTCAATTTCACTGTTTCATGCGAGAAACTTCTCGATGCGAGAGTTACAGAAACGAGGCACAGGATGCAATAAGTAAGGTGAAATCATCAAGGCGTCTGATTTTTATTTGTTTATTTAAAAAGTGTATGGGCTGTGTCAAAATTAATTTATTTATATATTTTTATTCTGAAAAAAAAAAATTTTTCAAATCAAAAATTATGAATAAAAATGCTGATATAAAGTTCTCAAACAAATAATTTCATATAATAAAGCATTGTTGCAAATGAAAGTTAAATATATCGATAGGTTTACAGTAAATATTGTGAAATAAAATCAAATTATTTTGTTCTAACCTTTTTGTTTTACAATTTTAGAAATTTCATTTTGACAAACCCCATACTCTAGCAACAAAAGATATTGTGTTTGTTGCCGAAACGCTCTCATCTTACTTATTACATCATGTAAGAATTAAATAATTTATGTATGTATGTATGTATGTATGTATGTATGTATGTATGTATGTATGTATGTATGTATGTATGTATGTATGTATGTATGTATGTATGTATGTATGTATGTATGTATGTATGTATGTATGTATGTATGTATAAAACAGTATTAATTTGAATATAATGATTCCAGTACCCCGTTTCTGTAACTTTTAGTGAGAAGTTCTCACATCGAGAAGTGTGAAACAAAAAATTCCATCGTTTCTCGATTTGTGAGTAAAAAGTGTTTCTGTAACTTAAAGTGAGAAGAGGCTACACGAATTACGTTTTTATTGGAAATTTCCAATAAAACAGCTGTCAAAAATAGAAAAATTAAAAGAAGAAAACGAACAAATTTATAAACGAAGAATAAATAAACAAAAAATATAGAAATTAAATGAAAATTGTTCGAAAAATTATCCCACTAAATTCGCCCTTGCCAAATTCCAAATTTACGCCCACGTACTTTTTTAGCATTTGCTTCTGTACATACGAAATTCCTCGTATTTTCTAAAAATTAGTGAACAATATTTATTTTAATTTTAATTAATTATAAATATAACATTACTTTTTCATTATTTCATAGAATTCATGTTTAAATTAATTTTTTTTAATTAAAATTTTACTTTCCGCACCGTTTTAAAATGTGAGTTTTTTTGACAGTTCATGTGAGAAACTTCTCACAAAATTTTCTTACAGAAACACTTTTACTCACAAATTTCCAATAACTTACTTCAAAAAACATAAATGACAGATAGTTCTCACAAAATTTTCTTACAGAAACACTTGCATGTGAGAAATGATATTTTGTTTCAATTCACATTGTTTTTTCTTCAATTTCACTGTTTCATGCGAGAAACTTCTCGATGCGAGAGTTACAGAAACGAGGCACAGATAGCGTTTGAATACTTTAAGTAAGTATTTGCTTTTGTTACAATAATGAAACACAAATAAAATTTTACCTCAAAGTGATCATACGTAATCTAGAAACAGAACCTAAGCGTGCAAATAGTTTAAAAAAATATTGAAAGTTAAGATTTAACTCAAATAAATCTAAATGGGTTAAAAATGCAATGTTCATCAAATGAAAGCCGAAACGTACAACATCAAAATAGTATTTTAATGTAAAATATGACAACTTACTTTTTAATTTTATTTATATAATCCTTGAAGATAATTGCTTTTTGGTATTTATTTAATAAATTTCACCAATTTACAAAACCTTCTTAAATGTTTATTATCAGTTGAGTTTTTACACAACACTGTCATATTGTTTTTTACTACTTAAGATTCATGTATGAGAATGTTGAAAAATATATAATCCCACAAACACCAATGCACGTTGCGATGAAATGGGTCAAAAGTGACGCTTAATTGAAATTTTAGAATTAGGTTTTTATATTAGTATTTGGTAAATACTAAAACTAGATAAAATTCTACATCAGTGTGTAAAATTTCAAATATCTGTATTATCAACTGTCCCGGAAGTGATTTGTTAAAGTAAGTAAAATATTTATATTTTTATATAAAGTAGTAAAAATTGACATTTAATAAAAAGAGACTGCTTGTTTTTAAAATTTAACGTTAATAAAGTCATACTTTCACTAAAATGGGTTATTTTTAGTTTGGTTTTATTATTCATCAAATGAAAACTTAAAAAAAAATTTGGTAACTTTTTTCAAAAAAGTTTTAAAATATCTAAAATTTATCATCACCTAAATTCGTATTTTAGGTTGAATGTTTTTTTCAGCGTTTAAATATGCAGCACTAGCACCACTTCTCTTGTATATGACTATAAAATAAATATGAAACTTTATCATTTTTGTATCACTTTGCTACTAAAAATTGCAGTCATATATATTTGTATTAATATAAAAATTGCAACTCGTGTTTGCAATTTCTAGTAGCAGGCAGACATAATTGCACAAATATATTTTTGTGCTTTAGCAGCGCACACTCAAATTTGTAAAACTAATATGGCGAATATTGCTGTTATTTTTGTTAGCGTTTAGTTTTTCCTAGCAGCAATGTAACTTTATTTTGGTTTTGCTACTTCCAGTTGTAGTTTTATTTATTATTTTTTTTTTTCAATATTGATGCTGCAATTTGTAAATAAACATATGTAGGTATGTATGTAAGTACACAGACAGTTTTATGACATTTCATGAGCTTAAATTCAGTATTACACTTCACATTTGTACGCATGTATGTATGTATGTATGTATGTATGTATGTATGTATGTATGTATGTATGTATGTATGTATGTATGTATGTATGTATGTATGTATGTATGTATGTATGTATGTATGTATGTATGTATGTATGTATGTATGTATGTATGTATGTATGTATGTATGTATGTATGTATGTATGTATGTATGTATGTATGTATGTATGTATGTATGTATGTATGTATGTATGTATGTATGTATGTAAGTATGTATGTATGTATGTATGTATGTATGTATGTATGTATGTATGTATGTATGTATGTATGTATGTATGTATGTATGTATGTATGTATGTATGTATGTATGTATGTATGTATGTATGTATGTATGTATGTATGTATGTATGTATGTATGTATGTATGTATGTATGTATGTATGTATGTATGTATGTATGTATGTATGTATGTATGTATGTATGTATATATGTATGTATGTATGTATGTATCTTTACGAACTAGTGAAATAAATAGTTTTTTTGCTCTCCTGAAAACTTGTGTTATTTTAGATAGAGACTATTGAATATAGTCCCTCGATATTTTTGTATAGTTTTTTTATTTAACTTTATAAAAATTAATAACTTTCATAAATATACTAATAAAATGTTATTAATCTTTAAATTGTTGAACTATACACAAATATATAGCATGCTTATGTAAATATTGCGAATATTCAGGCGGCAATTCTAAATATTATCGCCGGCTCGCTGAAGAGTTTTTCCCTTTCGACTTAGAATTATACAATAAACACTCCATAAAAGGTTTTATTATTTTAGAATTTTTTCTTTGAAGCACAACAACAATTTTTTAAAACTATTATAAAACTTTAGCATTTTATGACAATAATGACATATTTTACTAATATACTCCTCTACATTTTACCCCAATAACATGTATGCATATATATCATATCAAAATATTTTCAAATTGTAACATCAATATTTTCAAAAAACAATAAATAAATTTGCAGCTAGCAGTTGCAAAACAAAATTTAATTGCTGCTAGGAAAAACTCAGCGCAAATAAAAATATCATCAACACTAGCCATATTAGTTTAACAGATTTGAGTGTGCGCTGCTATAGCACAAAAATATATATTTTTTCTTGTACAACAAACAAGAGATTAATACTGTTCATTCGTGCTGCTAGAGATTGCAGTGTAACGTCACAATTTTTCTAGTTAAACATAAAAACATAACGGCAATATTTAGTAGCAATGTTATTTAAATCTGAAAAAGTTTAAATATTTTTAGTATGACGAGTGATAAAAATGTGTATTTTGCGGCAAATGCTGACTAATATATTAGTAAAAGTAAACACTGTTTTTTTTTTTTTCATATATAAAAAAGAGGACTTTTTTAATTATTAAGAATACATATATACTCTCATTTGCACATTAATTTAAGAAAATATATTTTTCCGTTTTAAAGCTACAGCGAAAATTCTGCATCAAGTCACAATTTCCCGAAAAATAAAAATACATATAAAACCCTTCTATAAAATAGAAGGAGTTGTCGTAGAACAACTAAATTTGGCACGAAATAGAATTTTTGTATAAAAAACTAATATTTGTGCCAAATTTTGTATCAATAGCTTTATTTGGTAATGAGTAATGTGCGTTTAAGAGATTTTCGTAAAAGGACCTTGTATGGGAGCTATGACCAATTATGTATATAAAGACAAAATTTTAAAATTTTGTATCTATATCATTATTTGGTAATGAATATTGTACATTTAACTGATTTTCTGGAGGGGACCTAGTATGAGAGTAACGACCAAATATGGACCGATCGTAAAACAATTTTAGAGTGTAATTTATGTATATAAGAGCAATGATTTTGCTAAATGTAAGGATATCAATATTTGGCAATGAGTTATGTGCGTTTAAGTGATTTTCGGGAGGGAACCTTGTATGGGAGCTATGACCAAGGATAGACCGATCGTGAAAAAATTTTGAAATAACATTTATGTGTACAAAAATAGTATTTATGTACAAAAATAGTATTTATTTATATCACTATTTGGTAATGAGTTATGTGCCTTTAAGTGTTTTTCTAAAAGGGACCTTGTATAGCAGCTGTGATCAATTATGGACTGATAGGAAAACAATTTTACAGTAATATTTCTCTGTATATGAGCAATACTTCTGCCAAGCTTTATATGGATATCTTAATTTAGTAATGAGTTATGTATTTTTAAGTGATTTTCGGGAGGGGACCTTGTATGGGAGCTATGACCAGTTTTGGAGCGATCGGAAAAAAATTTCTCAGTAATATTTTTGTGCATATAAGCAATACTTGTGGATATCTTAATTTAGTAATGAGTTATGCGCGTTTAAGTGATTTTCGGGAGCTATGTCCAATTATGGACATATGAATGAATTCTATTGACATACAATTTTAGTTTGTAAAGATATCTTCATAGAGACGGAAGTTATTAACAAAAATCCCATTTTCCGGCAATATGTACTTTTGTATGGGAGGTATATGAAATTGTGGACCTTGTGGACTTGCATAGTTTTCGAGAAAATTACATCAGAATGTGTAAAAAATGCTTATTTTTTTCGAGGTTGTTTTAAATTTTGATTCATAACTTTTCCCGGTGTGTACCGATTTTGCCCATTTTCAATACCAAACAACTTAGGAAAATGAAGAACATTTTGGTTGAATTTGGTTAAACTCCATTGCTTCGTTTTATCGTGAGCGTGTTTTACACAGACAGACGGACATAGCTAAATCGACTCAGAATTTGATAAGGACCCAGAATATATATACTTTGTTGGGTCTCAGATGAATATTTATTGGTGTTACACACGGAATGACAAAGTTATATATACCCTCTATCACCACTGATGGTGGTGGAGGGTATAAAAAGGTCCTTATTTAAGGTTTTTATGATTTTTATCATAATTCATGCAAATAAACCATATGCAAATTTAGTAGCATATGAAAGGTTTTTGGGAGAAGATTTCAATGACATAACATAATTTTGTATACAACTCTAAAATTATTACAAATGTCGTAATTTTTCATACAATTTTTAAGTTTTTCAAATTTTTTCATAGAATTATTTAATGTAATCAATTGAAATTATTACATTATAAATCTGATATAATTTTACCGCAATGGTTTTTTTCAAAATTCGATGTTTTGTATTTTATTTAAATATTTTTAATCCTATTTTCTCACAGGTATTGTGCTGGCTATATTTATCTAACGTACATAATATGTGCATCCGCTCATTTTAGCTTTACATTGGTACATATATAACACTTTATGTTTCACTAGGTTACCCTGGCTGCTTCGCTACACAATCAAAATAAAAATAAAAAAGTACCAAAATGTCTCCCATATAGAATATTATTCATTAAGCACTGGGTATCAGAGATGAGCGATCCAGTGATTTCTAAAGAACGTCGTTCTAAGTGAACGTGATTTGTAAATCACTGTTCTTTAAAACAGTGACTGTGGTCACGGTTTTCACTTATAAAGCAAAACAATATTAATATTTTTTTCGATTATTTTGCTTAAAACCAAATTTTTTACAATAACAACATATTTTATTGGATCTTATATTAAGTATATACATACATAAATATTACTGATCAAAATAAAATTGGTGACATCAGAGTGAGAGAAGTTTACTATATAAAAAAAATTTCGAATTATATACATACTATGTTGTAATACGTATTTGGTTCAATAAAAATGAAATGAATTTTAGAAGGTAAAAATTCCAAAGAACGACATTGCAAGTAACTGTAATTTGATCATTTCAATCACAGTAGCTACCAGTGCACAGTGGGGCAGAATGGAAATTTTTTGGAAATAAATCTGGCATTTCTAAACGGCTGATCCGATCGGGATAAAATTTGGCGTGAGCGTAGCCAAGGAGTATTCGAGTTTAAGTTTTGAAGATGAACCCTGCAGATGCCCCAGGGACGGCGCTGTGGCGGCTCAAAGTAGGGTACCTACGACATGTAAAATTTTTAAACTCGTGCCATTTTTTTGTTTTTCAAATACAAAGATTTTTATATTTTCTGAAAGCGCTCGACGAGATCTTGAAAAAACATGCTTGGACATACTACTTATCTCTTATAATATCCGAGTTATAGGCATTTAAAAATTTAGTGATACAAAATTTACCATACCTTGGTCCACCTTTTTTTGAATACCGGACCAAATGGACTCAATTTTTTCTTGTTAGTTAGACAACAAAATTTCCAATAATATACAAAAAATTTCAGATCAGATTTAATTTAAAAATTCAAAAAATTTTAGATTTTTGCCAAAAATGTGTCTTAACTCTTTTATTAATAAAATAAAATTTTCTTTAAGAACATATAACAATTTTATGGTTTTCTATTTCTATTTTTTGAAAATGTTGCCACTGCGTCCTTCCGAATATGACCTATTTTTTATCAAAACTTCAACTTTGGGCGACATGTTCTAAAAACCTCAATATGTTTTCTATTTACTCCAAAAGTATTTTCCCAGCCCTGAAAGAAATGTGGACCCTATGGGCAAAAAAGTAAAAAATCCCATTTTTGGGATTTTCATTCCTATTTTTGGGAATTGCGGGATGCCCTTTGACCTTTTTAATTTTTTTTTTTTGCATTTTCTTATTTGAAATGACAAATTTAACAAGCGTTGAAAATTTCATTGAGTTTTGTTCATAAATAAAGATTTTGTCTTATATTACATATTTGTTAAATTTCTAAAACTATGATTTATATCAAAATTTTAATAGGGTCGCAGATAGCTACAACAATTTAGTCCATATTTATCCCTTAATATCATTTTTTAGTTAGATATGAAAATTCTCGACCCTTTACAAAAAATTTCAAGCCAATGTCTCAATTACATTCAAAAATATGTTCATTTAAACCTGTGTCCTTTAATTTCATCTTTTTCATATTTTAGTATTAAGTATGACAGAACATACATTTGGTGTTGAATAAAATATTTGGACAATTTTTAAAAATTATTTAGTTAATTATTTTATTAAAGACTATAACATTGTATATACAATAAAAAAATATTAATTTTATTATGAGCCATGCACAACAACACCTAAAACACCCCACACAAACCACCTTTCCCGCCCACCGAAATATAAAACACAATTTAATACAATATCATCAGTTAGTATAATAGCTTTTTTTATTTGAACTGTTTATCTTAAACATAATACAATTAATTCTTACAACCTACTTATATAGTTAATTCCTAACACTACTTATTTTCTATAAAATAATCTGTCATATCGGTATACATATCCAGAAGGTAATATAAGTCCTTTAAATCTTCCTTGTTTTGAGATGATAGAGTTTCATAACAAATCCATCTTTTTCGCATAGTTGAAAGAACAGGATCAGAAGATAGAAGTAAACTATTAAAAATATCTTCATTCTGTGCCTGGAGCATTTTCTTGAGCTGAATAGTTGAACATGCTTAAAATCTCGATTCCTCGCTTCCTGGGCTTCTTCTGTTAACTCTCCAAGTGGAAGAATATTCGATTCAATTATTATTTGACCATGACACAATACTTTGTGTACTGTTGGTGTTAGTTCCCTCCATGGATACAGAGATACAAGTAATTTAGAAATTTCAGATGTGTATTCCCCAAATCGATTTCCATTAATTTTATGTTTACTATTCAGTGCCATTAAAATAGTGTTAACTCTTCGAAGCAACTCCTTGTCGATTCCAGTTATTTTTGAAGTAATTTCAAAATCACGAAAAAACCTTCTCGCCGTATTACCGTCATTTGTACTACCGCAACTTGAAAGTGGTTTGTCGATGTTTAATCCCATCTGAACTTTAAATTTTTCTTGGATTCTGCTTTTTTCCGCTGCTCTCAGTTCTTTCAATTCTTCATTATTTTTTGTTGATTTAGTAGGATAGTTTGTTTTTTTTCCTGGATCGCCTTGTATGATGGTAATATATTGTGTCCTTTTTCATGCAGAGCTTTCCTTAATATTTGGTACTTATTTCGACTGAGACCCAGTTCCAACATAAGCGCTATTGCTTCCTCTTCAGTAAAATTTGATTATGATGTTGGAGTTGGTATACTTTCCACAATTCGCTTAAGTCGTTTTGGTTATGCATTAGGAAGAATAGTTGCAATATGTACGACATCTGTTACAAATACTTGTTAACTTTTTACTTATTTTTATTTAATCTATATACCCTAATTTAAAAAAAAAAAAATATTTAATATTTTTAACTTTGAAAATAGTTTCAAACAATTTGTTGAAAAATAATTCAGTTGGAAAAAATATCTGATTGTAAAAACTATTAATTTTGAAGTTAATTTTCAAAATAAAATAAATTTTTAAATTGGACAAATTTACTCTCAAAAATAGTTTTATTTCCAACATTCTTCAAAATTAATATAATTTAATAATGTTCCGGACACCGCCAATTGATGCTATTAAGCCAATAAGTTCCGGGGAACATAATAGTCAAAAAAAGGATACTGGTAACAGTTGCGGCCAATGCTACATGGAGGATACAAATGAAATGGTCCAATGCGATAAATGTGACGTGTGGTATCACTTCAAATGCGCTGGCGTAACAGAATCTGTAGAATACCACGACTGGATATGCTCCAAATGCACAGGAAAAAATGCAAGCAAACCCGTAAGTGAACGATCTGTTAACAAGACGATAGCTATGTCGATATGCTCTGCAGCATCTTCAAGAAAACGATTAGTAAATTTGGAACTTCAACGCCTCGAGGAGGAAAAAGCTTTAGAGTCACGATTTCTGGAAAGAAAATTTGAAATTCTGGCAATGTCGGAGGAAATTGAGGGAAGTATTCATAGTGAATATATGTCACGTACTAAGGAATGGGTTTCAAATTTGCAAAACTGTCCGCAAGAACAATTTAGAAATTCATTACACAATTCTCCGACTCGCTCTGAAAACAAACATCAATACCAAGATAAAGGCGCAATTCCCAAGAAAATGCCACAGGAAGATGTACATAATTTAACGAAGATGCATCTTTCAGCACGCAAGGCTCTTTCTACCGATTTACCTGTATTTACTGGAAAGCCTGAAGAATGGCCCTTGTTTATAAGCTCTTTTAATGAAAGTACTAAGCTATGTGGCTACTCTGATTCCGAAAACCTGTTACGCTTACAAAAATGCTTGAAAGGTAAAGCATTCGATGCAGTAAGTTGTCATTTGTTATTACCAAAAAATGTACCAGAAGTGATTCGAACGCTTAAGATGATGTTTGGACGACCTGAAATTATAATTAATACACTGTTGAAAAAAATAAGATTAGAAGCGGCTCCAAAAGCAGATAAACTTGATGGTCTTGTAAGCTACGCTATTTCTGTTCGAAATCTTTGCTCTACTCTAGAAGCTTCTGGCTTAAAGTCTCACATAAATAATCCGTTGCTACTTCAAGAACTGGTAGATAAGTTGCCAGCTCAGACAAAACTCAATTGGGCCATATATATAGCGTTCAAAGATGCCGATATCTCATTGTTTTCCAAATGGTTGTTTGACATTGCTGAGGCAGTGGCGAAAGTCAGTCCATCAATTACTTCATATAAATCAACTGGAAATGTACATGAACATGAGGTGGAGAAAGTAATAGAAAATAAAAAAATATGTGTCATTTGTAATAAAGATCATTTGGTCGACGCTTGTGATAAGTTTTCCCAGATGAAATTGTCTGATCGCTGGGATAAAGTACATCAATTGAAACTGTGTCGAATGTGCCTCCAGAAGCATGGATATTATCGTTGTTCAGATGAAAAGTGTTCTGTTCAAGGTTGCGAAGCTAGACACCATAAATTACTCCACAAATTTAAAACGAATAATACCATAACAACTCATTCGAATTTAAATGTTGAAGACAAAACCTATTTTAAGATTTTACCTGTTACTTTGTACAACAAAGGAGTATCCGTAGAAATTTTTGCGTTTTTGGATGACGGTTCAAATGTTACTCTTATACAAAATGATATTTGTGATAAGCTTGGGTTAGAAGGTAACATTAACAGCCTTTGTCTTAAATGGACCTCAGAAACTCGGCGTACAGAAGAAGAATCAATGCAAGTAAATGTTTGTATCTCAGGACGTAATGATAATTCTAAAAGGTATGAACTTTTTAATGTAAGAAGTGTAAAAAATCTTTCTTTGCCAGTACAAAGTGTCATTAAACGTGATTTAGAATCATATCGCCATTTAAAGAATATTCCAATACCAAGCTACAACAATGCTTGCCCAAAGATTCTAATTGGGTTAAATAATGGTTACGTGTGCAATTCTTTAAAGATAGTTGAAGGTGATGTAAATGAACCATGCGCGTCTAAAACGAGGTTAGGATGGGTTGTTCATGGAGGAAGTGATTCAACTATTGAAAAGTCTCTCGGACATCACAAGATTGAACAATGTTCTTGCGACTATGAGATGGAAAAATTGAATGTGATAGTATCTGAATATATGTCTTTAGAAAATATTGGCCGTAAGTACGAATTATCATCTCCCGAAGAAAAGCGTGGTAAATTCTTACTTAAAACAACAACTAAACGTGTTGGAGAGAGGTTTGAAACCGGATTGCTTTGGAAGGAAGACATAAGCGAAGTGCCAAACAATTTTCCAATGGCAATGAAACGACTTCAATGCCTTGAAAAGAAGTCAAATCCTGAGCATATTCCAATAATTACACAACAAATCGATGCATTAGTGGAAAAAGGTTATGCTCGAAAATTGTCCGAAGATGAAGTACAAAAATCAGATGGCGTTACTTGGTACCTTCCCATATTTACTGTTATAAACCCAAACAAGCCAGGAAAAGTCCGATTGGTTTGGGATGCGGCAGCAAAAATAAAAGGGGTCTCCTTAAACTCCATGCTATTAAAAGGCCCTGATTTGATGGCACCACTACTTTCTGTCCTGTATGGTTTTCGTTTGGGAAAATTTGCCATTTGTGGAGACATTAAAGAGATGTTTCACCAGGTACTCATTCGAAAAGAAGACCAAAACGCTCAACGATTTATTTGGCGAAATGGTGAAAATAATAGAACACCTGATATTTATCTAATGCAGGTTATGACGTTTGGTGCAGCTTGTTGTCCGAGCTCGGCACAATACGTCAAAAATATTAATGCATCCGATTTTAAGGACCAATTTCCAACCGCTGTAGATTCAATTACTAACCACCATTACGTAGACGATCTATTAGATAGTGCAAATACGGAAAGTGAAGCAATTGATTTGGCGAAACAAGTAGCCTTTATTCACAGTAAGGGCGGTTTTTTCATCCGAAATTGGAAATCAAATTCAAAGGTCGTTATGGAGGGTCTTGGTGAATTGGAAGAGCCAAATAAAGTACCAATTGGAACCAATATAATTGAGATGACTACGGAAAAGGTGTTAGGTATGTGGTGGTCTACAGCGGATGACAATTTCACATATTCATTAAAACTGAATCGAGTTAATAAAGATATTCTTTCTGGGTTAAAACGACCTACAAAAACCGATGTATTAAGAACATTGATGTCTATTTTTGACCCTTTTGGTTTCCTGTCGGCATATGTAGTTTACCTGAAAATATTACTTCAAGAGGTTTGGAGAACTACTGAAGGATGGACCGATGAAGTGAATGATGAAGTCTTTAAGAAATGGACAATATGGGTTAAACTTCTACCTAATATCGAAAATGTCAAAATTCCTCGATGGTATTCAACTCAGCCTGGTTCTACAGTTCAACTACACATATTTGTGGATGCTAGCGAATTAGCTTATGCAGCTGTTGCGTATTTTAGAGTGTCATCAGCCAACGAAGTTCAAGTTTCCCTAGTAAGTGCTAAAGTGAAAGTAGCTCCGAAGCAACCCTTATCAATTCCACGTATGGAACTGATGGCTGCCGTGTTAGGTGTTCGTTTAGCTAATTCCATATGTAGTATTCCCAACATACAAATTGAAAGTCGTTTCTTTTGGCCAGACTCGTATACCGTCCTCTGCTGGTTAAATGCTGATCCTCGAAACTACAAGCAATTTGTTATGCACCGAATTGGAGAAGTCCTTGACAGTAGCAAACCATCAGAGTGGAGATATATAACAACAAAGGACAATGTGGCAGACGATGCAACGAAGTGGAAAACAAATTTTGAATTTGACATGGAAAGTCGTTGGTTTAAGGGTCCACCTTTCTTAAAAATAGACGAGTCAGATTGGCCAGCAAGGAAGTCGAAAATTTCCAATGTTTCAGAAGAACTCAGAAGTCATCTTGTTATGGTCCACCAAGAGGTAATTGATTCTAACTTAATCGATTTTCATAGATTCTCGTCGTGGAAGAAATTAATTCAAACTGTGGTCAAACTCTACACATTTATACATAAATTGAAGATGAAATAGCATAGATCAAGAAATCAACCATACATATTTCCAGAAGCATCTAAGCAGCATTTTATGGCAGAAAACTTAATTTATCGAGCTATACAGTACGATTCTTTTAAGGATGAGTTTGCTGTCTTATCAAACAGGAGTGGACAAATTTCAAATTCTAGTGCCTTATCAAAATGTTCGCCATATATCGATGATAATTTGGTAATCCGAATGAATGGAAGAATTGGTTTGGCTCCTATTATACATGAAAATGCGAAATGCCCAATAATTTTGCCAAAAAACCACTATTGTACAGAGTTGTTGATTCAATATTTTCATGAAAAATTTCACCACATTAACCATGACACATGCCTAAATGAATTACGACAGTACTTTTATATCCCAAGATTGAGAGTTGCATTAAAAAAGGTTCGTAAAAATTGTCAGTTATGCAAGAATCTAAATGCGTCCCCTGTGGTTCCTGAAATGTCCCAGCTACCTAAAGCTCGTCTATCACCCTTTATACGTCCATTTTCTTACGTGGGTATTGACTATTTTGGACCATTATATGTAAAAGTTGGGCGACACCAAGAGAAACGTTGGGGAGTACTATTTACTTGCCTTACCATTAGGGCAATTCATATTGAAGTGGCGTATGATATGACAACCGACAGTTGTATTATGGCAATACAAAATTTCGTTGCTCGGAGAGGTACACCCATTGAAATATACTGCGATAACGGTACAAACTTCAAAGGAGCTGAAACGGAGCTAAAAAGAGCTCTTAAGAATGTAAATTTTCAAAACATGAGTGTTAAATTCACTTCATCAACAACAACTTGGCACTTTAATCCGCCTGCAGCACCACATATGGGTGGCAGTTGGGAACGATTAGTTCAATCTGTAAAAAAAGTACTACACCAAATTATGCCGAATTTCGTATTTAAAGATAATACACTGCAGAATGGTCTGTTGGAGTGCGAACGTGTCATTAACTCCAGACCCCTAACTTATGTTGATTTAGAATCCACTAATGATGAAGCCCTAACACCAAACCATTTTCTTTTGGGATCTTCAAATGGTGATAAGCCTTTGGGCGAATTTACGAAAGACGACTGTATTTTACGAAAAAATTGGAGAAAAATGCAGTTTTTTGTCAATCTATTTTGGAAACGATGGCTCCAAGAATATCTTCCTACCATAACTAAACGTACAAAATGGTTTTCAAAAAGTAGCCCCCTTGAAGTTGGTGACATCGTTATAGTTGTTGATCCAAATCTACCAAGGAACATGTGGCCCAAGGGTGTGATTAAATCAGTCTGCAAAGCAAAAGATGGTAATGTCAGAAGTGCAGAAGTTTCTACAAAAAATGGCATCTTCAACCGACCTGTAGCCAAGCTAGCTAAACTTGATGTAAAACGACCAACTAATTCTGAAAACTGTGATGGTTAAAACAAGGTTTTAACGAGGGGGAGAATGTTACAAATACTTGTTAACTTTTTACTTATTTTTATTTAATCTATATACCCTAATTTAAAAAAAAAATATTTAATATTTTTAACTTTGAAAATAGTTTCAAACAATTTGTTGAAAAATAATTCAGTTGGAAAAAATATCTGATTGTAAAAACTATTAATTTTGAAGTTAATTTTCAAAATAAAATAAATTTTTAAATTGGACAAATTTACTCTCAAAAATAGTTTTATTTCCAACAACATCCATAGGTTGGTTTTCCTTTTTCAGCATTTCGTTAAATGTATCAGCAATTTCCTCATTTGAGATTGAAAAAACTTTTTGTGTGACCCTCTTTTTTTTTGACCTTGAACATAAGTCTTCGTATGACTTGCAAGGCGCTCCTGTTGATGTGTTGTAAGTTGAGATTTCCGTAGTAGTTTCCATCCAACTACAAAATTTTAATGGAAATTTCTTTTGATTTCCATCCACAGACTTACTTTTTACATCAAAAAGTTTTCAATTTTTGATATGCCTGTTTTGTCTACTTTTCTACTATATGTAGTTTTTATATAATTTGAAATGTCTTCAATTCTTTCTGGCCCTTTTGAAGATATACTCCATAAAACGGAACACAACTCTTCGTACTTTAATGTAATCTTCATTGTAGATTTATTAAATATGGTACATAAAATCTGAGAAGTTTACTTATATACCAATTCTTGTCATTTCCGATACAGGTATTCCAAAGTAAAAAATTACAAATTGTCTACCTATTAACATTTAGGACTATATTACTAGTGAATGAATCGAAATTATCATTACCTGTATATTTTTACCTACATGATCATAAACGAAACAGAACGAAATGATCTGTCGAAAAAATTTAGGTAAAAAATAGTTATAAATTTTTGAAAATTTAAGCATAATAGGACCTTTCAATAAGAAATAAATATAAGATTTAAATATGTTCTGTCATACTTAATACTAAAATATGAAAAAGATGAAATTAAAGGACACAGGTTTAAATGAACATATTTTTGAATGTAATTGAGATATTGGCTTGAAATTTTTTGTAAAGGGTCGAGAATTTCCATATCTAACTAAAAAATGATATTAAGGGATAAATATGGACTAAATTGTTGTAGCTATCTGCGATCCTATTAAAATTTTGATATAAATCATAGTTTTAGAAATTAAATATGTAATATATGACAAAATCTTTATTTATGAACAAAACTCAATGAAATCTTCAACGCTTGTTAAATTTGTCATTTCAAATAAGAAAATGCAAAAAAAATTTAAAAGGTCAAAGGGAATCCCGCAATTCCCAAAAATAGGAATGAAAATCCCAAAAATGGGATTTTTTACTTTTTTGCCCATAGGGTCCACATTTCTTTCAGGGCTGGGAAAATACTTTTGGAGTAAATAGAAAACATATTGAGGTTTCCAAAACTGCTTTCAGTTTTCTGATCCCAGCTTTGGGATTTTAGAACATGTCGCCCAAAGTTGAAGTTTTGATAAAAAATAGGTCATATTCGGAAGGACGCAGTGGCAACATTTTCAAAAAATAGGACAAGTTTTTTACGCCAAAGCGTTCTGCGTAAAAATACCTTTTAGAAAACTATAAAATTGTTATATGTTCTTAAAGAAAATTTTATTTTAATAATAAAAGAGTTAAGACACATTTTTGGCAAAAAAAACGCCAAAAATCTAAAATTTTTTGAATTTTTAAATTAAAAAACGTATATTTTTGGATCTGTAAACGATATTGATCTGAAATTTTCTGTATATTATTGGAAATTTTGTTGTCTAACTAACAAGGTTATGCTCGAAAATTGTCCGAAGATGAAGTACAAAAATCAGATGGCGTTACTTGGTACCTTCCCATATTTACTGTTATAAACCCAAACAAGCCAGGAAAAGTCCGATTGGTTTGGGATGCGGCAGCAAAAATAAAAGGGGTCTCCTTAAACTCCATGCTATTAAAAGGCCCTGATTTGATGGCACCACTACTTTCTGTCCTGTATGGTTTTCGTTTGGGAAAATTTGCCATTTGTGGAGACATTAAAGAGATGTTTCACCAGGTACTCATTCGAAAAGAAGACCAAAACGCTCAACGATTTATTTGGCGAAATGGTGAAAATAATAGAACACCTGATATTTATCTAATGCAGGTTATGACGTTTGGTGCAGCTTGTTGTCCGAGCTCGGCACAATACGTCAAAAATATTAATGCATCCGATTTTAAGGACCAATTTCCAACCGCTGTAGATTCAATTACTAACCACCATTACGTAGACGATCTATTAGATAGTGCAAATACGGAAAGTGAAGCAATTGATTTGGCGAAACAAGTAGCCTTTATTCACAGTAAGGGCGGTTTTTTCATCCGAAATTGGAAATCAAATTCAAAGGTCGTTATGGAGGGTCTTGGTGAATTGGAAGAGCCAAATAAAGTACCAATTGGAACCAATATAATTGAGATGACTACGGAAAAGGTGTTAGGTATGTGGTGGTCTACAGCGGATGACAATTTCACATATTCATTAAAACTGAATCGAGTTAATAAAGATATTCTTTCTGGGTTAAAACGACCTACAAAAACCGATGTATTAAGAACATTGATGTCTATTTTTGACCCTTTTGGTTTCCTGTCGGCATATGTAGTTTACCTGAAAATATTACTTCAAGAGGTTTGGAGAACTACTGAAGGATGGACCGATGAAGTGAATGATGAAGTCTTTAAGAAATGGACAATATGGGTTAAACTTCTACCTAATATCGAAAATGTCAAAATTCCTCGATGGTATTCAACTCAGCCTGGTTCTACAGTTCAACTACACATATTTGTGGATGCTAGCGAATTAGCTTATGCAGCTGTTGCGTATTTTAGAGTGTCATCAGCCAACGAAGTTCAAGTTTCCCTAGTAAGTGCTAAAGTGAAAGTAGCTCCGAAGCAACCCTTATCAATTCCACGTATGGAACTGATGGCTGCCGTGTTAGGTGTTCGTTTAGCTAATTCCATATGTAGTATTCCCAACATACAAATTGAAAGTCGTTTCTTTTGGTCAGACTCGTATACCGTCCTCTGCTGGTTAAATGCTGATCCTCGAAACTACAAGCAATTTGTTATGCACCGAATTGGAGAAGTCCTTGACAGTAGCAAACCATCAGAGTGGAGATATATAACAACAAAGGACAATGTGGCAGACGATGCAACGAAGTGGAAAACAAATTTTGAATTTGACATGGAAAGTCGTTGGTTTAAGGGTCCACCTTTCTTAAAAATAGACGAGTCAGATTGGCCAGCAAGGAAGTCGAAAATTTCCAATGTTTCAGAAGAACTCAGAAGTCATCTTGTTATGGTCCACCAAGAGGTAATTGATTCTAACTTAATCGATTTTCATAGATTCTCGTCGTGGAAGAAATTAATTCAAACTGTGGTCAAACTCTACACATTTATACATAAATTGAAGATGAAATAGCATAGATCAAGAAATCAACCATACATATTTCCAGAAGCATCTAAGCAGCATTTTATGGCAGAAAACTTAATTTATCGAGCTATACAGTACGATTCTTTTAAGGATGAGTTTGCTGTCTTATCAAACAGGAGTGGACAAATTTCAAATTCTAGTGCCTTATCAAAATGTTCGCCATATATCGATGATAATTTGGTAATCCGAATGAATGGAAGAATTGGTTTGGCTCCTATTATACATGAAAATGCGAAATGCCCAATAATTTTGCCAAAAAACCACTATTGTACAGAGTTGTTGATTCAATATTTTCATGAAAAATTTCACCACATTAACCATGACACATGCCTAAATGAATTACGACAGTACTTTTATATCCCAAGATTGAGAGTTGCATTAAAAAAGGTTCGTAAAAATTGTCAGTTATGCAAGAATCTAAATGCGTCCCCTGTGGTTCCTGAAATGTCCCAGCTACCTAAAGCTCGTCTATCACCCTTTATACGTCCATTTTCTTACGTGGGTATTGACTATTTTGGACCATTATATGTAAAAGTTGGGCGACACCAAGAGAAACGTTGGGGAGTACTATTTACTTGCCTTACCATTAGGGCAATTCATATTGAAGTGGCGTATGATATGACAACCGACAGTTGTATTATGGCAATACAAAATTTCGTTGCTCGGAGAGGTACACCCATTGAAATATACTGCGATAACGGTACAAACTTCAAAGGAGCTGAAACGGAGCTAAAAAGAGCTCTTAAGAATGTAAATTTTCAAAACATGAGTGTTAAATTCACTTCATCAACAACAACTTGGCACTTTAATCCGCCTGCAGCACCACATATGGGTGGCAGTTGGGAACGATTAGTTCAATCTGTAAAAAAAGTACTACACCAAATTATGCCGAATTTCGTATTTAAAGATAATACACTGCAGAATGGTCTGTTGGAGTGCGAACGTGTCATTAACTCCAGACCCCTAACTTATGTTGATTTAGAATCCACTAATGATGAAGCCCTAACACCAAACCATTTTCTTTTGGGATCTTCAAATGGTGATAAGCCTTTGGGCGAATTTACGAAAGACGACTGTATTTTACGAAAAAATTGGAGAAAAATGCAGTTTTTTGTCAATCTATTTTGGAAACGATGGCTCCAAGAATATCTTCCTACCATAACTAAACGTACAAAATGGTTTTCAAAAAGTAGCCCCCTTGAAGTTGGTGACATCGTTATAGTTGTTGATCCAAATCTACCAAGGAACATGTGGCCCAAGGGTGTGATTAAATCAGTCTGCAAAGCAAAAGATGGTAATGTCAGAAGTGCAGAAGTTTCTACAAAAAATGGCATCTTCAACCGACCTGTAGCCAAGCTAGCTAAACTTGATGTAAAACGACCAACTAATTCTGAAAACTGTGATGGTTAAAACAAGGTTTTAACGAGGGGGAGAATGTTACAAATACTTGTTAACTTTTTACTTATTTTTATTTAATCTATATACCCTAATTTAAAAAAAAAAATATTTAATATTTTTAACTTTGAAAATAGTTTCAAACAATTTGTTGAAAAATAATTCAGTTGGAAAAAATATCTGATTGTAAAAACTATTAATTTTGAAGTTAATTTTCAAAATAAAATAAATTTTTAAATTGGACAAATTTACTCTCAAAAATAGTTTTATTTCCAACAACATCCATAGGTTGGTTTTCCTTTTTCAGCATTTCGTTAAATGTATCAGCAATTTCCTCATTTGAGATTGAAAAAACTTTTTGTGTGACCCTCTTTTTTTTTGACCTTGAACATAAGTCTTCGTATGACTTGCAAGGCGCTCCTGTTGATGTGTTGTAAGTTGAGATTTCCGTAGTAGTTTCCATCCAACTACAAAATTTTAATGGAAATTTCTTTTGATTTCCATCCACAGACTTACTTTTTACATCAAAAAGTTTTCAATTTTTGATATGCCTGTTTTGTCTACTTTTCTACTATATGTAGTTTTTATATAATTTGAAATGTCTTCAATTCTTTCTGGCCCTTTTGAAGATATACTCCATAAAACGGAACACAACTCTTCGTACTTTAATGTAATCTTCATTGTAGATTTATTAAATATGGTACATAAAATCTGAGAAGTTTACTTATATACCAATTCTTGTCATTTCCGATACAGGTATTCCAAAGTAAAAAATTACAAATTGTCTACCTATTAACATTTAGGACTATATTACTATAACCCGTAATTCAGTCATTGATATTTCTTATTAGTGAATGAATCGAAATTATCATTACCTGTATATTTTTACCTACATGATCATAAACGAAACAGAACGAAATGATCTGTCGAAAAAATTTAGGTAAAAAATAGTTATAAATTTTTGAAAATTTAAGCATAATAGGACCTTTCAATTATAAGGATAAGCAAACAAATAGAAAATAGGTAAATATAAGATTTAAATATGTTCTGTCATACTTAATACTAAAATATGAAAAAGATGAAATTAAAGGACACAGGTTTAAATGAACATATTTTTGAATGTAATTGAGATATTGACTTGAAATTTTTTGTAAAGGGTCGAGAATTTCCATATCTAACTAAAAAATGATATTAAGGGATAAATATGGACTAAATTGTTGTAGCTATCTGCGATCCTATTAAAATTTTGATATAAATCATAGTTTTAGAAATTAAATATGTAATATATGACAAAATCTTTATTTATGAACAAAACTCAATGAAATCTTCAACGCTTGTTAAATTTGTCATTTCAAATAAGAAAATGCAAAAAAAATTTAAAAGGTCAAAGGGAATCCCGCAATTCCCAAAAATAGGAATGAAAATCCCAAAAATGGGATTTTTTACTTTTTTGCCCATAGGGTCCACATTTCTTTCAGGGCTGGGAAAATACTTTTGGAGTAAATAGAAAACATATTGAGGTTTCCAAAACTGCTTTCAGTTTTCTGATCCCAGCTTTGGGATTTTAGAACATGTCGCCCAAAGTTGAAGTTTTGATAAAAAATAGGTCATATTCGGAAGGACGCAGTGGCAACATTTTCAAAAAATAGGACAAGTTTTTTACGCCAAAGCGTTCTGCGTAAAAATACCTTTTAGAAAACTATAAAATTGTTATATGTTCTTAAAGAAAATTTTATTGTAATAATAAAAGAGTTAAGACACATTTTTGGCAAAAAAAACGCCAAAAATCTAAAATTTTTTGAATTTTTAAATTAAAAAACGTATATTTTTGGATCTGTAAACGATATTGATCTGAAATTTTCTGTATATTATTGGAAATTTTGTTGTCTAACTAACAAGAAAAAATTGAGTTCATTTGGTCCAAAATTACGCCCGGTATTCAAAAAAAGGCTGACCAAGGTATGGTAAATTTTGTATCACTAAATTTTTAAATGCCTATAACTCGGATATTATAAGAGATAAGTAGTATGTCCAAGCATGTTTTTTCAAGATCTCGTCGAGCGCTTTCACAACATATAAAAATATTTGTATTTGGGTGAAAAACAAAAAAAAGGCACGAGTTTAAAAATTTTACATGTCGTAGGTACCCTACTTTGAGCCGCCACAGCGCCGTCCCTGGGGCATCTGCAGGGTTCATCTTCAAAACTTAAACTCGAATACTCCTTGGCTACGCTCACGCCAAATTTTATCCCGATCGGATCAGCCATTTAGAAATGCCAGATTTATTTCCAAAAAATTTCCATTCTGCCCCACTGTGCAGTGAATTATCAATCACCGTGATTAAATCACAGTCGTGAAAATATCGCTCATCTCTACTGTGTATGTTTAGTTTCTTTAATTTTTTTTCGAATTTAGAAACACTCAAAAAGTTTCATTTGAACAACAAAAAATACCAAAAAGATGCTTCTTGTAGATTCTCTTTTATTCAGGTCTCTATATGTTATATTTCATATTTCTATGTTCAATATTATAGAAAATTCAAAAAATAACATAAATATTGTTAAAATTCAAAAAATTCAATTATTTCGAACAATGAAATAGTGGAATAAATTCTGCCTTTGTGGAAAGTTCTAATAAAAAGTACAATTTTTCCCCATTTCGCCTAGGAATACACTTTTTCGAAAATTAAGTTCATAAAATATTCCGTGTTTAAATCTATATATCACAGATATAACTCAAACGATTCAAATTTACATTCATTTGTTCTGGAAAAATTGTGCTTTCAAAAAGTACCAAACAATTTACCCGAATTTGATCCTATAGTGGCCTTAGTACCCGAATTTCAAAATAATATACCAATAGCTTATTTTGTGTGAGTAAATGAACTATTTTTCAAATTTTATAAAAAATTGGCTCAAAGTTTGAATAAAATTAAATTTCCCGTTTTTCCTCTTTTTGGTACTTTTTTTCCCAAAGAAATAGCTAGAGCCCTGCATGAGTAACTCTATTTGCTACACACAATGAGTGACTCATTGCTTTGCACTCAACTCATTGTTTGTTTAGAATAGTATTTACAAAGTTTTGTTATACTCAAACGTTGTGAGTACTATCAAGTGAATGTGCAACTACATTCAAATCGAGCGAGTAAACAATTTGTTTATGTTAAAACAATACAAAATAGATTGTTTGAATCGAATGAATCGATTCAAACTTTTTCTTGAATAAATGGTGAAAATTTTGAATGCTGTTAAAACTAGTTCCTGTGGCCCGAATTCGCTGAAATTTGGTAGTCTTGAGTACAATTGATGACTAGATAATATTATGTTCGAATATTCGAAATTAAGTTCGAAAATTCGAAGTTATGTTCGAAAAATTTTTTATGCTTTTAAATTATTCTTTGAGTCCAAAAAACTAAAAAAAAAATTTTCGAAAATTCGAACTCATGTTCGAAAAAAATTTAAAGCTGATAAAACCAGTTTCCGTGGACCAAATTGGCTGAAATTTGGCAGTGTTAAGTACAGTTGATGACGCTACTATATTATCTTCGACTATTCGAAATTAAGTTCGAAAATTCGAAGTAATATTCAAAAAATCTGTTAATTTGTCGAACTTAAAAATTGTTTTGCTTTCACTCGATTCACTCACTGTATACTACTTGAATTGAATCACACAAACACTCTCATTACTTGTTTCGTTTGAATTGAGTATTGACTAACATTCCTTATTTTCAAATATACTATTCATTTCATTCATAAAACAATGAGTGAGTCAAACACAGTGTTTGAAAAAAATCAAATGTTTTAATTTATTATTTAAGTCACTCATGCAGGGCTCTAGAAATAGCTAATATTTTGTTTAAATAAATATTGCAGAGTTAGTCCGTATAGTAGGTATATCTAATAAGAATACGTCAATAAATCGAAAAAGCTTTCTTAATGTGCTACAAAAATACAGTTTTCTCCCTTTTACACCCAAAAAGGACTGAATTTTACAAAAATACGAAATAGGTGTCTCATAATTTTGAGAGGTGTCCAAAATATTTACAAAAATGTTATTATGTTTATTAGTTAAAAAGTTATAAAGAACCAAAAAAGGTACCAAAATCACCTTTGTTATACATTTTCACCCCTTAAAAGTCCGAATTTCGAAAAAGTACCAGGCAACCATCTGTTCTTTTTAAGAGTAGGTGAATATAACATTTTATATATAACATTTTAACTAATATTGTGTAAGATAATCAAGAAAACCTAATTTACTTGTTTTTCCCCTTTTTTACCCCCAAATGTAAAGTTATCCAAAAATCCCTCCTTAGTGGATCTACATATCCAAAAAGACATCTACTGTCAAAATTTCATGATTCTAGGATTAGCCGTTTGGGCTGTGCGATGATTAATCAGTCAGTCAGTAACGCTACTCTTCAATATACATATACAGATTTTATTATAGATCATATTTTTCAGTTTTACTAAAATATGAGCACAATTTATCCTAAGCATCTACCTGTTTGTTATGCTTGCTGTGTTAATAAGGGTTTGTATGTTATTTTGCAATATTTTGGTAGCGTGCATAGGGGTCTATAAATTCAAATAAACTTCGTTATAGATTGAATTTTGAACTTTACTATTTTTATTTTTTATAAAAATTATGGTTATTGAAAGAAATTCAAAAGAAAATTAAAATTTATGTTTATGATTATGATTATTTTTAAAACAATGATTAAAAGTAAAAATAAAGTAATTAACGGAAATGTGCCCACAGTTCTCCCCTACTAGAGTTTTATGTGGCGAAGCGAACAGAAAGTCGTTTTGATCTCCGAGGTTTTTCGGCCTCCTTTTGCGCTTCATTGGTATCTTCAAAAGTATAAGCCGGTTTTAATTTATCAATGGAAATGTTTACTTCTTTATTATTAATTTTTAGTTTAAAGTATTTGGAGTATTTATTAAGAACTGGATATGGGCCTTCATATGGTGGAGTTAGAGATTTTTACTTTGTCATTTCGTCTAAAGACAAAATTTCTGTCTTTTAATACAGGGTTAGGAAATGGTTTTTGGACATTATGATGAGCTATATCGACAGGCTGAATATTTTGCATCATTTGAACAAAATCCTTAACGAATTCTGACTGATATGTTGGGTTTGACGGTGCTAAAAATTCTCCAGGTAAACGTATTTGAGTGCCTTATACTTATTCAGTTGGTGTAGCATTTATGTCAGGTTTATGAATAGATATTAATCCAAGTAGTAGCCTTAGGAGTTCGATGGAAGCGTTCAATAATTCCATTACTCTGCGGGTGGTATGCTGTAGTTCTTAGGTAAGTAATTCCCAGAGCTGTTGAAAGTTCTTGAAAAAGTGTAGATTCAAACTGCCTACCTTGATCCATCGTTATTTTAAGTGGAATTCCAAAGTGTTTTATCCATTTAGTGATACAAAATTTACCATACCTTGGTCAGCCTTTTTTTGAATACCGGACGTAATTTTGGACCAAATGAACTCAATTTTTTCTTGTTAGTTAGACAACAAAATTTTCAATAATATACAAAAAATTTCAGATCAATATCGTTTACAGATCCAAAAATATACGTTTTTTAATTTAAAAATTCAAAAAATTTTAGATTTTTGGCGTTTTTTTGCCAAAAATGTGTCTTAACTCTTTTATTATTAAAATAAAATTTTCTTTAAGAACATATAACAATTTTATAGTTTTCTAAAAGGTATTTTTACGCAGAACGCTTTGGCGTAAAAAACTTGTCCTATTTTTTGAAAATGTTGCCACTGCGTCCTTCCGAATATGACCTATTTTTTATCAAAACTTCAACTTTGGGCGACATGTTCTAAAATCCCAAAGCTGGGATCAGAAAACTGAAAGCAGTTTTGGAAACCTCAATATGTTTTCTATTTACTCCAAAAGTATTTTCCCAGCCCTGAAAGAAATGTGGACCCTATGGGCAAAAAAGTAAAAAATCCCATTTTTGGGATTTTCATTCCTATTTTTGGGAATTGCGGGATTCCCTTTGACCTTTTCAATTTTTTTTTGCATTTTCTTATTTGAAATGATAAATTTAACAAGCGTTGAAAATTTCATTGAGTTTTGTTCATAAATAAAGATTTTGTCATATATTACATATTTGTTTAATTTCTAAAACTATGATTTATATCAAAATTTTAATAGGATCGCAGATAGCTACAACAATTTAGTCCATATTTATCCCTTAATATCATTTTTTAGTTAGATATGGAAATTCTCGACCCTTTACAAGAAATTTCAAGCCAATATCTCAATTACATTCAAAAATATGTTCATTTAAACCTGTGTCCTTTAATTTCATCTTTTTCATATTTTAGTATTAAGTATGACAGAACATACATTTGGTGTTGAATAAAATATTTGGACAATTTTTAAAAATTATTTAGTTAATTATTTTATTATAATATTGTATATACAATAAAAAAATTATAATTTTATTATGAGCCACGCACAACAACACCTAAATCACCCCACACAAATTACCTTTCCCGCCCACCGAAATATAAAACACAATTTAATACAATATCATCAGTTAGTATAATAGCTTTTTTTATTTGAACTGTTTATCTTAAACATAATACAATTAATTCTTACAACCTACTTATATAGTTAATTCCTAACACTACTTATTTTCTATAAAATAATCTGTCATATCGGTATACATATCCAGAAGGTAATATAAGTCCTTTAAATCTTCCTTGTTTTGAGATGATAGAGTTTCATAACAAATCCATCTTTTTCGCATAGTTGAAAGAACAGGATCAGAAGATAGAAGTAAACTATTAAAAATATCTTCATTCTGTGATTGCCTGGAGCATTTTCTTGAGCTGAATAGTTGAACATGCTTAAAATCTCGATTCCTCGCTTCCTGGGCTTCTTCTGTTAACTCTCCAAGTGGAAGAATATTCGATTCAATTATTATTTGACCATGACACAATACTTTGTGTACTGTTGGTGTTAGTTCCCTCCATGGATACAGAGATACAAGTAATTTAGAAATTTCAGATGTGTATTCCCCAAATCGATTTCCATTAATTTTATGTTTACTATTCAGTGCCATTAAAATAGTGTTAACTCTTCGAAGCAACTCCTTGTCGATTCCAGTTATTTTTGAA
This sequence comes from Lucilia sericata, assembly GCF_015586225.1. Classification (NCBI taxonomy): domain Eukaryota; kingdom Metazoa; phylum Arthropoda; class Insecta; order Diptera; family Calliphoridae; genus Lucilia; species Lucilia sericata. The sequence continues at coordinate 468,453 of NW_023994193.1, forward strand.
GTAATTTCAAAATCACGAAAAAACCTTCTCGCCGTATTACCGTCATTTGTACTACCGCAACTTGAAAGTGGTTTGTCGATGTTTAATCCCATCTGAACTTTAAATTCTTCTTGGATTCTGCTTTTTTCCGCTGCTCTCAGTTCTTTCAATTCTTCATTATTTTTTGTTGATTTAGTAGGATAGTTTGTTTTTTTTTTCCTGGATCGCCTTGTATGATGGTAATATATTGTGTCCTTTTTCATGCAGAGCTTTCCTTAATATTTGGTACTTATTTCGACTGAGACCCAGTTCCAACATAAGCGCTATTGCTTCCTCTTCAGTAAAATTTGATTATGATGTTGGAGTTGGTATACTTTCCAAATTCGCTTAAGTCGTTTTGGTTATGCATTAGGAAGAATAGTTGCAATATGTACGACATCCATGGGTTGGTTTTCCTTTTTCAGCATTTCGTTAAATGTATCAGCAATTTCCTCATTTGAGATTGAAAAAACTTTTTGTGTGACCCTCTTTTTTTTGACCTTGAACATAAGTCTTCGTATGACTTGCAAGGCGCTCCTGTTGATGTGTTGTAAGTTGAGATTTCCGTAGTAGTTTCCATCCAACTACAAAATTTTAATCGAAATTTCTTTTGATTTCCATCCACAGACTTACTTTTTACATCAAAAAGTTTTCAATTTTTGATATGCCTGTTTTGTCTACTTTTCTACTATATGTAGTTTTTATATAATTTGAAATGTCTTCAATTCTTTCTGGCCCTTTTGAAGATATACTCCATAAAACGGAACACAACTCTTCGTACTTTAATGTAATCTTCATTGTAGATTTATTAAATATGGTACATAAAATCTGAGAAGTTTACTTATATACCAATTCTTGTCATTTCCGATACAGGTATTCCAAAGTAAAAAATTACAAATTGTCTACCTATTAACATTTAGGACTATATTACTATAACCCGTAATTCAGTCATTGATATTTCTTATTAGTGAATGAATCGAAATTATCATTACCTGTATATTTTTACCTACATGATCATAAACGAAACAGAACGAAATGATCTGTCGAAAAAATTTAGGTAAAAAATAGTTATAAATTTTTGAAAATTTAAGCATAATAGGACCTTTCAATTATAAGGATAAGCAAACAAATAGAAAATAGGTAAATATAAGATTTAAATATGTTCTGTCATACTTAATACTAAAATATGAAAAAGATGAAATTAAAGGACACAGGTTTAAATGAACATATTTTTGAATGTAATTGAGATATTGGCTTGAAATTTTTTGTAAAGGGTCGAGAATTTCCATATCTAACTAAAAAATGATATTAAGGGATAAATATGGACTAAATTGTTGTAGCTATCTGCGATCCTATTAAAATTTTGATATAAATCATAGTTTTAGAAATTAAATATGTAATATATGACAAAATCTTTATTTATGAACAAAACTCAATGAAATCTTCAACGCTTGTTAAATTTGTCATTTCAAATAAGAAAATGCAAAAAAAATTTAAAAGGTCAAAGGGAATCCCGCAATTCCCAAAAATAGGAATGAAAATCCCAAAAATGGGATTTTTTACTTTTTTGCCCATAGGGTCCACATTTCTTTCAGGGCTGGGAAAATACTTTTGGAGTAAATAGAAAACATATTGAGGTTTCCAAAACTGCTTTCAGTTTTCTGATCCCAGCTTTGGGATTTTAGAACATGTCGCCCAAAGTTGAAGTTTTGATAAAAAATAGGTCATATTCGGAAGGACGCAGTGGCAACATTTTCAAAAAATAGGACAAGTTTTTTACGCCAAAGCGTTCTGCGTAAAAATACCTTTTAGAAAACTATAAAATTGTTATATGTTCTTAAAGAAAATTTTATTGTAATAATAAAAGAGTTAAGACACATTTTTGGCAAAAAAAAACGCCAAAAATCTAAAATTTTTTGAATTTTTAAATTAAAAAACGTATATTTTTGGATCTGTAAACGATATTGATCTGAAATTTTCTGTATATTATTGGAAATTTTGTTGTCTAACTAACAAGAAAAAATTGAGTTCATTTGGTCCAAAATTACGCCCGGTATTCAAAAAAAGGCTGACCAAGGTATGGTAAATTTTGTATCACTAAATTTTTAAATGCCTATAACTCGGATATTATAAGAGATAAGTAGTATGTCCAAGCATGTTTTTTCAAGATCTCGTCGAGCGCTTTCACAACATATAAAAATATTTGTATTTGGGTGAAAAACAAAAAAAAGGCACGAGTTTAAAAATTTTACATGTCGTAGGTACCCTACTTTGAGCCGCCACAGCGCCGTCCCTGGGGCATCTGCAGGGTTCATCTTCAAAACTTAAACTCGAATACTCCTTGGCTACGCTCACGCCAAATTTTATCCCGATCGGATCAGCCATTTAGAAATGCCAGATTTATTTCCAAAAAATTTCCATTCTGCCCCACTGTGCAGTGAATTATCAATCACCGTGATTAAATCACAGTCGTGAAAATATCGCTCATCTCTACTGTGTATGTTTAGTTTCTTTAATTTTTTTTCGAATTTAGAAACACTCAAAAAGTTTCATTTGAACAACAAAAAATACCAAAAAGATGCTTCTTGTAGATTCTCTTTTATTCAGGTCTCTATATGTTATATTTCATATTTCTATGTTCAATATTATAGAAAATTCAAAAAATAACATAAATATTGTTAAAATTCAAAAAATTCAATTATTTCGAACAATGAAATAGTGGAATAAATTCTGCCTTTGTGGAAAGTTCTAATAAAAAGTACAATTTTTCCCCATTTCGCCTAGGAATACACTTTTTCGAAAATTAAGTTCATAAAATATTCCGTGTTTAAATCTATATATCACAGATATAACTCAAACGATTCAAATTTACATTCATTTGTTCTGGAAAAATTGTGCTTTCAAAAAGTACCAAACAATTTACCCGAATTTGATCCTATAGTGGCCTTAGTACCCGAATTTCAAAATAATATACCAATAGCTTATTTTGTGTGAGTAAATGAACTATTTTTCAAATTTTATAAAAAATTGGCTCAAAGTTTGAATAAAATTAAATTTCCCGTTTTTCCTCTTTTTGGTACTTTTTTTCCCAAAGAAATAGCTAGAGCCCTGCATGAGTAACTCTATTTGCTACACACAATGAGTGACTCATTGCTTTGCACTCAACTCATTGTTTGTTTAGAATAGTATTTACAAAGTTTTGTTATACTCAAACGTTGTGAGTACTATCAAGTGAATGTGCAACTACATTCAAATCGAGCGAGTAAACAATTTGTTTATGTTAAAACAATACAAAATAGATTGTTTGAATCGAATGAATCGATTCAAACTTTTTCTTGAATAAATGGTGAAAATTTTGAATGCTGTTAAAACTAGTTCCTGTGGCCCGAATTCGCTGAAATTTGGTAGTCTTGAGTACAATTGATGACTAGATAATATTATGTTCGAATATTCGAAATTAAGTTCGAAAATTCGAAGTTATGTTCGAAAAATTTTTTATGCTTTTAAATTATTCTTTGAGTCCAAAAAACTAAAAAAAAAATTTTCGAAAATTCGAACTCATGTTCGAAAAAAATTTAAAGCTGATAAAACCAGTTTCCGTGGACCAAATTGGCTGAAATTTGGCAGTGTTAAGTACAGTTGATGACGCTACTATATTATCTTCGACTATTCGAAATTAAGTTCGAAAATTCGAAGTAATATTCAAAAAATCTGTTAATTTGTCGAACTTAAAAATTGTTTTGCTTTCACTCGATTCACTCACTGTATACTACTTGAATTGAATCACACAAACACTCTCATTACTTGTTTCGTTTGAATTGAGTATTGACTAACATTCCTTATTTTCAAATATACTATTCATTTCATTCATAAAACAATGAGTGAGTCAAACACAGTGTTTGAAAAAAATCAAATGTTTTAATTTATTATTTAAGTCACTCATGCAGGGCTCTAGAAATAGCTAATATTTTGTTTAAATAAATATTGCAGAGTTAGTCCGTATAGTAGGTATATCTAATAAGAATACGTCAATAAATCGAAAAAGCTTTCTTAATGTGCTACAAAAATACAGTTTTCTCCCTTTTACACCCAAAAAGGACTGAATTTTACAAAAATACGAAATAGGTGTCTCATAATTTTGAGAGGTGTCCAAAATATTTACAAAAATGTTATTATGTTTATTAGTTAAAAAGTTATAAAGGACCAAAAAAGGTACCAAAATCACCTTTGTTATACATTTTCACCCCTTAAAAGTCCGAATTTCGAAAAAGTACCAGGCAACCATCTGTTCTTTTTAAGAGTAGATGAATATAACATTTTATATATAACATTTTAACTAATATTGTGTAAGATAATCAAGAAAACCTAATTTACTTGTTTTTCCCCTTTTTTACCCCCAAATGTAAAGTTATCCAAAAATCCCTCCTTAGTGGATCTACATATCCAAAAAGACATCTACTGTCAAAATTTCATGATTCTAGGATTAGCCGTTTGGGCTGTGCGATGATTAATCAGTCAGTCAGTAACGCTACTCTTCAATATACATATACAGATTTTATTATAGATCATATTTTTCAGTTTTACTAAAATATGAGCACAATTTATCCTAAGCATCTACCTGTTTGTTATGCTTGCTGTGTTAATAAGGGTTTGTATGTTATTTTGCAATATTTTGGTAGCGTGCATAGGGGTCTATAAATTCAAATAAACTTCGTTATAGATTGAATTTTGAACTTTACTATTTTTATTTTTTATAAAAATTATGGTTATTGAAAGAAATTCAAAAGAAAATTAAAATTTATGTTTATGATTATGATTATTTTTAAAACAATGATTAAAAGTAAAAATAAAGTAATTAACGGAAATGTGCCCACAGTTCTCCCCTACTAGAGTTTTATGTGGCGAAGCGAACAGAAAGTCGTTTTGATCTCCGAGGTTTTTCGGCCTCCTTTTGCGCTTCATTGGTATCTTCAAAAGTATAAGCCGGTTTTAATTTATCAATGGAAATGTTTACTTCTTTATTATTAATTTTTAGTTTAAAGTATTTGGAGTATTTATTAAGAACTGGATATGGGCCTTCATATGGTGGAGTTAGAGATTTTTACTTTGTCATTTCGTCTAAAGACAAAATTTCTGTCTTTTAATACAGGGTTAGGAAATGGTTTTTGGACATTATGATGAGCTATATCGACAGGCTGAATATTTTGCATCATTTGAACAAAATCCTTAACGAATTCTGACTGATATGTTGGGTTTGACGGTGCTAAAAATTCTCCAGGTAAACGTATTTGAGTGCCTTATACTTATTCAGTTGGTGTAGCATTTATGTCAGGTTTATGAATAGATATTAATCCAAGTAGTAGCCTTAGGAGTTCGATGGAAGCGTTCAATAATTCCATTACTCTGCGGGTGGTATGCTGTAGTTCTTAGGTAAGTAATTCCCAGAGCTGTTGAAAGTTCTTGAAAAAGTGTAGATTCAAACTGCCTACCTTGATCCATCGTTATTTTAAGTGGAATTCCAAAGTGTTTTATCCATCCATCAATTAAAGCAAGTGCGACCGTTTCTGCAGAGGCATCTGGTAATGGAATAACTTCTAACCATCTAGTGAATCGGTCGATTATTGTTAAACTAAAGTAGAAACCATTTGATGGTGGAAGTGAACCAATGAGATCAATGTTGATGTGCTCAAATCTTGTTGTAGGTAGAGAATATATTGATAGTGGTGAAGAAGTATGTCTACTTACTTTTGATTGTTGACACGGTATGCAGTTTTGAACGAATTCGGAAATTTCCTGATCCATATTTTTCCAAACGAAGCGTTGTTTAACTAATCGACAAGTACTTTTTCTACTGGATGTGCTAAATTGTGAATTTTTGAGATAACTAACTGACGACAGTTTGCTGGAATGTAAGGTCACACTTTTGCTCCTGAAATGTCGCAGATTATTTTTATGTTTGTTTCGGGTAACATTATTTGTTTTAGTTGAAGTGAAGTACTAGTTGATATGTACTGTACTTTTTTTCGGTTTCACTAAACTTTTTTTAAAAGAATGAATGTTGTTGATTAATTACTATTTGATGGACTACTGCTCCCATGCCTGTGTTACTTGCATCTGTACATAAAATGATTTTAGCTTCAGGTGCTGGGTGACAAAGTGTTGTGGCATTTACTAAGTCTTGTTTACATAATTCAAAATGTTGCAATGTCTCTTCGGTCCACAGAATAACTGAGACTTCATTTTTCTTATTACCATTAATAAGAGAAATAAGTGGTTGTTGATGTTGAGTTGCATGTAAAATGAATCTGCGATAAAAATTGACCATGGCCAAAAAACGTTTAAGTTCGCATGCTAATTTCGGAAGTGGAAAGTTCTTGATAACATCAATTTTATTGGGTAAAGGTCGAATACCAAGAAATTCTATGTCAGTTTTTGCAAATACACATTTGGACGGATTAATTGTTAATGAGAACTTTCGAAGCCTTTCAAAAACTTGTCGTATATGAGTTTCATGTCCTTCGGTAAATGTCGAAGCAATACATATGTCATCAATATAACAAAATGCGAAATCTAAACCACGAAGAACCTTATGCATGTATCGCTGAAATGTTTGTGCGGAATTTCTTAGACCAAACGGCATCCGAAGATATTCAAATAACCCAAATGGAGTAGTCACCAAAGTTTTCTGTATATCACGCTCCTCTATAAGTAGGTATTTTATGGTATCCACGTTGAAGATCTAGCTTGGAAAATATAGTTTTGCCATGTAAGTTGTGAGATCTTGAATATGCATTAGTGGATACCTATCAGGTATTTTCTGTGCATTTAATGCACGATAGTCACCACAAGGTCTACAATAGTTATTAGATTTAGGAACTACATGTAATGGTGATGCGTAGGGACTCTTAGAAGGTCGAATAACACCAATTTTCATGAGATATTCAAATTCTTCTCTTGCCGCCCGAAATTTTTCTGGTGTTAACCTTCTGGGTTTTGAAAAAAACTGGTGGCCCGAGTGTTTCAATACAATGAGTAACATTAGACTTACCATTTTCTGGAATTTTAAAGTTAATTTGTGTAATGTCTTGAAATTCTTCCAGAAGTTTTGCATAGACGTCGTTTGGGTTATAAAGTTTAACTGAAGCATGATTAGTTGAAACCGATGTAGTTGAAATCTGAGTACCAATCTTCGTTGTTGAGTCAATATGTTTGGAGGTATTGAGATCAACTAATAGATTAAAATGTTTAATGAAATCAGCAATAATATTATGAGCTGTATCTGCAACAACAACTGTCCATTCAAATGGTCTTTTTAATCCAAAATCTATCTTTAGACGCTTTTGACCATATGGATGAATTGTTGGCTGCAAAAAGTTTTGTTGGTGATTGGTTGCGATGTTTTTTATTAGTGTCAGTAATCTTCAATACTGAGATATCTGCGCCTGTGTCGATTAGAAAACGCTGTTTCGTTTGTCGATCATGTATAAAAAGGCGGCTGGGATTACAAGTGGTAACGTCACCAATTGAAAAAGAACTTGAATTGGTTTTATTTGGGATGTTTGAATTATTTTGAAGTGAATTGCACCGAATTGTTTAGTTTTTCGAATCATCAAAATTACATGGCGGGCTGCACTTACTAGCACGATTACCAAACTTTTTATGGTAATAACAAAATGATATATTTTGTGTTGAACTGTTTCTGCGTGATGATGACGATGAACGTTTAATATCCTTTTGTAAGGAGGATAATGTTTTCTCAATCTGCAGAAGTCTTTCGGAAACATCATTTGAAATGGCATCAATTGCAATATTCTTGTCTGTGGGAGATGTAATTGATTCCACTTACTTTATATGAGTAGAGTAAAAAATATCATCTGCTATTGCACCAAGTTCATACAACTGCAAGTACAGAGACTGGCAAACGCTGAATTCATAATTGTTTAATTAACTGCATGTCATTAGTAACATCTGTCCTTTGTATAAGTGTTAAAATGTGACTTAGTTTACTATCTCCCAACTGAATTCCTATCATCAGTTGTTCCAATCGAGCCATTGGAGATGCAAACAATTTTTTGATAAGAATTTGTTTTAATGTTTCATACTTATTGGATTATGGCGGATTACGAACAATGTCGAAAACTTGCTCATGCAGTTTTTCATCCATGTACATTATTGCTATATTGAACTTGGTCTGGTCTTGCTGATCTTGATTCATTCTTCCAAAGCCGTTGATTTGAAAAAATGCTTCTAAACGAGTGAACCATGCTTGAATGCTACCAATTGAATAGCCTTGTAATTGAGGAATTTGAACTCGTGTAGCGAAACTGGAAATATCTGCTGAATCCGATATGTTCTAGGACGAATTGGTATTTGCAGATGCATAGGAGATTGAATTGTTTGATTGATTTTCCATTTTTTTCGGGGTCACCAATTATAGAATTAAGTTTACTATTTTTATTTTTTATATAAATTATGTTTATTGAAAGAAATTCAAAAGAAAATTAAAATTCATTTTTATGATTATTTTTAAAACAAAAAAGTTTAGAGCAATGTTTAGATGATTATGATTAAAAGTAAAAATAAAGTAATTAACGGAAATGTGCCCACATCCTTTTTATCCTTTGAACCAGCTCACCAAATATTGACGCCAGGGCGAACATTTTGAGAAATGGTATCTTAGGATAAATTTTTACCTTATTTTTCCTCCATACAATTGGGGCAACCCTAATGTACATGTATTTATATAACAAAATAAAAAAATAATACATAGTTTAAATTAGCAAAAAATGAGTTTTATACAATATTACAGTTTTCAGTGTCAATTTCGGAGTTATTTGATGTGATTTGAACTGTTTTGTTTATTTATCAAAGGAACATATGGACATTTCCGAAAAGTCTACTTTTGTCAAATCACGTCATGCACCATTAACTGCACTACATCTAGGTAAAATATTTATATATGTGGAATTTCATGTCAAGTGACCCAACTCAACAAATCGATTTCGAAGATATTTGCACCAAGGTTAGTACTATTGAATAGTAGAAATAGCTATCTGAACTCCCTTGGACAATTTTTGCTAGGACCAATAGGTGAAAAGTTACAATCATTTGAATAAAACCCTGTATGACCAAAATGTCCAATTTTGACCTCCTGTAAGTCCGGCAGTTCTTACTGGCCTACTATCCCATAGTTCTAACCTTGGTGCAAATTTCATCCAAATCGGATTCACTGACACGAAATTCTCCATATATTTAAATTATTTATATTTTTATGTAGAGCTCTAATAGGATAAAGAAAAGACCAATCAAAAGGAATGGTCCTAAGATATTGTATTGTGCGTGACAAAAATATACTTTTCGGTGGAAATGCCCATATGCTGAAGTTTATGATATATGAATATTATAATTCATTTAGCTTCTTTAATTAAATAATAGGAAGAAAACAATACTTGTGAATAGAATATACAACTATCTAATCATATTAAATTGTTTCTATAAATATATAAATTTTTGTTTCATCTTAATCTTTTATATAAATATATTAAACTGCCGATATTTTTTTTTAAATTAGATACTTCTTTATACTTAATTTTTTAATAACACAAGTCAACAAACATTTTAAAAAAGTCGATAGTTAGGATTGTCACACAAAATTTGAATATTTTTATAAAATTAGGTTTTTGTGTCATGTTTGCCTTGCCTTTATTAATCGAAATTAAATCCTTAATAGTATAGCTGGTCTCAGGGCTAAAATTTTTTTGCCCTGAGACCAATAATAATTTTCTGTTCTTACATTTTTACGAGTTAAGAAATTTTATTTTTGGTTTCTTGTATTAAATGTGTCTGTTACCCCTATTAAATTAGTTGTATTCTATACTACATTTTCAATTTCAAATAATTTCCGAAAAAGAGCATAAAAATTACTTCTTGAGAATGAAGTAGTGAATTCGAAATCAAATAAAAAGGACATCCCTCCCATGACAAGTCGGTGTTAAAATCACCACTTCTTCAGGTATTTTTCAGTACTTCAATGGAGTAAATTCTACTTCTTTTTCGCTTCTTTGAAAGTTCTTTTTTTGCTGGGTAGTTTAAAAATATTTTTTCCTCATGATATGAAACATATAAAAATTCTAAAAGGGCTATGTCCGATGGTTCATTACCAATTTTTATTTTTTCCTATACGTCAAAATTTTCAGATAAAGAGTTTTAAATTCAGCATTATCCTTCAGTAGTGCTTGTGAATTATTTGAAAATTAGTATTGATTTTGAGGTGGGAACTTAACAATTTCTTAATTCACTTTTTACCATTTCTTTTTGTTTTTAACAGATTTTTAGAAGTTTTTTTGATAGGTTAAAAAAAATATGAAAAAATTATTGACATTTTATTCCTGAAACTTATGGATCTGAGTATATCATTCTCATATATATTTTTTCCGACATCTATTCATTAAGATTTACAAATATTTCAACGGAATTTTCAAAATTCTTGTGACAAGAAAACCATTGTTAGAGTGTTGTAAGTAACACCTATAAAAATTGTTTGTAAAAAATAACTAAAACTCTGAATATTAAATTTTTTCCTCCATAAAAGAGATGGAAAATACCAGATGTTTATAATTAATATCGATATATGTATGCATGACAAGGTTTTGATGGTGGGTATATAAGATTCGTCGTAGTCGAATACGACACTTTTACTTGTTAAGTTTTATTAAATCCCGATTTAATGAATGACAATTTTCAAAATCCCGCTTTTTCAAATTTCCCGCTCAACTAAGTTTCACAATGAAAATGTTTTTATTAATTTTGTTGCGAAAACGCAACTTTTAGCAATGATTATTGCAGCAGCAGGCGCAATTGTGCTAATAAAACTACACCATTTCAAGTTTAATTTGAGAAAATCCAAAGTTATATTGTGAAACACCAAAATGAATTTTAGAAATCCAATTTAATATTGAGACATACCAAATTAAATTTAGGAATCAAAATTGATATGAAGAAAAAACAAATTGAAATTTGAATTTTCAACTTAATATTGAGAAAAAACCAATTGATATTGAGAAGTCGAAATTAATATTGAGATAATACGAATTGAAATTGACAAAATACAAAATGATATTAAGAAACCCTAATTTTGTATTGAAATTTATATTATTTTAAATCCATATCCTATTTAAACATTTTATAAGAAAAATATTTTCATACAAATTTTAAATTTCTCATTTTCATTTATTAATTTCTCAATTTCAATTTGTAATTTCTTAATATAATATTGGGATTCCGAATTTCAATTTGTTTTTTCTCGATATGAATTTGCATTTCTTAATTTAATTTTATTATTTCTCAATATTAGTTTGGATTTCTCAATTTCAAATGGGGTTTTCTCAATATTAATTTATATTTCTGAACTTTAATTTGAATTTTCTAAATTTTAAATTGAAATTCTCAATATGAGTTTGTATTTTCTCAATTTAAACTTGAAATGGTGTAGTTTACAACGATTTTGCTCATGATATAAAGCCTATATGGACTTCTTTATTTTGGCCGTCTAAGTCCAGAAAAAATATTTTAAAAAATTTAGGACGTCAAATTTTTTAATTATTCATAATGAAAGAAAATGCTAAAAAGGGTTTAATTAGGAGGAAAAAATTTAATATTTAGGAATGAATTTATTTTTTATACAAAAAATTTTACTGGTCTTTCTCACAACTCTCTAACAAAGGATTCCTTGTCACAAAAATATTAAAAATTACGTTACAATAATCTTAAATCTTGGTGAATAAATGCAATTTTTATCACTCACACTTCCAAGAGTTTTTCTAAGTTGATTGTTAGGTTCCCAAAACAGGTGCAAGCATCCAAAAATCAATTCACATTTTCCAATATTTTTCCTTCACTACTGAAGAAGGTTGCTTAACAAAAACCACTTTATCTCAAAATTTCGACGTATAGGGAAAAAAATAAAAATTATTAATTAACCAACGGACATAGCCCTTTCCAAAAATATATGTTTCATTCCATGAGCAAACAAAAAATATTAATCTGTAAACTTGTGTAATAAAATTAAATACACCTTACACCACACTAATGGGAACGCCATTTTGATTATATCTTAAAATTAGTAACATCTCCGTAGACATAATGATGTTATCCACCCATAAAATTAGCCTATTGAATTTCTTTGGAATAGGTACGTGCTATACAAGCCTAGGCTATTTATAAAATTCGACTCAACAAATTTATATACGAAAATTTTACTATATATTGTTATATTGAGCAGCACAGAAAAAAATATGCACAATTTTTTTCTTAACAATCGTTTGCTTAAATTTAATTTCGATTTTTATAAATATTTTTATTTGGGTTTATAACGAATTTGTTTGATGTTCACACAGAAGGAAAATATTTTCTAACAAACACTTTATTGAAATAAATTTAACTTTCAGTAAATATTTTTACTGATTCAATAAATGTTTTTGTTTGAGTTTTATGTTTATGTCAGCATATGGAATACAACAATAAAACCAGTTTTGGAATGTACTAAAATGAATTGATATAATTCTTATTTGGTTTATAACATTTAATGTATAAGTGTTTCAGTTTTCACAGTACAAAATAATAGTTTCTAGAATTAGAAACGTTTTCTTAAAAATGTTGTAAGTATATATGTAATTTTTTTACTACTTTTAGTTTTAAATATTTTTTGTAAAATTTTTGTTAAAATTTAGTATATATTTTTTAACAAAATTTTTATAGATTCAATAAAAAATTTTCTTATTATTATTGCCAAAATACAATAAATAATTTAACTGTTTCAGATAACATATTTGCTTGAATTTAGTACAAATACTAATAACTTGTGTTATTGTTTCAGTAAAATAATTGTTTGGAAATGGTGCGATTATTTATTAATGTTTTTCGTAAATAGTATATTATTTTAATAAGAAAAATCCTGAAATTTTTTCAATAAAGAATTTACAAATTTGAGTACTTGATTTTACGAATTTCGTGATAGGTCCTATTTTAGTAAAAAAAATACTTGGCTTTATGAATTTTTTGTTTGATTTTGAATTCCATTTTTTCTGTGTTCATCAGTTAAACAAACATCAATCTCTTAAATAACACTTCTAATTTAAAAACTACTATATAACTTATATAATTTACTCGCAATGTACACAGAAAAAAATGGAATTCAAAATCAAACAAAAAATTCATAAAGCCAAGTATTTTTTTTACTAAAATAGGACCTATCACGAAATTCGTAAAATCAAGTACTCAAATTCGTAAATTCTTTATTGAAAAAATTTCAGGATTTTTCTTATTAAAATAATATACTATTTACGAAAAACATTAATAAATATTCACAACATTTCCAAACAATTATTTTACTGAAACAATAACAAAAGTTATTAGTATTTGTACTGAAGTTCAAGTAAATATGTTATCTGAAACAGTTAAATTATTTATTGTATTTTGGCAATAATAATAAGCAAAATTTTTTATTGAATCTATAAAAATTTTGTTAAAAAATATATACTAAATTTAAACAAAAATTTTACTAAAAAATTTAAAACTAAAATTTGTAAAAAATTACATATATACTTACAACATTTTTAAGAAAACGTTTCTAATTCTAGAAACTATTATTTTGTACTGTAAAAACTGAAACACTTATACATTAAATGTTATAAACCAAATAAGAATTATATCAATTCATTTTAGTACATTCCAAAACTGGTTTTATTGTTGTATTCCATATGCTGACATAAAAATAAAACTCAAACAAAATCATTTATTGAATCAGTAAAAATATTTACTGAAAATTAAATTTATTTCAATAAAGTGTTTGTTAGAAAATATTTTCCTTCTGTGTGAACATCAAACAAATTCGTTATAAACCCAAATAAAAATATTTATAAAAATCGAAATTAAATTTAAGCAAACGATTGTTAAGAAAAAAAATGTGCATATTTTTTTCTGTGTAGTAGGGTATGATGTATTCGGATACATTTCCTACTTTCATATTTTTGTAAACTTACATATGTAAACAAAAATAATCATACAAGCGTATTGAAATCACACAGTACCTGTTCATGTGAGAGACTAATATTTCTTATACTCACTTTCACATATATGTATTAGTTTATGGCTTTGTTGTTACTTTGTGGGATGCGAGTGGGATATTGACCAAAATGTTTAAATAAGACAGTTCTTGACCGATAGAGCTGGCCTCCAATAGTACTAACCTTGGTACAAATCCAAATCAATTTTTTGAGTTAGGTCACTTGACACGAAATATATGCATTTTTGGCTTTGTGTTAATTCTTGGGGTATATTCCATTAAAGTTTAAAAAACTATTTTAGACCATGGTAAACGTTTTATTTACATGCGTGTAAATAAAACGTACTTATAGACCTGAACAAGGAAAACAATTTACTTTTTGCGATTCATATGTTCACAATTTTTTTTCATTGTGATAAGAGCAACAACATTCCCTCAGAGAGTAGATCAAAATTCCGATCGGTTTGCAAGATATGAGCCTGATAAAATTATCACTTGTTTCAAAAATGACACCGAGGCCCCAAATCTTTGGGGGCCTATAACTTAAAAAGTGAATGACTTTCTTCTTTTTTTTTTTTTTTTTGATCTTTTATCATATAGTGGTGTCCGTATATGGTTAAATTTTTTTTTTTTAATTTTTTTCCTCAAAAATAAAAATTATTCTTGAGTTTTATAATAGTTTCTTCGAAAATAAAACTTAATATGAAAATATATTCTTACAAATATAAATGAAATTTTTAATAAAATGTGAATATAACATTAGAAAGATGAAGTTGTGTTATATTCGGGCACGCCGAATCTTATATACAGTAGGACCTTGATTATCCGCGATTCGATTATCCGGCAACATCAATTATCCGGGATGGAAAAATAATTTTTGTTTGCATCGACTTAATTTTATTTTGTATTGACTTACATTTTTCTGTATCGTTTAACCGTTATTACCTTTATTATCCGTGATTATACGAAAAGTTATATTATTATTAACCACCATGCACAATTAGAACAAATCGAAAAGGGAATTCCCTTGAAACGAAAATACAAAATTGAAAAGAGACAGACAACATTACATGATTATTTTAAGAAATTACATAACATGAAATCCTTATCCAATGTTTACTATTTTCTGACAAAATTATTATTTTTTATATTTCCCCCTGTTCCCATTTGCACTATATA
This sequence comes from Lucilia sericata, assembly GCF_015586225.1. Lineage (NCBI taxonomy): Eukaryota > Metazoa > Arthropoda > Insecta > Diptera > Calliphoridae > Lucilia > Lucilia sericata. The sequence goes on from NW_023994193.1 coordinate 483,712, forward strand.
GTGCTTCCAACAGACAGACGTTCTTATGTGACTAGGTTACGTTAGGTTTATAGGAGGATGTATACTACATCAAATCAGAAAAAATACACCTAGGCCACTATCGGACCTGTTGTTTCCTGGACGTACTTCCTAAGAATCTTCCAATCAGTGTTAGTCAGGAATATTATTTCCAGAATAACAGCACTTCCAAGACACTTGGATCTAACTTCGACGAATGCCTGACAGTGGCAAAGAAAGTGCCGATGATTGTGTATAACCTTCCAATGTATCCAGTATACATTCATGACATATCCTATAACCGCTGTTGGTCAGTTCACCTAAAGTAAAGAGACGTTCGGCTGTAAGCGCCGCCTCATATCTTAAATATGTTTCAATGGGTGGAATATCTTGCAACGTTTCCAGAGCCTTGGTTAAAGTAGTACACATGGCACCACCACCCAATCAACATGTACACAGAAAAAAATGGAATTCAAAATCAAACAAAAAATTCATAAAGCCAAGTATTTTTTTTTACTAAAATAGGACCTATCACGAAATTCGTAAAATCAAGTACTCAAATTCGTAAATTCTTTATTGAAAAAATTTCAGGATTTTTCTTATTAAAATAATATACTATTTACGAAAAACATTAATAAATAATCGCAACATTTCCAAACAATTATTTTACTGAAACAATAACACAAGTTATTAGTATTTGTACTGAAATTCAAGCAAATATGTTATCTGAAACAGTTAAATTATTTATTGTATTTTGGCAATAATAATAAGAAAATTTTTTATTGAATCTATAAAAATTTTGTTAAAAAATATATACTAAATTTTAACAAAAATTTTACAAAAAATATTTAAAACTAAAAGTAGAAAAAAAATTACATATATACTTACAACATTTTTAAGAAAACGTTTCTAATTCTAGAAACTATTATTTTGTACTGTGAAAACTGAAACACTTATACATTAAATGTTATAAACCAAATAAGAATTATATCAATTCATTTTAGTACATTCCAAAACTGGTTTTATTGTTGTATTCCATATGCTGACATAAAAATAAAACTCAAACAAAAACATTTATTGAATCAGTAAAAATATTTACTGAAAGTTAAATTTATTTCAATAAAGTGTTTGTTAGAAAATATTTTCCTTCTGTGTGAACATCAAACAAATTCGTTATAAACCCAAATAAAAATATTTATAAAAATCGAAATTAAATTTAAGCAAACGATTGTTAAGAAAAAAATTGTGCATATTTTTTTTCTGTGTACGCTTAACTCCCTGTAGTTGTTTGATATTACACTTTTTGTCCAAAGCAGTCCACCAGATTATTGAAGCATAAGCTAGAATTGGTCTAATTACACTTTTTTAAAGCCAATTTGTCATAGTAGGACTAAGACCCTATTTCATGCCTATGGTTCTCCTACATATCGCCCAGCACCGATTTCCGGTCAAGGATTACACCTCAGTACTTAACATTGTCTGTCACTGGTATCTTCTTGTCCAGGAGGCAAGGGTCAGTATACGTAGAAATTTTTGTCTTTCTTGGCATATTTCCGTCTTCGCCGGGTTAACATTGATGCCTTTCGGTTGAGCCCAGCTCAAGGCCGTATTCAGAGCCTCCTCAGCTCTCAGCTCAGCACAAGTATTTTGACTAGATCGTCTTAGAATATTATTAGGACCCAGAATATACTATGTATGAACTTTTGTGAGTCTACGGTGAGTTACAAATGAAATGACAAAATCAGTATACTCCAATATTTGTGAGTATAAAAAGAGATGTATCTATAACTGAGTGAAAAAACTTAGACATAGACACCAAAATCAGAATTGGAAACCAAAGCTTATATTGGATGCCGATATTCAATATTGAAAATTTTATAAATATTGTCATAGCTATGCCTTTTAGATATTGAAGAGTTAAAATGAACACAGAAAAAAATGGAATTCAAAATCAAACAAAAAATTCATAAAGTCAAGTATTTTTTTACTAAAATAGGACCTATCACGAAATTCGTAAAATCAAGTACTCAAATTCGTAAATTCTTTATTGAAAAAATTTCAGGATTTTTCTTATTAAAATAATATACTATTTACGAAAAACATTAATAAATAATCGCAACATTTCCAAACAATTATTTTACTGAAACAATAACACAAGTTATTAGTATTTGTACTGAAATTCAAGCAAATAGGTTATCTGAAACAGCTAAATTATTTATTGTATTTTGGCAATAATAATAAGCAAAATTCTTTATTGAATCTATAAAAATTTTGTTAAAAAATATATACTAAGTTTTAACAAAAATTTTACAAAAAATATTTAAAACTAAAAGTAGTAAAAAAATTACATATATACTTACAACATTTTTAAGAAAACGTTTCTAATTCTAGAAACTATTATTTTGTACTGTGAAAACTGAAACACTTATACATTAAATGTTATAAACCAAATAAGAATTATATCAATTCATTTTAGTACATTCCAAAACTGGTTTTATTGTTGTATTCAATATGCTGACATAAAAATAAAACTCAAACAAAAACATTTATTGAATCAGTAAAAATATTTACTGAAAATTAAATTTATTTCAATAAAGTGTTTGTTAGAAAATATTTTCCTTCTGTGTGAACATCAAACAAATTCGTTATAAACCCAAATAAAAATATTTATAAATATCGAAATTAAATTTAAGCAAACGATTGTTAAGAAAAAAATTGTGCATATTTTTTTCTGTGAATAATTGCAATATTTTAAAATTGCTTTTAATTTCGTAAGAAAAGCTAAAAATTACATACCTTTTAAGTGTCATCTAAACAACATCATATCTAACATAATAATAGCATTAATAATGCATTTAATATTATAAGAAGTCATTTCTACAAACATTTTATATAAGAAAATATTTTAATATTGAGTTTTATTTTTGAAAAAAATAAAATAAAACTCAAGAATAATTTTTATTTTTCAAGCAAAAAAATAAAACTTTAATTTTTCAATGAAAAAAAAAAATTTAATATGATTTTAACAAAAAAATAAAACTTAAAAAATAATGATTATTTTCTGAGTAATGTATATTAAACTCAAAGAATAATAATTAAAATTAAGTTTTTTAAATAAAACTTAAAAAATAACAAGTAAGAGTGTTATATTCGGCTGTGCCGAATCTCATATACCCACCATCAAACCGTATTCCATAAAAGGAATGCTCCCCTATAAACATCAGGGTGATGTTTGGAATATGGCTTAAGTCAATTATGGACCGAGCTCTTTTGAACTAACAAAATATTAATTTTTAAAAACCAAATATTTTAGTTCAATTTTTAAACCGTGAGCGTATGAGGACCTTTATATGCGTCAATTATGAACCGATACTGATACAATTTTGTACATAGATTTCGTTTGTATAGAACTTGTTTATGCCAAATTTCAGCGCATTACTCGTATTTTAATAAAGAAAACTCGTATTTTAATAACCAAAACTCGTTCCTGAAGGGAACCTTTTATAGGGGCTAGGGTCAGTTATAGATCAGTCCTCATTAAATTTGGAATGAAGAATTACGTTCCTAAGTATAAACTTTTTATGTCGATTTTCATCGCTGTACTAGTAATTTTCGGAATTTTCTTCATCATATTTTCTAAAGAGGATCTTATATCCTCATAACTTTTTGTAGACCGATTAGGTTCATATGAAACATGTTTACATTGAATATCATCGCTGTACTCGCATTTTTATGCCAGTAATTAGCGTTAATGTAATTTTATAAAGGGGAAATTCCACATACAATTTGGTAGAGAGATTTTTGCTCGCTAGGAACTTACATACTTGTATCACATTTTATCGCTATACTCGTATTTTTTAACCAGTAATGAGCTTTAAAGTAATATTCTGAAGGGGACCTTGTATGGGCGGTAGGGTAAATTAAAATCCTCCCTAAATTTGTTGGAGAGATTTTGGCTCGCACTAAACTTATGTGTGTTAAATTTCGTCACTACATTCATATTATTAAGCCTGTAATGAGCATTATAGTCATTTGCAGAGGAGGACCCAATAGGGGAGTAATTAATTGTATAAAATTTTATTGCTATATTCGTATTTTTAGCTAGTAAAGTCATTTTCAGAATGGGTAGGATCATTTATAGGCCGATACTTAAAAAGGTCGATACTTCGTAAGAAACTTATTTAAACCGAATTTCATCGTTATACTCGAATTTTTAGGCCAGCAATGTGTGTTAAAGTCATTTTCTGAAGGGGACCTTATATGGGGGGTAGGGTCATTTATGGGCCGATGCTAAAAAAAGTGGTAGAGACGTTTTGGTTCGTAAGAAACTTACTTATACCGAATTTCATCGCTATACTTGCATTTTTGGGCCAGTAATGAGTGTTACAGTCATTTTCAGAAGGGGACCTTATATGGGGGGTAGGGTCATTTATGGGCCGATCCTAAAAAAAATGGTTAAAAGATTTTGGTTCGTTAGAAACTTACTTATACCGAATTTCATCGCTATACTCGAATTTTTAGGCTAGTAATGAGTGTTAAAGTCATTTTCTGAATGGCACCTTATATGGGGGGTAGGGTAATTTATGGGCCGATCCTAAAAAAAATGATAGAGAGAATTTGGTTCGCAAGAAATTTACTTATACCGAATTTCATCGCTATACTCGCATTTTTGGGCCAGTAATGAGTGTTAAAGTAATTTTCTGAATGGCACCTTATATGGGGGATAGGGTCATTTATAGACCGATCCTAAAAAAAATTGGTAGAGAGGTTTTGGTTCGTAAGAAACTTACTTATACCGAATTTCATCGCTTTATGCAAAATTTCAACTGCATCGATTGGTATTCTTTAAGGTGGGTTTAAAACCAATATTTTTGGGTGTTACAAACATCAGTACAAACGCATAATACCCTCTATAAAATAGCATAAAAGTGAGCAAATATTTCATATAATTAAATCCTCTTTATCCTTGTATAGCGACAATTTCAGATTTTGGGGAAGGATCCAAGATACCAGAAGTCGTACATAGAATATGACGTCTAATTAAAAAATTGTCTAAAGGTGAAATGTAGTTACAGTCAGTAGCCATATGTTACGATCAGACTTAAAATGGCGACGTAATATATAAAAAACAAAAAGGGCGATATTTGTAGGCGTGGCAAACAAATAATTTTTATATTTTTGGAAATGTTATTAACATATTTTTAATCCTAGGGTGACCGGCTCAACTTTTTTGTCCAAAGAGACCGTCCCACTCTTGATCACCCTTGAGCAAAAGTCTCAATGTAAACCTGCACTTACACAATTTTACGTCAACAAAATTTTCTGTCGTGTTCTCTTTGTAAATAACAATACATTAATAAGCCACGTTTTGGGATGAACGTTGCTTTCGAAAAATTAAAAAAAAAAAAATTGATCTAGATTGAATTCCAAAAAAACGTTTTGTTGAAACGCTCTTTAACACATTGACGGTCCTTACATTTATTTATTCCCTTTTACTTTGTCTTCACTTTGTTATTTACACTGCTAAATTTTTTTAAAAATTTTGTACAAGATCTATCATTTTAAATTAGAATAAAAAACAAATTATCAAAAAAAATAAAATATTGTGAAAAAAGGAAGGAAAGGAATCAGCACAATTCCAGTAACAAACAGTACAATGTTCACAAATATTTCTTTGCGTGAAATATGAAAAAACCTTAAAGGACAATTTCATTCTTTGACCCCACTCACCAAATATTGACACTACACAGTGGGGCAGAATCGAAATTTTTTGGAAATAAATCTGGCATTTCTAAACGGCTGATCCGATCGGGATTTGGCGTGAGCGTAGCCAAGGAGTATTCGAGTTTAAGTTTTGAAGATGAACCTTGCAGATGCCCCAGGGACGGCGCTGTGGCGGCTCAAAGTAGGGTACCTACGACATGTAAAATTTTTAAACTCGTGCCATTTTTTTGTTTTTCACCCAAATAGATTTTTATATTTTCTGAAAGCGCTCGACGAGATCTTGAAAAAACATGCTTGGACATACTACTTATCTCTTATAATACCCGAGTTATAGGCATTTAAAAATTTAGTGATACAAAATTTACCATACCTTGGTCCGCCTTTTTTTGAATACCGTGCGTAATTTTGGACCAAATGTAATCTTGTTAGTTAGACAACAAAATTTCAAAATAATTTCAATAATATACAAAAAATTTCAGATCAATATCATTTACAGATCCAAAAATATACGTTTTTTAATTTAAAAATTCAAAAAATTTTAGGTTTTTGCCGTTTTTTGCCAAAAATGTGTCTTAACTCTTTTATTTATAAAATAAAATTTTCTTTAAGAACATATAACAATTTTATAGTTTTCTAAAAGGTATCTTTACGCAGAACGCTTTGGCGTAAAAAACTTGTCCTATTTTTTGAAAATGTTGCCACTGCGTCCTTCCGAATATGACCTATTTTTTATCAAAACTTCAACTTTGGGCGACATGTTCTAAAATCCCAAAGCTAGGATCAGAAAACTGAAAGCAGTTTTGGAAACCTCAATATGTTTTCTATTTACTCCAAAAGTATTTTCCCAGCCCTGAAAGAAATGTGGACCCTATGGGTAAAAAGTAAAAAATCCCATTTTTGGGATTTTCATTCCTATTTTTGGGAATTGCGGGATGCCCTTTGACTTTTTCAATTTTTTTTGCATTTTCTTATTTGAAATTACAAATTTAACAAGCGTTGAAAATTTCATTGAGTTTTATTCATAAATAAAGATTTTGTCATATATTACATATTTGTATAATTTCTAAAACTATGATTTATATCAAAATTTTAATAGGGTCGCAGATATCTACAACAATTTAGTCCATATTTATCCCTTAATATCTTTTTTTAGTTAGATATGGAAATTCTCGATTCTTTACAAAAATTTTCAAGCCAATATCTCAATTACATTCAAAAATATGTTCATTTAAACCTGTATCCTTTAATTTCATATTTTTCATATTGTAGTATTAAATATGACAGAACATATTCAAATCTTATATTTACCTATTTTCTATAATATAAGTAAACTTCTCAGATTTTAAGTACCATATTTAATAAATCTACAATGAAGATTACATTAAAGTACGAAGAGTTGTGTTCCGTTTTATGTAGTGTATCTTCAAAAGGGCCAGAAAGAATTGAAGACATTTCAAATTATATAAAAACTACATATAGTAGAAAAGTAGATAAAACAGGCATATCAAAAATTGAAAACTTTTTGATGTAAAAAGTAAGTCTGTGGATGGAAATCAAAAGAAATTTCGATTAAAATTTTGTAGTTGGATGGAAACTACTACGGAAATCTCAACTTACAACACATCAACAGGAGCGCCTTACAAGTCATACGAAGACTTATGTTCAAGGTCAAAAAAAAAGAGGGTCACACAAAAACTTTTTTCAATCTCAAATGAGGAAATTGCTGATACATTTAACGAAATGCTGAAAAACGAAAACCAACCTATGGATGCCGTACATATTGCAACTATTCTTCCTAATGCATCACCAAAACGACTTAAGCGAATTGTGGAAAGTATACCAACTCCAACATCATAATCAAATTTTACTGAAGAGGAAGCAATAGCGCTTATGTTGGAACTGGGTCTCAGTCGAAATAAGTACCAAATATTAAGGAAAGCTCTGCATGAAAAAGGACACAATATATTACCATCATACAAGGCGATCCAGGAAAAAAAACAAACTATCCTACCATCACCTATTGCTGTTAATGATGTGGAAGCTTGTATTGATATATCATCTTTGCTCGAAAACACAGCATCAAGAATTCTGTCAGACTTTTCAGAAGACCAACTAAGGAAAATTCATAACTGTGATGTTATCTTAATGTGTAAGTGGGGATGTGACGGTTTATCAGCACTTCCAGAATACAAACAAGCTTGTGGAAGTCGGACATTAGCAGACTACAAAAGTGTATTTATGTCATCATTAGTGACATTACGAATTCGTTCATATTCCCTTAATCCATCATCGTCAAGCATCGGAAATTCATTTGAAGATATATGGATCAATACAACTCCGGGTTCAAAAAATTTTTGTACACCCATTGGATTTGAATATATAAAGGAGTCAAAGAAAACAACAAAAGATTTAGTGGAATATTTAAAAGATGATATAAATGCACTGGAGCCCATTTGCATAAAAATAAAGGAATTCTCTATTAACGTATCATATCAGCTAAGCTTAACAATGATTCTTCTTCTTCCTTCTGGAGATGCTCAATATGTAATGAGAAAAAGTCGCAATTCTCAAATATAAACAAAAGCAGAAGTATTAATGAAGAAGTCCTGTCTTTCGGAATTTCACCACTTCATGCCAGAATACGAATTTTGGATTACTTTTTACACATAGCATACGACCTCAAATATAAAAGTGTGCCAGAGAATCTTACTAAATCAACAAAAAATAATGAAGAATTGAAAGAACTGAGAGCTGCGGAAAAAAGCAGAATCCAAGAAGAATTTAAAGTTCAGATGGGATTAAACATCGACAAACCACTTCCAAGTTGCGGTAGTACAAATGACGGTAATACGGCGAGAAGTTTATTTCGTGATTTTGAAATTACTTCAAAAATAACTGGAATTGACAAGAAGTTGCTTCGAAGAGTTAACACTATTTTAATGGCACTGAATAGTAAACATAAAATTAATGGAAATCGATTTGGGGAATATACATCTGAAATTTCTAAATTACTTGTATCTCTGTATCCATGGAGGGAACTAACACCAACAGTACACAAAGTATTGTGTCATGGTCAAATAATAATTGAATCGAATATTCTTCCACTTGGAGAGTTAACAGAAGAAGCCCAGGAAGCGAGGAATCAAGATTTTAAGCATGTTCAACTATTCAGCTCAAGAAAATGCTCCAGGCACAGAATGAAGATATTTTTAATAGTTTACTTCTATCTTCTGATCCTGTTCTTTCAACTATGCGAAAAAGATGGATTTGTTATGAAATTCTATCATCTCAAAACAAGGAAGATTTAAAGGACTTATATTACCTTCAGGATATGTATACCGATATGACAGATTATTTTATAGAAAATAAGTAGTGTTAGGAATTAACTATATAAGTAGGTTGTAAGAATTAATTGTATTATGTTTAAGATAAACAGTTCAAATAAAAAAAGCTATTATACTAACTGATGATATTGTATTAAATTGTGTTTTATATTTCGGTGGGCGGGAAAGGTGGTTTGTGTGGGGTGATTTAGGTGTTGTTGTGCGTGGCTCATAATAAAATTATAATTTTTTTATTGTATATACAATGTTATAGTCTTTAATAAAATAATTAACTAAATAATTTTTAAAAATTGTCCAAATATTTTATTCAACACCAAATGTATGTTCCGTCATACTTAATACTAAAATTTGAAAAAGATGAAATTAAAGGACACAGGTTTAAATGAACATATTTTTGAATGTAATTGAGATATTGGCTTGAAATTTTTTGTAAAGGGTCGAGAATTTCCATATCTAACTAAAAAATGATATTAAGGGATAAATATGGACTAAATTGTTGTAGCTATCTGCGACCCTATTAAAATTTTGATATAAATCATAGTTTTAGAAATTAAACAAATATGTAATATATGACAAAATCTTCATTTATGAACAAAACTCAATGAAATTTTCAACGCTTGTTAAATTTGTCATTTCAAATAAGAAAATGCAAAAAAAAATTGAAAAGGTCAAAGGGAATCCCGCAATTCCCAAAAATTGGAATGAAAATCCCAAAAATGGGATTTTTTACATTTTTGCCCATAGGGTCCACATTTCTTTCAGGGCTGGGAAAATACTTTTGGAGTAAATAGAAAACATATTTAGGTTTCCAAAACTGCTTACAGTTTTCTGATCCCAGCTTTGGGATTTTAGAACATGTCGCCCAAAGTTGAAGTTTTGATAGAAAATAGGTCATATTCGGAAGGACGCAGTGGCAACATTTTCAAAAAATAGGACAAGTTTTTTACGCCAAAGCGTTCTGCGTAAAATTGTTATATGTTCTTAAAGAAAATTTTATTTTATTAATAAAAGAGTTAAGACACATTTTTGGCAAAAAAACGGCAAAAATCTAAAATTTTTTGAATTTTTAAATTAAAAAACGTATATTTTTGGATCTGTAAATGATATTGATCTGAAATTTTTTGTATATTATTGAAATTATTTTGAAATTTTGTTGTCTAACTAACAAGAGTACATTTGGTCCAAAATTACGCCCAGTATTCAAAAAAAGGCGGACCAAGGTATGGTAAATTTTGTATCACTAAATTTTTAAATGCCTATAACTCGGATATTATAAGAGATAAGAAGTATGTCCAAGCATGTTTTTTCAAGATCTCGTCGAGCGCTTTCAGAAAATATAAAAATCTTTGTATTTGAAAAACAAAAAAATGGCACGAGTTTAAAAATTTTACATGTCGTAGGTACCCTACTTTGAGCCGCCACAGCGCCGTCCCTGGGGCATCTGCGGGGTTCATCTTCAAAACTTAAACTCGAATACTCCTTGGCTACGCTCACGCCAAATCCCGATCGGATTAGCCGTTTAGAAATGCCAGATTTATTTCCAAAAAATTTCGATTCTGCCCCACTGTGCACTAGGATAAACATTATGAAAAACCACACAGGATTAAAAAAGAAGTGGAAGCTTAAAGCAAATTTGTCACAAAAAAGTATTTAAAAATGTTTGTTTCAAAAATGAGATATTTTTTTATTTAATTTTTTTTTGTCTAAGCTAGTCATATAATCATTTAAAAAAAAATGTATACTCCCTGTGGGATACCTTAACTTATTGGATGTAGATTTGATTTTAACTCGAAAGTATCTTTGTTTTGTATATGAATCTAACATTTCGCTCTAATGAATTGGTAAGAGAATGTTTAGTTTATGTAGCAAACCTTCATGCCATATTCCATCAAAGGCGTTTGAAACATCCAAAAATACGGATGAACATATTTCTCTGTTTTTTAAAGCATTTTCAATTGTATGTGTTATCCTATGTATTTCTTCGATTATACAGTGTTTTCACGGAATCCAAATTGGTGATTTGGTGTAAATATATTTATTAAAACTTAAAATTATTATAAAACAAATATCAATCCCACTTTAAAAATTGAAAGTATGTAGTTTCATTCCGAAAAAAAAAACGTCTTTATTTAAAAAGCAATAACTAATTTAGATTCCGTGAGCTCTTGAGAATATTAATCCATTTTTATTTGGACAATAAATATTAATTATACCCTACACCACTTTAGTGGAGAGGGTATATTGGGTTTGTGCTGATGTTTGTAAGATACAAAAATATTTGTCCTATACCCACCTTAAAGTATACCAATCGGCTTAGAATCGTTTTCAGAGTCAATGAGCTATGTCCGTCCGTCTGGTCGGCTGGCTGTCCATGTAAACCTTGTGCGCAAGATACAGGTCGTAATTTTCAAGACAATTGGATGAAATTTGGCTCACACGCTTTTTTTGACCCAAGGGCGAAGCCTATTGAAAATGAATAAAATCGGTCCATTATTTCACCTAGCCCCCATACAACAGAACCCCCCGAAAAGGGCTTCTGAGCTCATAATTATGTTAAATATACCTGTATATCCATAAAAAGCGGCACAACTAAGTTTTATGCAAGCCTTGATGACCTTGCCAAATTTCATAAAGATCGGGCCTCATTTGACCCTAGCTCCCATACAAAGTCCCCTTCAGAAAATTACATGAATATCCAAAATTAACTCATAAACACAAATATCGCGATGAAATTCAGCACAAATAAATATTATATAAATATGTTCACAAAACTTTATCGGGCTTGGTCCATATTTGCCCCTAGCCCCCATATAAAGCCTCATATGGTCGCCCGACTATACTTTCTTACTTGTTTTTCAAATGCAATTGTTACAGTCTTATTTATATTTTACTTTTCTGATTCCTCTTAACATCAAAGTTTTTTTAATTTTTGAGTTAAAAAAAATCAAAAAATTTGTTTGATGCCACAATCAAAATATTTTGTGTGAATGTAAACAGACCCTAACACGTGATGAATCCGTTCGCGTTAATCATTTTGATCGCGGGGCGCAAAAGTTATAGCGGTTTTCACCTAAATATTTAAAAAAATTCTTAAAAATAGTATTTATATATGTTATATTTGAAAAAATGCACATAATTGTAAAAATATTTCAAATTCGGCGCATTAAATACAAACCATAAGATTTTAAAATACACAGTAAAAAATTTCATTTCAGTATTTTTTTAACTTGTTGCATATAGTTTTTGAAAAATCGCGAATTAGTAAAATTTAAGAAAAAAAAAACAGTTAATATCTGAATTCTACGAGCTTGATTTATAAGGGAATGCAATTAAAAGGGAATTAATTAAATATTTATAGAGTGATGCTTTTTGATGCTAGGTACATTTTATTTGACTCACAAAACCTAAAATTATTTTACTTTTTTGATGCGCCCCAGTTTTACATTAAAGTATTAAGAAAACTTACAAATTCTGACGAATTTTGAGCATCATCCATGATGTGCCTTGGCAAAATGTGATAAAAGTGACGTCTTTGTAGCTTACAAGGACATTTTAAATACATTTGTGATCCCAAACCATTGTGTTTCTCATTATCTTCATGTAAGAAAGTATTAATCGGGCGTGGCCGACCATATTATACCATACACCAGTTATGAATATTAAATGTGATTTATTTTTCATAATAAAGCATTTATCTTCAATATTACCTTGTTCCGATACATTTAAGCAATTTATAGATGAAAAACAAATTTTCTGAAAGAGGCTTTATATGGGGGATAGGAGCAAATATGGACCAAGCCCGATAAAGTTTTGTGAATGTATTTATATTTATAAAATATTTATTTGTGCTGAATTTCATCGCGATATTTGTGTTTATAAGTTAATTTTGGGCATTCAAGTAATTTTCTGAAGGGGACTTTGTTTGGGAGCTAGGATCAAATGAGGCCCGATCTTTATGAAATTTGGCACGGTCTTATATAAGACTTATATAAAACTTAGTTGTTCTCATTATGTGCTCAGATGCCCTTCTCGGGGGTTCTGTTGTATGGGGGCTAGGTGAAATAATGTACCTTTTTAACCATGTTCAATAGGCTTTGTCCTTGGGCCAAAAAAAGCGTGTGAGCCAAATTTCATCCAATTATCTTGAAAATTGCGACTTGTACCTTGCGCACAAGGTTTACATGGACAACCAGCCAGCCGATGGGTATACTTTAAGGTAACCACTAAAGTGGTTAGGGTATAAAAATTAATTTTTGCAAATTTTTTAAAAAGTTCAGAATATGTTTGCATTCGAATATTTTTGTATGCTCCTCCGATTTTATATTTCAAAATAACAAAAACCTCAATTTACGCAATAATTCAAATTATTTCCTATATAAGTGGGGATGTGCAGCGCTTGGTTCATATTTGAACAAGTAGGAAAGTATAGTCGGGCATGGCCGACCATATAATACCCTACACCATAAGTATATTTTAAAAATTTTTATTTTTCATAAGGAAACTTTTATGTTGAATTTTACCTTAATTGCAAAGTATGTAAGCAATTTTTTGATAAAAAACAAATTTTCTAAATGAGGGTTTATATAGGAGTATAGGTCAAACATGGGCCGATCCTCATTAAATTTGGGAAAAGGATCTATTTTTAAATAACAGTTAGTTTTGTTGAGTTTCATTGCGATACAAATTGTTACAAGTCAATTTTAGACGTTTAAGACATTTTTTGAATGGGGGTTTGTATGTGGGCTAGGGTCAAAAACATCAGCACAAACGTACAATACCCTCCCCATTATAAAAAATTTACGTTCAAGTATTCCAACTTTTGTGGCAGTCTTACCCATCTCCTATTCAGGGCACATTAACGAGATATATACCATACTGTGTATAATTACATCTGCCAACCATTGTTGTCACAATTTTTGTATTTTATTAAAGGTACGTTCACACCTATCAAATATTTGACGTTTTTTATCAAATATTTGTTGGCTGTAATGTGAACACAAAATATTTTTGAAGAGCAAACAAAATATCAGCTGTTTTTCGTGAAACATTTTTATTTGTCAACCTACAAATATTTTCTTAATGTGAACACCAAACATGAAACATTTTTGTTAAACGTTAAAAAAACTATTTAATAATATTTTTTACGATTTCATAGAAATTTCTGCCTAAAAACAAAAAATTAAATACATTTTTATTTCATAATGTGCTTAAAATTAGTATTTCTATTTTGACGTTTTGTTTGAAGAAACAAAGCCAAACACAATTCAATACAAATAGTAAAAGTTTGTTTGCCCGGTGTTCACATTACAACAAATAATTTTGTAAAACAATTGACGGATAAAACAGTAAAAAAACAAGATTTTGTTTGCAGGCAAAGAGGAACATAACAACAAGAACAGCTAATGCGCAACCAAACCAAAAGCCAAAAATATATGTGTTTATATTTACTAAAAAGCTATATCATTGAATAATAACTTCTATATATTCTAAAATTTCATTTAATATTGTTTTTCATCAAAATTTTACAACAAAAAAATACAAATTACATTTCAATACCTTGTGCAAGTGGAAAAGAGATAGATAGACTTGCACAAGGTATTGAAATTACATTTCAATACCTTGTGCAAGTGGAAAAGACATAGATAGACTTGCACAAGGTATTGAAATTACATTTCAATACCTTGTGCAAGTGGAAAAGAGATAGATGGTGGATCTTTACTGTCATGTTGTTGCTATTTAGTATAGTCAATGTAGCGAAAAACCTTGGTTGTTTGGAACGGTTTATAGCGATTTCAAAAAAATCGCTATAAGCCCGGAAATAACCAAATTATAAATAATTTTCATTAAATTACATATCTATAAAATTGAAAATTATAGAGAATTGTTTATTATTAATATATTTTTATATCCATTAATATAATAAATAATTGTTTAAATAAATTGAGTAATAAATTAATTAAATAATTTCTCAATTAATTACTAAACTTCGCGGACCCCTTGAGGACCCCCATACATATTTTGATATCTTATTGTTCTAAATATGTAATTGTTCATCCGAAAATTGTCATAGTCCATAAATCCCAAGGTCAAGCAGATGTAGATATGTCATTTCTATAAAACATAGTAGAAAAAATAAAGGTATAGCCGTTCTCTCTTTTCGTAGCCATATTAAACTTCTGACGTTTGGGCGAATTATTATTTTATTGCTTAAAATCGTGCTACCATATCTACCTTAAAAACCTATGTTTTTTGTTTACTTTTATATTTCTTTTTCAAATGTCTGTAAAAAATATTTTTTCAAACATAAATTAAAAAATATTATAAATAAAACAAATAACCCGTGAGATTACAAAATATAAATCAAATAATACTATCTACCAAAGTCTGTTGCTTCCAAACTTGTGTGTCGGGAGATGCTGGCCAGCATTATATGGGAGTTTCAACATACCATCAAAGAAGAAAGTTGCTGACGTCTTTGTTCTAGAGAATATAATTTTGTTTAATAAATAGCGAAAATGTTCTGATCAATCTTATATCGTACTAATCTAGCAGCGCTCACGATATTTGATAGTTTTACTTCTTCAGGACCATCGTATATATTGTGTGTATGTATGTCCGGTAGGCCATTTATTAACACTAAAGTCTTATAATATCCCTTTTAATCCAGTGGCATACTACGTTTTACAAAAAGGAAAATATCCTTATTTTGACCTGACTTTAAAACGGAATATGCCAGTGGATTCTATTTTCGATTTTCATTGCACACAGGCGACAAGATCTAGGAATACCAGTAAATCAACCAGTACCTTTTAGCAATTCAGAAGCACGTCCTGAAGTCCCTTAAAAAACCCAAACACTAAATTAAGTCATAGTGTCCATGGACGTTGACAATTTTAAAAGTGTCACAATGTCTACGAGCAAAAGGACATACATTTATCAAAAATGTCTTAATATAGCGAAGCCGGTATTCGAAATACCCTAGAATTTAAAACACCCTTACGAGGACACTTTTTTAATCCAATCCAAAATGCAACATACACCAAATTTAGGAGCAACTCTTTTCGGGATGAGAGTGTCCCTTTCTTTATATCTAAATAAAATTTCCAAAACTTTTCTTTTTTAAAAGTGTCATAATGTCCATGGACATTGTGTCACTGGACATTATGATACGCCACCAAGAAATTACCATTGAGTAGAAGAAATTCCAGCGAATTTATGGTTAATCACCTTCATTCGTTCTTTATAAAGTGTTAGTTTATATAAAAATATAAAACAATAATAAAACATTTATTAAAACGTATTTATAATCGTTTATATTTGCAATTCACAACAGTTACACTTTTGTAGTAAACAAAATTACACATTTTTTAATTCTGATTTCCTAAATATAATTTCCCTTTTAAACTGTGTGGCAACGTTTTTATTTATTTGTTTACAAAAACTAAATATCAAAAAATCTTATTTACGTCAAAAAATTTTTCATTAAGAGAGAACGGAGTTACCTTGTTTTTATTATACCATGCTATAAAATATTCCCGTACATTGAGAATAATTAATATTTCAGAGAAGTTTTTGAAGATAGAATGACTTCATTGTTGAAATGTTAACATGATGTTTAATTTTATGATCGTGAGATCTTTCACGTTCATTTTTCTTTAAGGTAACGAAAAGGTTTCTTCATCAAATATCGTCGACAGTGCTTAAAGAGTCATGTTGCAAAAATTTTTTGCGATTGCAGACGGGTGAACTGAGTATGTTAGCTAATTTTTCGGGAAAGTAATATAAGAAAGTTGAACGGAATACGTTATCCGCATAATATATGACTTGAACTCTTTGCGAAAGTACGGTGAATTTTACTGCATGGTTTTGACTATTTACGCATTTTCTGATGTTAATTTAATAATATTGGTCGACAAAATCAAGTTAAAATCTGTGTATCACGTCGGAATGGAATATTTATATTTAAAATTACCTGGATTAACGTATTGAAAACGAATAAAGAGTCACCTCTGTTTCGGAAATATATTATTTTAGTCCTTCCAAACAAGAACACTTTTGTTTACAATTTGACAAACTTAAATCTGCGATAAGCTTGTCCTTGAATTATGAAATGTGGCCTAACTTCATACTCCGAGATAACAGTATCTCTTATTTAATTGTAATTTGGGAACCGTTGGACTAGACTGCAAACTAGACTATAGATGCATATATTATGTAGCATAACTATATATAGTATGTTGTTACCAACCAATAAATAACAAAACAAACAACAAAAATAATAATTATCATTAATTTACGCAATTGCTTGAATTTCAATTAAATGTCACAACTTTGTCTCAGATTTATATTTTATAAAAAATAAAATAAAACCAGTCATATAAGCGACTATTTACATTTTTGTATGAGGTGATAACACTCATTTTCAGAAAGATCAAATAATTATTTTACCAAAATGACGTAAATTATTTGACTTTTGGTGTTCACATTGATGAAACAATGAGAAAATATTTATTTGCCAGCAAATCAATTTGTTTTATGAAAATCATCCGCATTGCTGTTTGTTAACATGAAATATTTTATGTTCAGATTCGACAAACAAAGTTTTTTCAATCGTGTTATATATTAATATTATACACTTTTATTATAAAAATTTAATTTTAAACCTAATAAAAATAGTTAAAATTAAAACAAATTGCCAAATTGCTTTTTTCTTGCATGAAAATATACGATATTCTGTGGCTGCAAAACATGTGTGTGTTTGAACCAAATTATTTTTGCACTGTTTGATAAAACAATACCATCAAATATTTGTTCAAGTCTGAACATGAAATAAATATTGCGTTTGTTTGACGCAACTTTATAAATATTTTATAACAAATATTTGGACCAAATATTTTACAGGTCTGAACGTAGCTTAAGAGGCGTCAGCGCCCGGTCAAAAAAACTAAAAAATTCAAAATTGGAAAAAACCTGGTGACAGATTTCAATATACAAGTTCTAGTACGTAAAGAGATGTCACACGGATAAGCTTGTAAAGAACTTATGACCTAAGTGTCTTTAGTTAGTACAATAGTGAATAGTGTTCAAAAGTTTAAAGCTATGGACAAAAACATAAAAAGAAGGTGAAAAAATTAGTTAGTTACACACGTTTTTTTTAATTTTGTAAACTTCCAAAACCGATTACGTTTAGAAATAAAGACCTAGAGTTTTACAATTTTGCTATTTTTAGGCTGGAAGTATTGTGTAAAGTTATGAACAATTTAGTTAAATTTTAAAGGAATTAACAAACTTTGATATTTGCTCATATATCCATCAACAAAAAATTTAAGTACTCTAAAAAGAAAATAAAAAAATACTCCTCGAAAATGACTTCAAAGGTAGTGAATTTGGAATCAGATAAAAATAACTTCCCTGTGTTAAAGGCAGGGGACAAAGAATTCAAAGGAATAATTCTAGACAGGTTCGACAAGGTGTTCATTAAGGCATGGGTGATTGTAGGTGGAATTGGCGGATTGTTAAACATAGGGCTTAATTGAAAACTGGGCGATATTTAAAAAAACTTGGGGGAGAGTTTGAAGAAATCAAACTCAAACGGTATTCAACGGTTTGTTCCATAATTAATAGCAATCAGATTGGGAAGTTGGGAAACTGTCATTTAACCAATTTGAGGGAAATTGTTGTTTGCATCTGATGATGGGTATGAAATATAAATTTTCGTCACAAATAAATAGGAAAAGCACAGGAATGTAAATATCGTATTATAAATTTAACAGAGCGTTTTTAGATCGAAATATTTTTTAAAAAGCGTCCAAAATTAACGTTTGTAATGTAATGGTTCCAGTAGAATTTCAACCGCTTTTCTGTGTGAAAGCTTGTTTTCAAAATTGTTACAGGGTGTTATATTACGCGGCGTTGCGTAATGTTAATATGTATATTAAAACATTATTTTCTAAAAGTGATGATTTCTATAATACATAGTTATTTTTAAGATATACCCCCCAAAATCTCATTGTCTTTTTATTTTTTTATTGTTCATAATTGCGTTATGTAAAAACCATATTTTTTTTAACACATTTTTAAAGGTTTGGTCAATTACTAATGAAGGAACATAATTTTCGACAAGCTAAACAATGTTTTAAAGATGCTTATGACTGTTTTACACAAATTCATGGAACTGATAACGAAGAGGCTTTAACAATTTTAAATAATTTAAGCGTAGTTTGTACAAATGTAAGTACCTACTATTATTATTTATGTATATATTTATTTATTTATATATTTATTTTATAATATTTTAGATGGAACAATTTGATGAAGCTAGAAATTATATTTTAAAAGCTTTAGAACTAGTAAAAAATATAAAGGATGCAACACAGGAAGGTATTTTATTAGCAAATTTGGGATTAATTTATCTACGGGAAGGTTTAATTAATGAGGCAAAAACTGCTTGCTCTCAAGCATGGAAAAGTGGAAAATCTAAGAACAATGACTCCGCAATTGAACAAGCTGAATATTGTCTTAATGAAATAAAAACACAAACAGAGAAATAAATGAGATTTATTCAATTAGATTTAAAAATAGTTTGTTTATGTTGTATTGATATAAATAGCGAATAAAATGTTAATTAATACTTTATGTACAATGTCAAAAATAAATAATTTTATATTTACCAGTTAGAGTAATGCTATGTTTCCATTGGCTTCAAATTTACCAGATTTGCGTAAACCTATTCGAGGTGTTTCCACTGAGCTTAATCGTTTTTGAGATTCGAATTTTCGAACAAATCCTGCCATATAACGAAAATAAAATAATTTTTTTTTTTAAATTTAAACATTAAAAAAACTTACGGGTTTAATTGTATAAATTTATTTATTAAATGCCAACAATTTTAAAATTATTATTTGTTCTTTTTTTATTTTGAAATATGTCACTTTTTCGATGAAAACATTCAATTTGAATGTATAACTTATAGTCGTATTTGCTTATCCTAGACACAACGCAGTGTTGCATAAGCAATTCTTGTTCGAAAAAATACATTTTCGACATGTTTAAAATCAAATCCAGTTTGATTAAGTTGATTTGGATTTGTCAAAAATGTATGGGAAACATGTTTTTGCTCAAAACGCCTCAGTGGAAACATAGCATAACATTACATAGTCAATTTCATTCGTTTTAAATATATTTTCATATAAAAAGATGAAAATGAATTATAAACATTTTCGTTTTAAATATCTTTTCATATAAAAAGTTGAAACATTTTCATATAACGAGGCACTATATACATACTATGTACATTAGAAAAATTCACTCTGTATGGAAAGCAAAAATGTGTTTTTGTTACCGCTCTCAAAATTTACCTTGCTTTTGTTTTATGATGATTACAAAACATTTTAAGTCTAGCGATGAAAAAACTGTTAAATTTAAAAAAATAACTAAAAAGGGACTTTTTTGTAACCGGTCCAGCTCACGAACCGCCACCGATAGACTAGAAATATTTTGGGAACCATCATAAAACAAAACAACGTTTTTTTGAAGCTGGGAAAAAAATTGAATTGAATATTACATAACAGCGAATATTTTGTGGGGGTAACTCAAGCATCATTTTTTGTGAGTCGGTCTAATGTACATACATACATACATACATACATATATACATACATACATACATACATACATACATACATACATACATACATACATACATACATACATACATACATACATACATACATACATACATACATACATACATACATACATACATACATACATACATACATACATACATACATACATACATACATACATACATACATACATACATACATACATACATACATACATACATACATACATACATTTTCTATTGCGGAAGTTACCCGTGTGAAACTTCCAAACTTGCTAAAAGCTCGTCAGCGATGTTGCAGAAGTATACGAATTCTTGTCACCAGTCGGGAAGAACTGATGCCGAGCTGGGGAACGTCTAAGCGTAACGTGGAAGATACTTCTGGAAGACCCGCAGAAGAAACTTCTACATGACTCTTGGAAGTAAGGTATTGCCAAAGACTCTTCGAGATGTGACTAGGAAGTCATTTCTTGAAGTGACTACTTAAGGGCCCTTCAGACGGTCACACTTTACGTACGACAAGTCTAATGAAAAAGTAAAATGAAATTCCATCTGTATGACAAAAATAGAGAATAAAAGTCGGATGATTTATATTTTTTGTGTTTACACGATTGGTATAAAACAATAACAAAGTAAGATGAATTAGCTGTTTCACTTTTTTTGTATGTGTTTACATAAAAATACATCCCTGATCTAATGCTACTTGCTTGTTTTTTGAATCATTTCAAAAAATGAAGAGAGCCATACGACTGTTATATTTTCCATCCGTATTCTCTCTCAATGTGTGACGATTTCGTTACATATTGCATTTAGACGATCCCATCCGTTCTCTTCTACACTAAATTTTGACAGATCATATTACTTGTGTGCTCGTGTGAATGGGGCTTTAGTATCATCTAGAAATGTTCCTATCTTATCTTCTAGAATATGAGTATTCTTGTCTTCTAGAAGATGATTTTTCTCTTCTTCTATTTCTATACTCACCAAGATAAAATCTATAAAAAGAAATCTAAATAAAATAAAATTTTATAGTTTTTATTGAAATAATTGAAATTAAAATCGTAGAAAAAATAATTGATTTAACAACTAATCTAAAAAAAGTAATATATGTACATATGTATCAAGAATTTAGAATTATTACCTTATAATAAGATAATTTTCAGGAAATCTGTATTAATCTACCAACTGTTGACTGGTATAATTTCAAAAATGGAAAACGTTGGACTCTTAAATATTTTTGTAGTTCTTCATAAATTTTATGATCAATCCATGAAATTGTATGAATTATATTTTGGAACGCGTTATAAACAAAAATAATGTTATAATTAATATTGAATATACATACTTTTGTATTTATTGAAATTACCTGTTATACTTTAGGAAGCAATAAAAATATGATTCTCTTATGATCAATACATTTCCCACTAAAGTTTAAACGGTCAGATCCATTTTTACATTTTCTGCCAACAATCGACATTTTTAATGGAACCGCGTGATGAAACTTACCAGATCCCTTTTTTATATTTTAATTCGGTTAGAAGTATTTTAATAGGGGGTACAATACTGTTTTACAAAAAAATAAAATAATTAAAAATTAATTAATTAATTTAATTATTGTTTTGAATCAATAAAAACATTACCTTTCATGAACATTTTTTAAACAACTTGGAATTAAACCGTCTATAAAGATCTGAAATTACTAAGTCATGGATTATTTTTAAAATTATTTACAGTGACTAATGATAAAAACACCATAACGACCCTAAACGGTTATTGTTAAATGTGCAATTTCGTGTCAAGTGACCCAAGTCAAAAAATAATTTATGTATAAAACAGTAGTATTAATTTGAATATAATGATTCCAGCTAGCGTTTAAATACTTTAAGTAAAATTTTAATGTTTTTTTTTTTTTTTTGTTACGATAATGAAATACAAATAAAATCAAAGTAATCATACGTAATCTAAAAACAGGACCTAAATCCGCAAATAGTTTAAAAATATTGAAAGTTAATTTTTTTACTCAAATAAATCTAAATAGGTTAAAAATGCAATGTTCATCAAATGAAAGCCGAAACGTACAACTAGAAAAAGTCTTTAAATGCTTATAACTCCTAAACCAATTAAGAGAGAGACAAAATTTAATATAAAAACATTTTTAATTAAACACATTAGACTTCGTTTAAAAATAATGGAAATGGAAGCCGTTTAGAGTTGTTAACTTATTCCTAAAATAGTATTTTTATGTAAAATATGACAACTTACTTTTTTATTTTATTTATATAATCCTTGAAGATAGTTACTTTTTGGTATTTATTTAATAAACTTCACCAATTAACAAAACCTTGTTAAATGTTTATTAACAGTTGACTTTTCACACAACACTGTCATATTGTTTTTTATTACATAAGATTCACAATATATTAATTACACTATTTTTCTATGAATATTAAATTCAATAACTAATTTAAGTTTTACAATGAGTAATTAAAACTGAACATGACTGGACAAAACACAAAACATCACTGAACTTAGCAAAATTTCTGCATTATTTATTTTTTTTTCGCGTTTACGCTAAAAAATGGAGTATTTATATTTTTTGGTTTTTGTACTCTTCTTACTATCATCCGGAAGTAACCTAAAAGTATACTTCCAGACGGCGAAAACTAGAAATCAATTTATTTTGTTTTTTAAAATGTGTGCTCTGTTCTGGCAATCGTCTGGATGTGACTGCAATCTACACTTCCAGATGAATAAAATACAACATTAATGTGAACACTCTTCAAACTGTCTTCCAGAAGTGACATAAACATACAAACCAAAAAGATACAAATTCGGAAAAAATGTATTTTGTTATTGTAAAATGTGTGTTCTCACCTTAATATCATTCAGAAGTCACTAAAACGTATACTTCCAGATGAAAAAAATTCAACAGTCATGTTTTTTTGTTTAAGTAAAATGGATGCACTCTTCTTACTATCATCCGGAAGTAACTTAAAAGTATATTTCTAGGAGACGAAAATTCGAAATCAATATATTCTGTTTTTGTAAAATATGCGTTCTCGTCTGATAATCGTCCAGAAGTGTTTCTGACGTGGCGTCTGGGGTGATGCGCAATAGCTTTGTCTTCTAAATGTTTGAAGGGGTATTCGCTGCAGAGTATGTTTATACCCTGCAAAAAATTGCTATCTAAATAGTATCCATAACGTAACAACATGTATGTAAAAATATCTAAAAAACATCTAATATTGCACAATTTGAAAGGAAGAAAAGTGACCGCGTTGGTAAGAAACTGTTCCTCCTGTTTAATACTTACTTAGTGAGTCGATTTCGTTTCAGTTTTAAGTCACTTTTTTATAGCATAAAAGTGCGTAAAATTAGTAAAATTTCCAGTTTTGCAATAGCAATAGGGAAACTGGAAATTTATCTAATTTTACACTATTTTATGTAGTAAAAGCGACTTTATAATACATTTTCTTTATTTCTCTTACTTTATGAATAATTTAAAATTGTTTATACTCACTAATCTCTCACTTTTGTTTATTATATATTAAATTTATTTTTTAAATATTAAATTTTAAATAGTTAGTTAGTTTGAAAGGAGGATGTATATACATCAAATCCGAAGAAATACACCTAGGCCTCTATCGGGCCTGTTGTGCGCTCCTTAACCAGTGCCTCAGGTGGGAATCGAACCCACCACCTTCTGTCTACCAGACTAGAACACTAACCACTAACCTACCGGAGGCCACTAAATTTTAAATAAAATCATTACAAAATTTTACAATGTGTTACTATTCACACAACTGATCACTATAAACTTAATATATTTACTGAAATATACAAACAGTTTTTCTTTTAAATTTTGAGAGCAAAAATAATTCTGCCTTAAATTATCTTGTTAGTGTTCTTTTTATACATTTTTATTCTATCTAAATATTATATATTATGAAGTTGAGCCTAAATAGTGTAAATTTAGTTCATTTATCCAAAATTAAACTCAAATTTGCTGGCAGGGATTAAACTCAATTTTGCTGGCAGGGTATAATCTACAATACTAATACCAATGTACATGAGCAAAACAAAAAAAAAAAAAAAAAAACTAAAACAAAAACAAGTAAGAAAGTATAGTTGGGCGTGGCTGACCATATGATACCCTACACCAGTTATGAATATTAAATGTGATTTATTATTTTATTATGAATAATAAAGCATTTATGTTCAATATTACCTTGATTCCGATTTATTTAGTTTTTATAAAAACCCGACTTTTGGAAACCACGGGTTTTCGGTTTACCGAAAATTTACCATTTCTGAAAACCGGTTTGTCGGTTAACCGAGTATTATAAAAACCAGTTAACCGAAATGTTTGGATATCTTCAAAGTATTATAATATTTAGTTGAGTAAGTTGCCATAGAAGGGATAAATTGACCGTTAAATATATAATGCATCTATATCAATAAAAAATTGTATGTCTAGGACTATCAAGTAAAAAAAGTGTTCAGGCCCGCGACGATTCATCGGGAACGGAAGTAGACGACGACTGTCTCGACATAGACATTGAGCCCCTGCTTTAATTGTGACCTCCCTTCCGCTCGCTACGCCTGTGGTTGTTCAAATTACTGTTTTACTGATTTTTATTATACTCACGCAGTAAACAAGTAAATGGATCCTGCATTATATCATCAAAGTTATTTATTCGTCTTAATAAATAACAAATTTCTTCATATAATGGTTAGAATTTATTTAAATAGTTAATTTTTTATTGGTTTAAATGCCAACTTTTTACTAATTTCCTGATTATCTGAAATTGTAAATCTCCATTTTATATACATAATTTCCTAACATTTGTTTAACAATCTTAGGTCTGTTTTCATATGCACAAACGGAAAATAATGTTTAGAATTATCTACCCAAAATTTTTAAAAATCACAATAAAAAATCAAAGAAAACATACAATTTTGTACTAAAAATTAGATTTTTTTGAAACCGGTTAATCGAGACTTAAAAACCGGATAACCCAGTTAACCAAAAACCAATGTTTTAAAAAAACCGGTTTCCGAAAAACCGAAATATGCAATAAAAACCGGTTTTTCGGTTAACCGGTTTATAAACACTAGATTTATTTAAGCAATTTATTGACGAAAAACTAATTTTCTAAAAGAGGCTTTATATGGGGGATAGGAGCAAATGTGGACCGATCCTGATAAAATGGTCTGGATAGATTTGTATTTATATAATAATTGTCTGTGCTAAATTTCATTGCAATAACAGTGTTAATAAATGAATTTCGTATATTCAAGTCACTTTCTGAAGGGGTTTTGTATGGGGGCTAGGGTCAAATAAAATCCGATCATTTCGGAGGGTTCAGTTGTATGGGGGCTAGGTAAATAATAGACCGATTTTAACCGATTTCAATAGGCTTTGTCATTGGGTCAAAACAAACGTGTATTCCAAATTTCATCAAATTAGCTTGAAAATTGCGACATGTACTTTGATAACAACATTTACATGGACACACGGACGGACATCGTTAAATCGACTCAGAAAGTGATTCCATTTGTTTTCAGTGAAGAAGAAAATATTTTTTTGAAATTGTGGGAAGAAAATATTTTTTTGTAAAATTGCAAACTTGCAGAATGGGAAGAAATTATTTTTAGTGAAAATTGACACCAATATATTTATTTTGTATAACACATACATACATACATACATATGTATGTAGTTATGTTAAAAGTCCATACAAAAAATGCTTAACAGGAAAACAATTATTTGCGATTTTAATTTTTAGCATGGCACAGTGGGGCAGAATCGAAATTTTTTGGAAATAAATCTGGCAGTTCTAAACGGCTGATCCGATCGGTATAAAATTTGGCGTGAGCGTAGCCCCGCAGATGCCCCAGGGACGGCGCTGTGGCGACTCAAAGTAGGGTACCTACGACATGTAAAATTTTTAAACTCGTGCCATTTTTTTGTTTTTCATCCAAATATATATTTTATATTTTCTGAAAGCGCTCGACGAGATCTTGAAAAAACATGCTTGGACATACTACTTATCTCTTATAATATCCGAGTTATAGGCATTTAAAAATTTAGTGATACAAAATTTACCATACCTTGGTCCGTTTTTTTTTTTTGAATACCGGGCGTAATTTTGGACCAAATGTACTCAATTTTTTCTTGTTAGTTAGACATCAAAATTTCCAATAATATACAAAAAATTTCAGATCAATATCATTTACAGATCCAAAAATATACGTTTTTTAATTTAAAAATTCAAAAAATTTTAGATTTTTGCCAAAAATGTGTCTTAACTCTTTTATTAATAAAATAAAATTGTTCATAAATAAAGATTTTATCTTATATTACATATTTGTTAAATTTCTAAAACTATGATTTATATCAAAATTTTAATATGGTCGCAGATAGCTACAACAATTTAATCCATATTTATCCCTTAATGTCGATTCTTTACAAAAATTTTCAAGCCAATATCTCAATTACATTCAAAAGTATGTTCATTTAAACCTGTATCCTTTAATTTCATATTTTTCATATTGTAGTATTAAATATGACAGAACATAATTAAATCTTATATTTACCTATTTTCTTATGCTTAAATTTTGAGAAATTTATAACTATTGTTTACCAAAATTTTTTCGACAGATCATTTCGTTCTGTTTCGTTTATGATCATGTAGGTAAAAATATACAGGTAATGATAATTTCGATTCATTCACTAATAAGAAATATCAATGACTGAATTACAGGTTATAGTAATATGTATAGTCCTAAATGTTAATAGGTAGACAATTCGTAATTTTTTACTTTGGAATACCTGTATCGGAAATGACAAGAATTGGTATATAAGTAAACTTCTCAGATTTTAAGTACCATATTTAATAAATCTACAATGAAGATTACATTAAAGTACGAAGAGTTGTGTTCCGTTTTATGGAGTGTATCTTCAAAAGGGCCAGAAAGAATTGAAGACATTTCAAATTATATAAAAACTACATATAGTAGAAAAGTAGACAAAACAGGCATATCAAAAATTGAAAACTTTTTGATGTAAAAAGTAAGTCTGTGGATGGAAATCAAAAGAAATTTCGATTAAAATTTTGCAGTTGGATGGAAACTACTACGGAAATCTCAACTTACAACACATCAACAGGAGCGCCTTGCAAGTCATACGAAGACTTATGTTCAAGGTCAAAAAAAAGAGGGTCACACAAAAACTTTTTTCAATCTCAAATGAGGAAATTGCTGATACATTTAACGAAATGCTGAAAAAGGAAAACCAACCTATGGATGCCGTACATATTGCAACTATTCTTCCTAATGCATCACCAAAACGACTTAAGCGAATTGTGGAAAGTATACCAACTCCAACATTACAATCAAATTTTACTGAAGAGGAAGCAATAGCGCTTATGTTGGAACTGGGTCTCAGTCGAAATAAGTACCAAATATTAAGGAAAGCTCTGCATGAAAAAGGACACAATATATTACCATCATACAAGGCGATCCAGGAAAAAAACAAACTATCCTAATGAGTCAGAACACAAACAAGCTTGTGGAAGTCGGACATTAGCAGACTACAAAAGTGTATTTATGTCATCATTAGTGCCATTACGAATTCGTTCATATTCCCTTAATCCATCATGGTCAAGCATCGGAAATTCATTTGAAGATATATGGATCAATACAACTCCGGGTTCAAAAAATTTTTGTAGACCCATTGGGTTTGAATATATAAAGGAGTCAAAGAAAACAACAAAAGATTTAGTGGAATATTTAAAAGATGAAATAAATGCAATGGAGCCCATTTGCATAAAAATAAAGGAATTCTCTATTAACGTATCATATCAGCTAAGCTTAACAATGATTGATGGAAAGGTCAGCAATGCCATAACAGAAACTTCTTCCTTCTGGAGATGCTCAATATGTAATGAGAAAAAGTCGCTATTCTCAAATATAAACAAAAGCAGAAGTATTAATGAAGAAGTCCTGTCTTTCGGAATTTCACCACTTCATGCCAGAATACGATTTTTGGATTACTTTTTACACATAGCTACGATCTCAAATATAGAAGTGTGCCAGAGAATCTTACTAAATCAATAAAAAACAAGTTATATTCGGCTGAGCCGAATCTTAAATACCCTCCACCAGCTACTTTTATATTAATACTTTTCTAATTGATCAAATATTTGTAGAAATAAGTTTTCTCATGTCTTAAATAGAAAAAATCCCAAGATTTATTTAATTTTGTAATAAGTTATGAGTATTTATGTGATTTTCTGAAGGGAAACATGTATAGGACCGACCGCACCCATGTTATGAACCGATCGTGAAAAAATCTTGAAATATAATTTTTGTATACAAAACTAATATTTGTGCCAAATTTTGTATCAATAGCTTTATTTGGTAATGAGTAATGTGAGTTTAAGAGATTTTCGTAAAAGGACCTTGTATGTGAGCTATGACCAATTATGTATATAAAGACAAATTTTCAAAATTCTGTATCTATATCATTATTTGGTAATTAATATTGTGCATTAAGTGATTTTCTGGAGGGGACCTAGTATGAGAGCTATGACCAAATATGGACCGATTGCAAAACAATTTTATAGTGTAATTTATGTATATAAGAGCAATATTTGTGCTAAATGTTTATATATCAATATTTTGTAATGAGTTATGTGCGTTTAAGTGATTTTCGGGAGGGGACCTTTTATGGGAGCTATGACCAATTATGGACCGATCCGAAAAAAACTTCCATAATAATATTTCTGTATATGTGAACAATACTTGTACCAAATTTTATATGGATATCTTAATTTAGTAATGAGTTATGTGCGTTTAAGTGATTTTCGGAAGGGGACCTTGTACGGGAGCTATGACCAATTATGGACCGATCGCAAAAAAATTCCATAGTAATATTTCTATATGTGAGAGCAATACTTGTACCAAACTTTATATGGATATTTTAATTTAGTAATGAGTTATGTGTGTTTAAGTGATTTTCGGGATTGGACCTTGTACGGAGCTATGACCAATTATGGACCGATCGGAAAAAAATTTCATGGTAATATTTATATATGTGAGAGCAAAACATGTACCAAATTTTATATGGATATTTTAATTTAGTAATGAGTTATGTGTGTTTAAGTGATTTTCGGGATGGGACCTTGTATGGGAGCTATGACCAATTATGGACCGATCGGAAAAAAAATTCACAGTAATATTTCTGTGCATATGAGCAATACTTGTACCAAACTTTATATGGATATTTTAATTTAGTAATGAGTTATGTGTGTTTAAGTGATTTTCGGGAGGGGACCTCGTATGGGAGCTATGACCAATTATGGACCGATCGTAAAGAACTTTCATAGTAATATTTCTGTATATGTGAGCAATACTTGTACCAATCGGAAAAAAATTTCATAGTAATATTTATATATGTGAGAGCAAAACATGTAATAAATTTTATATGGATATTTTAATTAAGTAATGAGTTATGTGTGTTTAAGTGATTTTCGGGATGGGACCTTGTATGGGAGCTATGACCAATTATGGACCGATCGGAAAAAAAATTCACAGTAATATTTCTGTGCATATGAGCAATACTTGTACCAAACTTTATATGGATATCTTGATTTAGTAATGAGTTATGCGCGTTTAAGTGATTTTCGGGAGGGGACCTTGTATAGGAGCTATGACCAATTATGGACCGATCAGAAACAAATTTCACAGTAATATTCCTGTGCATATGAGTAATACTTATTCCATATTTTATATGGATATCTTAATTTAGTAATGAGTTATGCACGTTTAAGTGATTTTCGGGAAGGGTCCTTGTATGGAAGCTATGACCAGTTATGAACCGATTGGAAAAAACTCTCACAGTAATATTTCTGTGCATATGAGCAATACTTATTCCAAATTTTATATGGATATCTTGATTTAGTAATGAGTTATGTGCGTTTAAGTGATTTTCGGGAGGGGACCTTATATGGGAGCTATGACCAATTATGGACCGATCGGAAAAAAATTTCATAGTAATATTTCTGTGCATATGAGTAATACTTTTTCCAAATTTTATATGGATATCTTAATTTAGTAATGAGTTATGCACGTTTAAGTGATTTTCAGGAAGGGTCCTTGTATGGGAGCTATGACCAATTATGGACCGATCGGAAAAACCTTTCAATGTAATATTTCTGTGCATATGAGCAATACTTATTCCAAATTTTATATCGATATCTTAATTTAGTAATGAGTTATGCGCGTTTAAGTGATTTTCGGGAGGGGACCTTGTATGGGAGCTATGTCCAATTATGGACCGATCCAGAAAATTTTTTCTCTCAATGAATTCTATTAACATAAGATTTTAATTTGTAAAATTTTGTGAAGATATCAACATTCTGACGGAAGTTATTAACAAAAAACTCATTTTCCGGGAATATGCACTTTTGTATGGGAGGTATATGAAATTATGGACGGATGCTGGCAATTTTCAGCAGAAATAAATATCTTGTGTAGAAACGAATGTATGATGACTTTCATGAAATTATCTTGCATAGTTTTCGAGAAAATTACATCAGAATGTGTAAAAAATGCTTATTTTTTTCGAGGTTGTTTTAAATTTTGATTCATAACTTTTTCCAATGTGAACCGATTTTGCTCATTTTCAATACCAAACTGTACTGGATAATAATGAATGTTTTGGGTTAATTTGGTTAAATTATATTGCTTCGTTTTAACGTGAGCGTGTTTTACACAGACAGACAGACGGACATAGCTAAATCGACTCAGAATTTCATAAGGACCCAGAATATATATACTTTGTTGGGTCTCAGATGGATATTTCTTGGTGTTACACACGGAATGACAAAGTTATATATACCCTCTATCACCACTGATGGTGGTGGAGGGTATAATAATGAAGAATTGAAAGAACTGAGAGCTGCGGAAAAAAGCAGAATCCAAGAAGAATTTAAAGTTCAGATGGGATTAAACATCGACAAACCACTTCCAAGTTGCGGTAGTACAAATGACGGTAATACGGCGAGAAGGTTTTTTCGTGATTTTGAAATTACTTCAAAAATAACTGGAATCGGCAAGGAGTTGCTTCGAAGAGTTAACACTATTTTAATGGCACTGAATAGTAAACATAAAATTAATGGAAATCGATTTTGGAATATACATCTGAAATTTCTAAATTACTTGTATCTCTGTATCCATGGAGGGAACTAACACCAACAGTACACAAAGTGTTGTGTCATGGTCAAATAATAATTGAATCGAATATTCTTCCACTTGGAGAGTTAACAGAAGAAGCCCAGGAAGCGAGGAATCGAGATTTTAAGCATGTTCAACTATTCAGCTCAAGAAAATGCTCCAGGCAATCACAGAATGAAGATATTTTTGATAGTTTACTTCCATCTTCTGATCCTGTTCTTTCAACTATGCGAAAAAGATGGATTTGTTATGAAACTCTATCATCTCAAAACAAGGAAGATTTAAAGGACTTATATTACCTTCAGGATATGTATACCGATATGACAGATTATTTTATAGAAAATAAGTAGTGTTAGGAATTAACTATATAAGTAGGTTGTAAGAATTAATTGTATTATGTTTAAGATAAACAGTTCAAATAAAAAAAGCTATTATACTAACTGATGATATTGTATTAAATTGTGTTTTATATTTCGGTGGGCGGGAAAGGTGGTTTGTGTGGGGTGTTTTAGGTGTTGTTGTGCATGGCTCATAATAAAATTAATATTTTTTTATTGTATATACAATGTTATAGTCTTTAATAAAATAATTAACTAAATAATTTTTAAAAATTGTCCAAATATTTTATTCAACACCAAATGTATGTTCTGTCATACTTAATACTAAAATATGAAAAAGATGAAATTAAAGGACACAGGTTTAAATGAACATATTTTTGAATGTAATTGAGACATTGGCTTGAAATTTTTTGTAAAGGGTCGAGAATTTTCATATCTAACTAAAAAATGATATTAAGGGATAAATATGGACTAAATTGTTGTAGCTATCTGCGACCCTATTAAAATTTTGATATAAATCATAGTTTTAGAAATTTAACAAATATGTAATATAAGACAAAATCTTTATTTATGAACAAAACTCAATGAAATTTTCAACGCTTGTTAAATTTGTCATTTCAAATAAGAAAATGCAAAAAAAAAATTAAAAAGGTCAAAGGGCATCCCGCAATTCCCAAAAATAGGAATGAAAATCCCAAAAATGGGATTTTTTACTTTTTTGCCCATAGGGTCCACATTTCTTTCAGGGCTGGGAAAATACTTTTGGAGTAAATAGAAAACATATTGAGGTTTCTAAAACTGCTTTCAGTTTTCTGATCCCAGCTTTGGGATTTTAGAACATGTCGCCCAAAGTTGAAGTTTTGATAAAAAATAGGTCATATTCGGAAGGACGCAGTGGCAACATTTTCAAAAAATAGAAATAGAAAACCATAAAATTGTTATATGTTCTTAAAGAAAATTTTATTTTATTAATAAAAGAGTTAAGACACATTTTTGGCAAAAATCTAAAATTTTTTGAATTTTTAAATTAAATCTGATCTGAAATTTTTTGTATATTATTGGAAATTTTGTTGTCTAACTAACAAGAAAAAATTGAGTCCATTTGGTCCGGTATTCAAAAAAAGGTGGACCAAGGTATGGTAAATTTTGTATCACTAAATTTTTAAATGCCTATAATTATTATAAGAGATAAGTAGTATGTCCAAGCATGTTTTTTCAAGATCTCGTCGAGCGCTTTCAGAAAATATAAAAATCTTTGTATTTGAAAAACAAAAAAATGGCACGAGTTTAAAAATTTTACATGTCGTAGGTACCCTACTTTGAGCCGCCACAGCGCCGTCCCTGGGGCATCTGCGGGGTTCATCTTCAAAACTTAAACTCGAATACTCCTTGGCTACGCTCACGCCAAATCCCGATCGGATTAGCCGTTTAGAAATGCCAGATTTATTTCCAAAAAATTTCGATTCTGCCCCACTGTGCATGGAGACAATGTTTACATATGTAACCAAGCCTGGCAGATTTGCCGATATTTTACCTTCAAAATAGTAAAGTGCCGATTTCCCGATTTTTGCTTAAAAAATGCCGATTTTTACCCAATCGTACAAATTAACGAATTTATTATAACTTTACATAAGCAAAAATTACATGGAGCTTTTAAAACAATTGGGAAAGAAAAATTTACAGTACGGTAGAACACAATTTGCTCCATCACCAATGTCAATTGGATCGATTATGAAAAGGAAACACAATTTATGTATGAAAATCCTGAATAGGTTCTAAAAGTCTGATCTAAGGGTGCTAAAATTTTTAAGAAATTTTTTATGGTTCGAAAATAAATTTACACATTTTTGTGGAAAAGTTAAAAAATCTGGAGAAAATTTCCCATTATAAAAATGTACTCAGCAAAATCTTTACCTATCCGGTTTTTGTTCGACGATAACCAATAACAAATGTGATAATCCCACTTTCCTGGATTTAAAATCGGCTTTGCACTAATTTTCTGTGTTTATTAGTCTATTCTATTTGATCGTGCAATTTGGAATGGAAAAATTTAAAAAAACAATATTTTTTCAAAAAACTTCTAATATTGACTAGGATTAGAACCATTAACTAATTCCACATTAGACACACGCTCTAGACAATTGGTTACAAATCCTATTGTAAAAATTAATTAATATTGTTGATAACGATCACTCACTGTAAAGTAATGTATGAAATAACTACATCACTCATAACCAAAATTTTTTACAGGGTAAATGTATAGTAATCCACAAATAATTATGCATTTACATTTTTCTGCAAAAGTGATACAAATTCTAATAGATTTTATTCCAGTAAACCAAAGTTTCGGTGTACCCTTACAAAGAGTTCTTTTATTAGATTTATTCTGAATAAAAATTCCCTGAGTTATGCATGTATGTAAAAACAATATTGTGATTTTTGAATTTATTTGTGTTATGTTTCTTTGGTACAAAATAGTGTTTCTTTCAATTGTCGATTTATTGCCGATTTTTAAAACGTAAGTGCCGATAAATGCCGATTTTTTTGGGAAAAAATTTGCCGATATTTCTACAAATTTATCTGGCAGCCCTGTATGTAACCTAAATTAAGATTTTCTCAATTTGAAATATTAAAGAGAAATTACTAATTCTTTGGAGATGAATTGGAAAGACAAAGCATTTTTTTATTTTTAATTTGTAAGCATTAATTATGAGGAAAAAAATTGTTATACATTTAACCAATGTATGTATATATATATTTTTGGTATGTTTACGTGAAAAAATAACCTTGAGTAAAGCTACGTTCAGACCTGTAAAATATTTGGTCCAAATATTTGTTATAAAATATTTATAAAGTTGCGTCAAACAAATGCAATATTTATTTCATGTTCAGACTTGAACAAATATTTGATGGTATTGTTTTATCAAACAGTGCAAAAATAATTTGGTTCAAACACACACATGTTTTGCAGCCACACTATATCGTATATTTTCATGCAAGAAAAAAACAATTTGGCAATTTGTTTTAATTGTAACTATTTTTATTAGGTTTAAAATTAAATTTTTATAATAAAAGTGTATAATATTAATATATAACACGATTGAAAAAACTTTGTTTGTCGAATCTGAACATAAAATATTTCATGTTAAC
Organism: Lucilia sericata; assembly: GCF_015586225.1. NCBI lineage: Eukaryota > Metazoa > Arthropoda > Insecta > Diptera > Calliphoridae > Lucilia > Lucilia sericata. Next base: position 519,132 of record NW_023994193.1, read on the forward strand.
AAACAGCAATGCGGATGATTTTCATAAAACAAATTGATTTGCTGACAAATAAATATTTTCTCATTGTTTCATCAATGTGAACACCAAAAGTCAAATAATTTACGTCATTTTGGTAAAATAATTATTTGATCTTGCAAACCAAATGTAAGATCAAACAGCGTCAATGACAGCTGTTCTTTGTTTATTTTCTGAAAAAGAGTGTTATCACCTCATACAAAAATGTAAATAGTCGCTTATATGACTGGTTGTGACATTTAATTGAAATTCAAGCAATTGCGTAAATTAATGATAATTATTATTTTTGTTGTTTGTTTTGTTATTTATTGGTTGGTAACAACATACTATATATAGTTATACTACATAATATATGCATCTATAGTCTAGTTTGCAGTCTAGTCCAACGGTTCCCAAATTACAATTAAATAAGAGATACTGTTATCTCGGAGTATGAAGTTAGGCCACATTTCATAATTCAAGGACAAGCTTATCGCAGATTTAAGTTTGTCAAATTGTAAAAAAAAGTGTTCTTGTTTGGAAGGACTAAAATAATATATTTCCGAAACAGAGGTGACTCTTTATTCGTCTTCAATACGTTAATCCAGGTAATTTTAAATATAAATATTCCATTCCGACGTGATACACAGATTTTAACTTGATTTTGTCGCCCAATATTATTAAATTAACATCAGAAAATGCATAAATAGTCAAAACCATGCAGTAAAATTCACAGTACTTTCGCAAAGAGTTCAAGTCATATATTATGCGGATAAACGCATTCCGCAACAATATCGAAGAAGTTCAACTTTCTTATATTATTTTCCCGAAAAATTAGCTAACATACTCAGATTATCCGTCTGCAGTCGCAAAAAAATTTTGCAACGTGACTCTTTAAGCACATGTCGACGATATTTGATGAAGAAACCTTTTCGTTACCTTAAAGAAAAATGAACGTGAAAGATCTCACGATCATAAAATTAAACATCATGTTAACATTTCAACAATGAAGTCATTCTATCTTCAAAAACAGGCAATTGAAACTTCTCTGAAATATTAATTATTCTCAATGTACGGGAATATTTTATAGAAATGACATATCTACATCTGTTTGACCTTGAAATTTGTGGACTATGACAATTTTCGGATGAACAATTACATATTTAGAACAATAAGATATCAAAATATGTATGGGGGTCCGCGAATTTAAATAAATTTCTCAAGGGGTCCGCGAAGTAAAAACCGGGGGAACCGCTGGTCTAGTCTATAGTCAAGCTATAGTTTAGTCTATAGTCTTGTCTATACTCTAGTTTATAGTATTGTTTATAGTCTAGTCTATAGGTTATAATCTAGTCTATAGTTTAGTAATTAATTGAGAAATTATTTAATTAATTTATTACTCAATTTATTTAAACAATTATTTATTATATTAATGGATATAAAAATATATTAATAATAAACAATTCTCTATAATTTTCAATTTTATAGATATGTAATTTAATGAAAATTATTTATAATTTGGTTATTTCCGGGCTTATAGCGATTTTTTTGAAATCGCTATAAACCGTTCCAAACAACCAAGGTTTTTCGCTACATTGACTATACTAAATAGCAACAACATGACAGTAAAGATCCACCATCTATCTCTTTTCCACTTGCACAAGGTATTGAAATGTAATTTCAATACATTGTGCAAGTCTATCTATATCTTTTCCACTTGCGCAAGGTATTGAAATGTAATTTCAATACCTTATGCAAGTCTATCTATCTCTTTTCCACTTGCACAAGGTATTGAAATGTAATTTGTATTTTTTGTGGTAAAATTTTGATGAAAAACAATATTAAATGAGATTTTAGAATATATAGAAGTTATTATTCAATGATATAGTTTTTTAGTAAATATAAACACATATATTTTTGGCTTTTGGTTTGGTTGCGCATTAGCTGTTCTTGTTGTTATGTTCCTCTTTGCCTGCAAACAAAATCTTGTTTTTTACTGTTTTTTACGAAATTATTTGTTGTAATGTGAACACCGGGCAAACAAACTTTTACTATTTGTATTGAATTGTGTTTGGCTTTGTTTCTTCAAACAAAACGTCAAAATAGAAATACTCATTTTAAGCACATTATGAAATAAAAATGTATTTAATTTTTTGTTTTTAGGCAGAAATTTCTATGAAATCGTAAAAAATATTATTAAATAGTTTCTTTAACGTTTAACAAAAATGTTTCATGTTTGGTGTTCACATTGTGTTCACATTAAGAAAATATTTGAAATATTAAGAAAATATTTTGTGTTCACATTACAGCCAACAAATATTTGATAAAAAACGTCAAATATTTGATAGGTGTGAACGTACCTTTATGCTCTTTTAAATTTCAGGAAAAATAATTATTTATATGAATTTTTATTAAATACAAATGTATTTGCGATATAATTAAACAGAATTTAAAAAAATGATCTAAGAAAACGGAAATGCAACCTTAACATATTTGAACATTTTTTGCTAATTCTAAAATTTTTTGGAAAAATAAAAAATAAAGAGATTTTACAATGAATTTTAAATTGTAGTGTAAGCTAAATTTAATTTTCTCATACGTTTTTTAAATATTAACATTTACATACATATGTTTTTGTACATTTTTATGTCGCGTTCATCACTTTAGTGTAATTTAAAACACCTTTATATTAAAAAAAATAAAAACATTCTGTGAATTTAACCTTGAACATATCAGAAAGCAGTTTTCATTTCATATTTTTTTTTTTTTTTTGTTAGAGTTGGGGGTAGTGCACTAAAATATTGAGTGCAGTAAACATTTCACTAGCAATAAATATTATTTTAAAAACATTAGTGCTAGTTGAAAATTAGTGCATTAAATATCTTATATTTTAATTTTCTACCATAAAAAGTAAAATCGTCATAATAATTAACGAGATTTTCTATAAAATGTGAACGTATTGTTAATTTTTTAGGTCGATAAAATATTTTGCTTCTTTAGGTCTTTTGTTAATTTTTTTAATATTGCTGCATTATTTTATAAAATTTAATATTTTTATTACTCCTATATATTAAAATAACAATTTTTAGATATTTTAGTAGTGGTACGACTAAATTTGGACATTTCTTAACCGATTTATTATACTATAATCCTATAAGAATTTATCAATATTTGACTTAGCATGAAATCTATCGTTTCTTTGATTTTATATTAGATAATCAATGGATTTGGAACTGGAAAAAATTGTATTGGGGTATAAATCTACATATTATAACAAAATAATCTGGGTTTTTAGTAATTTTGTATTGATAAACAAAAACTACATTACGGAAACCCCATCTATTTGGGGAGTACTGTATGAATTTTATTTAGAATAGTATAATATTGATTCTTATTCAATAAATCTAACATTAAGTACCATCCTAGCCACCGTAAGTATGGGGACTTCACCATATACCACTATTACATGCTAAAATCTTTATTTTCTATCTCATATTTTAAATGCTTTATTTTATGAATAAAATACAGTAGGCGTATTTGGATTTGGATAGTTATTCTTTATTTGGGTTCCAAATATATAAAAGTGTATGTATTAGCTGAAAAATATTGCTTTTGTTGACTTTAGATGATCATAACCACCTCTATTTGTAAATTTTAATTACGTCTAACGTCTGAACCGAATTTAATGAAATTATGATGAAAAATTAGTACTTTTTTCTAAGTCAATGAATATTATTTATTCTAAGGAAATATTTTTTCGTTATGCTTTGTCAATTTAGCTAATCAAAAGCTAATGTTTGAAGAGTTTAAATCGTGTTTTAAAGGGGGAAAAGAGGATGATTCAGAAATTTCAAGTATTAATATTTTTGTACCTTTATGAAATTAGAAATTTTAGAAATACTTATTCACCATTTATGTCTAAACAATTTATAATTTTGGTACCTTTTGTTAGATTTTTGTTACTTTATAGTGTTTTTTGTTTGAATTGTTCAAAAATCAAATAAATTTAATTTGTAAGTTAATAAAATTATAAAAACTTTATTTGTAAGTTAATAAAATTATAAAAACTTTTTTTGTGAAGTTCTTTTCAAACGTAATTTGTATAATTTTATGCAATTACAAAGTTATATATTTTGAACGTATATTTTAATTTCGATATATTAATTACAGGGGTAAAAAGTAAAGTCAATGGGCCATAATCATAGTCATCAAAAAAGTATACTTTAAGTATCATTTATTAAAATGTATACTTTTCAGCTATTATAGACGAGAAAAAGCCTACTTTTTCGTCTAAAGTCAGTTTTATACTTAAAACAAGCTGAAGTTGTTTTTAACAAAGTTAACATCGCTTTTTGTCATTTATCAAAAGTTACAAAATCAAACCAAACCAAAAACAAACGTTGTATGAATTATGTTATTTTTTTATAAATTATGGAAAAAGTGTTGAAAAATAATTGAAGAGATGTGTACAATTGAGTACAATGAAAATTATTTTGGTTTTATCGAATATTTTGTGTGAAGAAAGTAATCCTAAGTTTGCCCATTTGATCTGGACGCTGATGAGTTTTTTTTTTTGCGATATAGGCTTCAAAAAATAACGACGCACTTTTTAATAAGTTTATTTTTCTTTAAAATGTTAAAATAACAATTTATATTTTGTTTATTTCTTGGTTCTTTTATTGCATCAGCTGTGCAGAGATGCCACTTATACAGTATTTATACCAGTTTGTATGCAAAATTTCAAACATGTTACTAACTGCCGGTCCACACTAGGAAACTTTTTTTGGGAAACTTTTGATTTTGCGTGAGAGAGAAAGAGAAAGAATATCATTCATCTCTCTCGCGGTACGGAGTTTCTCGTACTCGGAAACTTGTTTTGTTATTCTTCTCATTCGTACAACAATAAATCAATGCAATTAATACGTAGTTTCTGAAACAAAAGTTTCTATGTGTGGACATTAAGGAAACTTTAAAAGAGAATTAAGAAAAAGTTTTTCAACAAAAGTTTCCTAGTGTGGACCAGGTCTAAGCACCCACTTAAAGCTGGCTCAACTTAAAACTATTATTAATTTCCACTATAGTTAAGAAACAGTTAGTAATAGGTTTAAATATAAAAGTTGTTTTTAAAAAGAACCGACTTTAGTGTTTGACTATGATTATGGGCCAATATTAATCTGGATAATTAATATTATAAATTACTTAAAATCCAGGGCAACGTCAGGGACAAAAAGCTAGTTTTTTAATATAATGATAATAAAACAAAATTTACTTGAGTCTCGTTTGCTTACTTTTTATATTTTTGAGAATTTATATACATTTCTCTTAAAATTTAAAATTTTACTAGCTCATAGGGCTACATAAATTTTTGACAAATGAAATAAATTGAAAATCCAAAAAAAAAAAAGAAATAAAATATTTTATAATACATTTGCATCTGTAAAAATTTATTTTAATAATGAAAGATCAATAAATGTGTTTCTTTTATTAAAATAAATGCAGATTTTCTTGTGAAATTCGTGACAATTGTTAAAATTTAATGTAATCAAAACAAATTTTCTTTAATTTAGAACAACAGGCACGAAAGGATCCAAATTTTTCTTAGCCATTTTAACCGTTGAGTTTGAATTAACCAAAAGCCTGATATATGTAAATTATTAGTTTCTTAAAATATTAATATATAGACATAAACGTTGATGGAGATTGAAAATGAATAAGAATAAGATTTTCAAACTAAATCAATGCTTCCAACAAAGGTGAAATTAAAACATTTTCTATTGTTGAGAGATATTTTTAAGAAAATGAAGTTTGGACAAAAGTTTTATATCATACCTCTAACTGAGTAATATGATTTGATATTTTGAAGTCGAAATACGTATACATACATGTGTACACATATACTTAGGAGAGTCTAAAAATTAATAAGGAAAACATCAGAAGTTTTTGTGCAGACTATATTAAAGTAAATTTTTAAACTTAAAAGAGGAAGATATTGGATGAATTTGTCATGTATGCGTTTATTAAAATGTTTTTAAAGATATTAAAATTTATTTTAGAAAACATTCATATATGTAATTGAAAAAATGTTGCTGGAATATTGTTAGAAACATTTCAGACGTTTTTCAACAATACAAACATAGTATTACTTTAACAACATTATTCCATAAAATTTTCGTTACATTTTTTATGAAAAACAATCATATTATTTAAATAAAATATGCTAACTCAAACAAAGATATTTGTTTATAGTTGACAAAAAAAATATTAAAAAAGTATGAAGGATTTTTCTAAATAAATAAAAAAAGAATACTTATTCTTTTTTCAACATAATGCTTCTTGCAGACGATTTTTTCGCATAAAGTGATCACAATATTCACATAGCTGTTTTGTATATCATATAGCGAAAAACCATTAAAAAGTATAAAAAGTCTTTACTCGATAATCTTGATTCAGACATACATACATATTTCTCAATAAAATGTAACAACATTATACTGAAAAATTAAAAACAAATTCTATGGAATTTTTTTCTAAACAAATCAATAGAGAACAAATTTTATTTTTATACCCTACACCACTTTAGTGGGGAGGGTATATTGGATTTGTGCTGATGTTTGTAACATACAAAAATATTCGTCCTAGACCCACCTTAAAGTATACCAATCGGCTTAGAATCGTTTTCTGAGTCGATTAAGCTATGTCCGTCCGTCCGTCCGTCCGTCTGGCAGGCTGGCTGGCTGGCTGGCTGTCCATGTAAACCTTGTGCGCAAGGTACAGGTCGCAATTTTCAAGATAATTGGATGAAATTTGGCACGCACGTTTTATTTGACCCAAGGACGAAGCCTATTGAAAATGGTTGAAATCGGTCCATTATTTCACCTAGCCCCCATAGAACAGAACCCCCCGAAAAGGGCTTTTGAGCTCATAATTTTGTTAAATTTACAGATATATCGATAAAATGCGGCACAACTAAGTTTTATAGAAGTCTGGATGACCCTGCCAAATTTCATAAAGATCGGGTCCCATTTGACCCTAGCTCCCATACAAAGTCCCCTTCAGAAAATTACTTGAATGTCCCAAATTAACTTATAAACACAAATATCGCGATGAAATTTAGCACAATAAAATATTATGTAAATATAAATATATTCACAAAATTTTATCGGGCTTGGTCCATATTTGCCCCTAGCCCCCATATAAAGCCTCTTTCAGAAAATTAGATTTTCATCCATAAATTGCTTAAATGTATCGGAACAAGGGAATATTGAAGATAAATGCTTTATTATGAAAAATAAATCACATTTAATATTCATAACTGGTGTAGGGTATCATATGGTCGGCCACGCCCGACTATACTTTCTTACTTGTTTTCGTTTTGTTTGTTGGGAATATGAGAAGATATCTTGGAGTAATATGTTTACCTACAAACTTTGGCCTACAACTCCATTCTACAGTTTATGAGACCATACCCTTTTTGTCAAGACCCATCATGAATCAATCCTTTTATACGACTTCTTTGAAAATTGCCTAGAGCTTAATATTTTTCGATTAATGGACTTCCAATATATTTTTTGAATTCATTTAGACTTAAAAATATAATTTGTTGTCGTATTCATGCAACCACCTCTAAATGTTTTACTTGGCAAACTTTATCGATTTCACTATATGCTTTGTGGTCTGAAATGAAATTTTTTCAATAAAATTTTGAAGCGGAAACAGAAAAAACATCTAAAAAATGATAAAATATAACAACATTCTTATAATCAAATTAGCATTTAAGAAAAATTTCCATTCTTGAGTTACTTATGTAGGTATGAAATTTGCATCTTTGATAATTATTTTTCCTGAAATTTAAAGGAGCATAAGTTTCATTAAAAAAGAGTAAGGTTCAAAACCATTAACTTAATTTTAAGATATTTGCATTTGACAGGTTCGAGGTTTTCCGGACATATTAAAAATTATCAATTGCTAAATAATTAAAGTTAGCACTTATTTTCTTCAACAAAAAATATATTTTGAGATAGCAATATAACAAAAAGTGATGTAAAAACGATATGTATTTATATCTGTTCAAAAATGGTTAAAATTGTCTAAAAAAAACTTTTTATTTTTGTTTTCTACATATTTCATATATGTTATATTTTAATTTTCCTTTAATTGTTAATATTGCAAAAACTTATTGTTTAAGATATTTTTATTCTTTTAGTAAATACTAGAAATATGTCTCACTTATTTTTAATTAAAGATTAGAATAAATTATACTATACACAAATTAACTGCGCCAGATCTACAAAGGAACTATAAATAGATTATGAATATACATATGTAGTAACTGAATCAAAAGTTCTATACATTTAAAATCTTTAAATTTAGTAAGATTTAAAAATTGTTTGTAAAAAGTTGTTTTCTATGATCACAATGATCTCAAGCATATGTTATAGGGTTATCATTCGAATAAAAATTATTCGATTAATAGAGTAAAAATATTTTTTCTTCGAACGAATAAAATTTTTTTATTTAGATTAAAGAATAATTCGAAAATTTTTTCTCGATTAATCGAATATTTGTATAAAATTTTAAAGCTACTTTTTACCAATATTTTATTATAGTATTGAATAAAGAATTACCTTAACATGTTAAAAAAACAAGTAATATATCTAAAGATCTTTTATAATTCAAAAAAGAAGTAAATTTTTACTCATTTTTGCAATTTATAAACATTTGTTATTAAAATGTTTGCAATAAGCGAAACATAGAATTATTAATAAATTAGTTTCTTTAAGATATAAATTTTGGTTAGATTTTTTAATAAAGTTATAACAAGATTTGTCGTAGAGGCCAAAAAATGTGTCACTATATCCGCCCGTAGCAAAAAATTTTAATTTTTTTTATGTTTTTTTTTTTTCTGCATATAAGTGAAATTATTCGAAATATTTTGAAAAACATACTAAATGAAACAAATCCATCAGAATAATGAAACAAATCCATTGATAATATAAAATCTTAAATGTAAAGAAGAAATTATTTTGATAACAATTTTTAGTTTTTTAGTTTATTTAAAAAAAAATGACAGATGAACTTTAATACTTTTTAATGTTTGAAAGTAATTTTTCATTTTTTCCAGTAATAATGTTTATTACCAAAATAGACTCACACATTAGCATTTTAAGTCATTATTTTTACTCAGCAATTATCTAAGTAATTGCTTAAAACTAATAAGAAAAATCAGTCTTTGTAAATCGTATAATTTTCTCTGTCAAGTACATGTTTAACATTTTTGGTTTATATTGTTAATATTGTATAGAAATTATTATTGTGAAAATGTTTATTATTTTTTTTAATAAATACTGGAAATACGTTTATTCACGAATTTTAAATAAGGAGAAATAAATCTGTAATTTCTAAATTTTAACAAAACTATGTATCGTAGAGTACAACAAAAATATGTACATATGTATGTGTGTGTATATAGAGTATTGATTGCAAAGTTAAGTAGAAATATTAGTGATTCAGTAGCAATAGACAAAGAGCAAAACAAAAACAAAAAGAGTATTTTTCTTTAATATTTAAAATTGATATTTTTGATATGTAAATATTGAGCCATATACTATAATTTTAAAAGTATTCTAGAGAAGAAAAATGTTTAATGTAAATAGAAAATAATACTCCCATTAATTTGTTATTAGAGTATTCAAAATAAATCATGACCATACTCAACATCACAAAATATATGTATCTTCATTAATGTCAACAGTCTTACTCAAGGTTATTTTTTCACGTAAACATACCAAAAATATTTATGCAAGTCATCAGTTTCCAATTTCGTCACTTTTAAGAGCGGGTTTTTGAGATGGTAATCAAATGCCAATTAATAATCAGATTAGTTAATCTAAAAATAAATTTAATCTTATGTTAATCCCCTTTGATGTTTTTGAGTACAGGATTAAACTTCGCAGTGTTGCCATACAAAACAACAGAAAACTTCACTGTTTGTTATCAAAACAATGCATATTTTATAAAAAAGAAGAAGACAATTGTAAATTTAATATGAAAATTAATAAAAACTTAAATTAAAAACAAAAAAATTTATTTTGAAGTGTCCATAATTTATACTAATCAATAAATAGATCATTTTAGGGCCAATCTTTAGGTGAAAGATTAGCGATTAAATTAAATTAATCCTCGAAAGATGTTTTTGAGTACTCAATAAGTTAATTTTTTTTGCAAGTTAAGGCGCCCAATGGAGGTGGTTTAATCTTAAGCACATGCAAAAAAATTAATAAAATTTTTATAAATATAAACATTAAAATGTTCTATTTAAGGTATTTTCAGACTACAATACTGAGTATTAACACACTTCAAATTAAAAATATTATGAAAATAATTCGCATTTTCAAAAAATCAATCCGAAAAATACATTTTATGTTTACACTATAATATTTGTAATATTTTTTATCCAATTTTCAATTATTTATGCACTTATTTTTAATGTATTTTACACTTTTTGTTTGTTTTTTATTGTATTTATAAAATACATACCGAATACGTTTGAAAATAAAAAGTTTTTGAATTGTTTTAAAAAATTTATGAATACCGACCATATGCCAAAAAAATCAGTAATATTTTTGAAAAATTACAAATTACAAATTATATTTAGACTAGTAAATTGTATTATGATACAAACATTTTTGACAAGTATTAAAACTGAGTATTGTAGTCTGAAAATACCTTTATTGATTAGTATAAATTATGGACACTTCAAAATACATTTTTTTGTTTTTAATTTAAGTTTTCATTAATTTTCATATTAAATTTACAATTGTCTTCTTCTTTTTATAAAATATGCATTGTTTTGATAACAAACAGTGAAGTTTTCTGTTGTTTTGTATGGCAACACTGCGAAGTTTAATCTTGTACTCAAAAACATCAAAGGGGATTAACATAAATTAAAATTTATTTTTAGATTAACTAATCTGATTATTAATTGGCATTTGATTACCATCTCAAAAACCCGCTCTTAATGTTTATATTTATAAACATTTTATTAATTTTTTTGCATCAGCTGTTTACACTTTTGCATTTCGTGCTTAAGATTAAACCACCTCCATTGGGCGCTTAAACTTGCAAACAAAATTAACTAATTGAGTACTCAAAAACACCTTTCGAGGATTAATTTTAATTTAATCGCTAATCTTTCACCTTAAGATTGGCCCTAAAAGTGCAAAAATTAAAAATTGTCTCCCTGCTAAAAAAATTATTTGTATGTACTTTTAGCAATATTACACACATATTATTATACAACATAAATACATTGGTTAAATGCATAACAATTTTTTTTCTCATAATTAATGCTTACAAATTAGGTTAGGTTAGGTTGATAGGAGGATGTATACTACATCAAATCCGAAGAAATACACCTAGGCCACTATCGGGCCTGTTGTGCGCTCCAATTCAAGAAAGACAAAAAAAAAAATGTTCACTGGATGTATTATTTTTCTATGTTCAGAAACTCAGTTTCCTGGACGTAATTCCTAAGAATCTTCCAATCGGTGTTGGTTAATAACATCACTTCCAAGATACTTGGATCTAACTTCGACGAATGCCTGACAATGGCAAAGAAAGTGCTCCAGAGTTTCACTGTCCTCTCCACATGCTCTACATTCGTCTGAACCCGCACGTCCAATTTTGTATAGATGTGCTCGTAATCCTGTGTGTCCACTCAGAATACGTACCATCATACTAACCTCAGACTTGCTCATTTTGAGAAGATTTCTCGTCTTGCTCTCATCAGGGTCACCCCATAGAATCTTTGTGGTTCTACCCACCGTTTTATTATTCCAAGAGGCCTTGTGGGATTCTCTCATCCATATTTTTAATTCAGCTTTTATTGCGTCGAATGGTTTTGCGTTTGTCAGGTTAACTACATCGAGCTTCCTTCCCTTTAAAGCTATTACATTCGCCCTTTCGTTGCCGACTACTCCCGAGTGGCCTGGTACCCATATGATGTGAACCTTACCTCTGGGAGAGTATTCAGTTAAAGCTTTCTTACAATCCAATACGGTCTTAGATTTAACTCTATCACCTGATATCGCTCAAATTGCCTTCTGGCTGTCGGTAAATATATTAAGCCCTATGGGCGCCATATTTATTCTAATCCAATTTACACATTCCGTTATTGCTCGTACTTCTGCCTGGAAGCTTGTGTTATGATTAGGTAAACGGTGGTATATTTCTGTTTCTGGGTCTTCAATATAGAACCCCAGGCCCACTTTGTCCCCTAATTTAGAGCCATCCGTGTAGCAACGGATTCCTACTGGTATTTGCTCTAATGTTCCGCTTGACCAAGACATTCTATCTGGGATTAGCGTTTCAAAGTTTCCGACATATTCAGTGTCTGATATGCGATCAGGCACGTCCGATGAATGTGTATAACCTTCCAATGTGTCCAGTATACATTGATGACGTGTCCTATAACCGTTTTTGGCCAGTTCGCCTAAAGTAAAGAGCCGTTCGGCTGTAAGCGCCGCCTCATATCTTATATATGTTTCAATGGGTGGAATATCTAGCAACGTTTCCAGAGCCTTGGTTGAAGTAGTACACATGGCACCACTTATACCCAAGCAGCATGTACGCTGAACTCCCTGTAGTAGTTTGATATTACACTTTTTGTCCAAAGCAGTCCACCAGATTATTGAAGCATAAGCTAGAATTGGTCTAATTACACTTTTATAAAGCCAATTTGTCATAGTAGGACTAAGACCCCATTTCATGCCTATGGTTCTCCTACATATCGCCCAGCACCGATGTGCCTTGTTGATCCTATCCTCTATGTGGTGTCTCCATTTTAATTTCCGGTCAAGTATTACACCTAAGTACTTAACTTTGTCTGTCACCGGTATCTTCTTGCCCAGGAAGCAAGGTTCAGTATATGTAGAAATTTTTGTCTTTCTTGTGAAAAGACAGATTTCCGTCTTCGCCGGGTTAACATTGAGGCCTCTCGGTTGAGCCCAGCTCAAGGCCGTATTCAGAGCCTCCTCAGCTCTTATACACAAGTAATTTGGATCCTTTCCCTTTAAAAGTATTACGACATCGTCTGCATAGCAGACAGGTCTAAGTCCTTTCTCGGTTAGGGTCCTTAGGAGGCTATTAATCGTGGTAACTCAGAGTAAAGGTGACAAAATGCCACCCTGTGGTATACCGCGAAATACCTTTTTCCTGATAGTTATATCGTACATCTCGCAGCTTATCCATCTGTTTCTTAGCATGTAGTTGATCCAGTTACGGAGCACCCGGTCAACATAAAACTGGTCTAGGGATTGGATAAGGGTATCAGTGTGCACGTTATTGAAAGCGCCTTCGATGTCAATTAATACCGCCAGTGTATACAGTTTGCTATCGAAAGATTCACCTATGTAGTGGACAACTTCATTTAAAGCGGTTTCCACCGATCGTCCCTTTACATAAGCATGCTGCTTATATTTAAGGTCTTTCTATGGTATGCTGCTTTTAACCATGCTATCGACTATCCGTTCCAAGGTTTTAAGTAGGAAGGACGTAAGACTTATCGGTCGATAGGACTTAGGTGTCGCATAGGTAGGTTTCCCTGGTTTGGGTATAAATATTACCCTTGCATCCTGCCATTTAACTGGGGTATATGCCAATTTTAAGCATGCCGTGAATATCTGTGACAGATGTACGGAAACCAGTCCCGCCTCCATCTGCAAAAGTGCCGGGAAAATTCCATCCGGTCCTGCAGCTTTATAGGGAGCAAAGCTCTTGATTGCCCCTTTAACCATGTCAGTTGTAATAACTATTTCCGTGTTACCCTCCCCTTCCTCCAATATCGGTTCATCTATGTTATTCGATATACCGGGTGGGAAATGAGAATCCATTAGGAGTTTCATTGTCTCCTCCATATCCTCAAGCCTCCTGCCCGTGTCATCGATCATAGATTCCGGTTGGACATGAGTTTTGGATAGGAATTTTTTATCTTCGATACGTCATTTACGCTATCACCTGTTCACAGAAAAGTTTCCAGGAGTCTCGTTTGGCTTTTCGAACGATTTTCTTATATTCACCAAGTTTATTACGATACTCATCCCAGTATACTGCGGTCTTTTTACGCTGTGCCCGGTTAAATAGTTTGCGAAGAGTCTTCCCAAGGTTCCGGATCTCCCCAGTTACCCAGGGTTTTTCCTGGGCAGATCTCCGCTCTCGCAGAGGGCAGCTGTCCTCGAACGATTCAACCAGGGCACTTGTGAACGTTTCCACTTTGGCATCTATATCCTCTTTATTTCGACATTGAAAAGTGTCCTAACCTAAACGGTTCTTTAGTAAGGTCCCGAACATTGTCCAATTAGTTTAAGACTTATTCCGAAACTTTATCGGCTTTGGTGGTGGCCTTAGTATTTTGAATCTTATGTACCGATGATCAGAAAAGGAGTGCTCGTCCGAAACTCTCCAATCCTAAATTTCGTTTATAAGCTCTTCTGAACATATAGTTATATCTAATACTTCTTCTCTGATTCTATTGACGAAGGTAGCTTTATTACCTAAGTTCAATGTTATCAAGTCTTTAGTATTAAGGAAATCCATGAGGGCTTGTCCCCTGCGATTGGTGTTTGTACTACCCCAAGCTACATGGTGCGAGTTGGCATCACAACCTATTACAATTTTCTTATTTTTTCTTTGTGCCTCTTCAACCAGTTTCATCAGATCCGACATTGGTGGTAGTGTCGGAGAATCGAAAGGCAGGTAAATAGATGCAAGGAATATGTTGCCACGACCTTGCTTCAGCACCGTTGCATCCAATGTTGATAATCCTGTTGAGAGGAGAAAACATAAGTTCTTGTGACATAAGATACATGTTCTCGGGCGAGATCCTGTATCAGCGTAGAAAAGTTGGAAATTTACGTGATTTATTCCAAGGTTCCTGGATTAAAGCTATATGTATTTTACCTGTGTTGATTTTAGCCATCAGAGCGTTGGTAGCTGTCTCGCTCCGATGGAGGTTTATTTGGATAACTTCAATCATGGTCATCCATTAAACTGTCTTCCAGCGAGTTGGTGGTCACCTCCTCGCTCTTTGGATTTGAATCCTCCGGATAGCCTGAAGTGGCTATTAATGCAGTGGGTACTGTTGATGGCACTGCGGTGACCTTATCAGGCATAGGAATAGCAGTATTTTTAATAGACACATTCCCAATTCTGGAGAGCACTGCTGTTCTGTCTTCTGGCGGGTGAGTGATTTCCTCCTCGCTTTTAGGATTTGACTCCTCAACATTGCTAGTACTTGCTAATGATGCTTTGGGTACTGTCTTAGGTATATTAGTGTCCTTGTCGGGGCCGGTTTTGACAGCCCTTTCAATCGGCGCCTTCCCAATTTTGGAAAGGGCAACTACACTTTCTTCTGGCGAGTTAATGGTAAATTCCTCGATTTTAGGATTTGACTCCTCAACGTTATCAGTAGTGGATACTGATGCTGTGGTCTTAGGTTTTTTAGTGTCCTTTTCGAGGCTTGTTGTAACAGCCCTTCCAATCGGCACCTTCCCAATTTTGAATATGACAGATTTAGAGGCGAAGTAAGCCCTTCCTTTATTCTTGGCAAGACTAGCCATGGATTTCTGGTCGATACCTATTACAAATAAAGTTCCCTCAGGTTCTTCTTTCCTGTAAAAGACATCCCATTTTTCCACGGCCAGCTCAGCATTTTGACCTCCAAGAATTTCCAGTATACGTTCATTGGCCAGTTTACTGCCCCATCCTTTTATGTAGACAGTGTACTTTAGAAGCACCGGAAGCTCGCTCTTCTTTGCCAGTCCCAGCCTAGCGCCGTCCCAGGGAGGAGGGATACTTTCCACCAAGTTCTTTAGGGTGCTAACACATTGGTGAGATGCCAACCTCATCAACATCACGCCCATGCTGAACTCGCAGCTCTCGCTCTCTATTGGTTGTTTGCCCTTTGAAGCGATTGCATGGTCCACTATCTTATTTGTTCCTTATCCATATCATCTGTAGTGTGATAATTGTTATAATTCTTAACGCTCTCCACTCAATCGATAAAGTTTGCATATTGAGAATATCGTTATTACCTTATATGGTAAAAATTTGATGCGTATTTAATTCTTTATATTCAATTTAAAATATTTTGTCCCGTTATTCTTCTTGTGCGTAAAATAGTAATATTGATTTATGAAAACAAGAATTTTGGAGATCAATTGAATAATAAAACTTGAACAGTTCGCATTAAACAGTACGTGAACTGAACAGTACGCATCTTATGTAACAAGAATAAAGTGCATTTAATTGAGTTTATAATTACTTGTTAAAAATTTTTTAAAGTAAATTTATGGTGTCATATTTCTTATTACATATAAATTATTACCGAGGTAAAAATCGCGTAATTAAAGTGTAGAAATTTAAATTATAACATTTCCTTTTTGTGTCATCAGGAAACTCGGTGTTTGCTGAATATAAGCAATGATAGTTATAGTTATCTAAACAGCCTAAACAATTAATCGATAGAAGAGGTCATAAAAAGGGATATTTTTATATATACAGAAACTGCATGGTATAGGCCGTTTAATTATTTGTTCCCTGATGATTGCTCTACTCTACAACTTTTAAAAATACAACAACAACAAACCACGATAAGTAAAGTATATGTATAAATGTAAGTTAAAATAAGAAAAATGAATTGAAACAAAATTTAACTTAATGTAATTTACATAACATACTCTTAAATCTAATTAACAAAACTAAATTTATTCTTAAGTATTTTTATATAATGAATTATATGAAATAAAATGTTTGTAATGATTTAAAAATTCCACAATGAGTTGCTAGAGTTAATAATTTGGGCCGAAGTGGACATACTTGTGACACTGTGCACTAGAGAGATTATAGTATAATCTCTTAACAATACTACAATGTTTTCTTGAAATTTCTCTTCGTTCATATCTATTCACTGACCCATGACAACCACTGAGTGTTTGCCTGGCAAACTTATAAGAGAACATGTGAATAGATATTATGATTAGTTCTCTTAAATAACTAATGTGGCACTACGATTTGTCTGGTATATCACGCACTAGCAAAGTACACGCTACAATAGAATGGCGCCCAAACACAGGCAGGAATTCGGATTTGTAAAAATCTGAAAACCTTTCCTAATTTAAAATACTTAACATAATTTAGTAACTTTTAATTACAATATTATTCATGTGTTATAAATGTAATTAGAAAACTTTAAGAGGTAATCTTACATTTTAAACGGAATGAATTAGAATTTATCGGTTAAAGAGAAGTCTTCATTCAGTATATACTTTGTAGTTAGATTTTTATCATGGTTATAATTTCCTACGAAGTATACTTTAAGTAACTTGATTGAATAATTTTGTGATAAAAAAAAAATACAGAGAAAGAAGAGAACACTATAAATCATATACATAAGTGAGCAGGTTTGAAAACTAAGGCCCAACTAAACATAGAAAAAAAAATATATATATATATACATATAGATACAATATTTTGTAATTATTTTCTTTATACTATAATTTTTATATGAATATAGATATATTCTAATATTATTGTAACTATTAATTTTTGCTTTATATACTAAAAAAAAAAAAAAAAAACTAATTAATATTATATTTTCTATAATTTTCTTATTAATTATATATTGATATAAATATTATATATTATTATTTTTATAAATTGTAATTGTAAAGTAGCAATCATGGATCTGGGCTTGTTAGATAGCGAGGAATTGAGGTACGAATTGTTAATAAGAGGTATGGAAGTGGAAGGAAGTATGAGAATATTATCAGGAAGATTATGCAGGAAGAGAGTGTGGGAAGTAGAAAGAGAGACTTTATAGCAATTAATACACCATCTCAAGAATATGAAATTTGTGAAGAAAAAATAAAAGAGATAAATGAATTAATTCAATCTGACAAGAAAAAAACTGATGTGTTGAAACAGAATAAGGCTGTTACTAAAGGCGAACATGTCATGAATAGGCTCGATGCGCTTCAGAAAAGGGCTCCTGAACTAAAAGAATGCATTGATAAATTAAGAAATAATTTGAACAGTATTGTACGTACTTTAGTAGCATCCAACGCTAGTAGTACTTCTCAGGCTATGCCAGCTAATAACGGAAATAATACTCCGAATTTAAGCTTGGAATCGCTGAATCTTTTGGATATTGGTCCGAATTGCTCAAATGCTTCATCAAAGGAAATCAGAACTGATAATAGACCAATGACTAATACTGGTGCGATTAGCAGAACTCCTAGGTATCAGAATAACAATACATCAAACTGGACAAATAGACCAAACTTCAGGAGAAATCCTCATATTTCACATGTCGTTGGCTCAGTACCACCAAGTAGACCTCGTAGAAGTCAAGATTTTCCACAAGATAGAAATGAACGTACTAATTACAGTTACGCAGGAAATCGAAGCTTTCAAAATGAAGATGAAACAGTACTGTCTGATAATGTAGATTTACGCAAATTGTCTAATATTTCTAAATGGAATGTAAGTTTTAATGGTTTATCATATCCTATTAGTGTAGAGCAATTTATAATGAGGATAGAGATTTTAGCACGTAGCGAAGGAATAACTTTAGATAACATTTGTCTTTCTATGCATCATCTCCTGACTGGAATAGCAAATAATTGGTTTTGGGTATTTGTTAGCAAGAACAGAAATATAACATGGAATAGCTTCAGAAGTGGATTAGTGAATGAGTTTCAAACTTTAACCACTGATCATGAAATCAGAAGAAGAATTGAGAATAGGCGTCAAAAATCAAGAGAAAGTTTTACAGAATTTAAATTGATTATCGAGAGCATGAATACCGATTTACGTATACCTTATTCGGACAATGAACTTGTTAGTGTGTTGATGAATAATATGCATCCCGCTTTAAAAAAACTTTTAGTCTTATCTAAACCTTTTACTCTAAATGATTTAAAGATTAAATGTTTGGAAGTTGAGAAAATGTTAGGGGAATTAGGGGAAACTTTAGATGATCAGATAGTAGGCAGGAGAAGAGTGATTAATGAAGTAGCAATAAGTGAACCAGAAGAGGATAATGAAGGTTATAAGGTTGAGGAAAACAATCTAATGATTTGTTGGAACTGTGACGACATAGGTCACAATTTCCAAGATTGTCCATCCTATAAGAGAAACTTATTTTGTTACTCTTGCGGCTATAAAAACGTAACAAAACCCAATTGTCCTAGATGTAAACATAATTTAAACTTGCCAAAGGGTGTGAGGGAATGGAGGGCAACTTCACAACCCACAACGCAAGCCCAATAAAACCGAATGTTTACGAAAGTTATGCTACGACCAGTACACAAACAGTCGAGTACCCAAACAGAGATGTAAGAGTTAAAAGATATTTTAGTAATAAGAAGAAATTAAAGAAGTTAGTTGAAAGTTTTGAAATCAATATGCAAGTAGATAGAAGAATGTTTGCGAAATTTTTTGTAAATGAAAGTGAATTTGAGGGGTTATTAGACAGCGGCGCTAATATATCTGTAATAGGACAGGGTTATAGGGATGTTTTGAAAAAACTTAGTTTATCATTTTTAAAATTAGATACAAATTTACGTACTGCTGATGGATCTGCTCATGGGATTATAGGATATGTTTTCATTCCAATAACTTATAGCTCACAAACTAAGACCATTCGATTTTTTATTTCACCTGATTTATCGCGATTGTTTACTTTAGGCATTGATTTCTGGTTAGAGTTTGGTTTAATATCAGCACTGGTAGAAGAAGTAACGTCAAAAAATGAAGAGAAATCACATCAGTTATCTGTGGAACAGGAAAATGAATTGAAACTTGCTATTTCTATGATACCATCATACCAGAGGGAAGGTCTGGGACGTACAAATTTAATTCAGCATGATATTAAAACTGGTTCAGCAGAACCAATAAAGCAAAAACTTTATCAAATGTCGCCCTACATGCAAAAACATTTAAATGATGAGGTAGATAGGATGCTTCAAGAAGATATAATAGAAAAAAGTGAGAGTAGTTGGTGTTCACCTTGTACACTTGTTCCTAAAAGTAATAATAAATGGAGGTTGTGTCTGGATGCGCGCGAATTGAATAGGGTAACGGAACGTGACGCATATCCAATGCCAAATATTGAAAAAGTTTTAGCTACATTAAAGAAGGCAAAGTATATTTCGGCTTTAGATTTGAAAGATAGTTTTTGGCAAGTGCCATTGGCTGAATCTGCCAAATGCAAAACTGCATTTCCAGTCCCTGGAAGAGGTTTGTTTCAATATAAAGTTATGCCATTTGGGCTTAAAAATGCCACTCAATCGATGTGCAAATTAATTGATAAGGTGATTCCATATGAAATGCAAAATGAAGTTTATCCTTACGTAGATGATATGTTACTTATTTCTGAAACTTTTGAAGATCACATAAATCTTATTAAGAAGGTAGCACAAAGATTGAGATTGGCGAATTTAACTATCAATTTAGACAAATCACGTTTTATTCAAAGGGAAATACCATTTCTAGGATATGTAGTTGGTGAAGAAGGCCTTAAACCGAATCCTCAGAAAATAGACACGATAGTTAAAATGAAAAAGCCGACCACTTTAAAGGAATTGCGTAGGTTTTTAGGCATGTGTCAATGGTTTATGAGAATGTTACCAAATTATTCCGCTATAGCAGCACCTCTTACTAGTATGACAGGGAAGAATTTTACGAAACAATGGTCACAAGAAGCAGATGATGCCTTCGTTCAATTGAAGCAAATGCTTACGACAACACCAATTTTAGTTGCTCCGAATTATGAGAAAACATTTTATTTACATTGTGATGGTTGTTCAAATGGTGTAGGGGCTGCCTTAATACAAATGGATGAACAGGGAAATGAGTGTCCAGTGGCCTATATGTCAAGAAAGTTGTCACCAGCTCAGAGAAAATATAGTGTTAGTGAAATTGAGTGTCTCGCAGTTGTTGAAGGAATACGAAAATTTAGACCTTATTTTGAGGGCACCCATTTTGTAGTCGTTACCGACCACGCTGCTTTAAAGTGGCTTATGTCCACTAAAGACTTGCAGGGACGTCTAGCGCGTTGGGCGCTTAAGCTCCAACATTATGACTTCGAAATTATTCACAGGAAAGGAAAAAATCATACTACTGCTGATATGCTATCAAGAATAGAGGTTGAGGAAATGAATTTTGAATTAAATATGGAATCAGAGTTGTTTGCTAATCAGGAATATACAGATAAGATGAAATTAGTTGAGGAAAATAAGGAAAAATTCCCTAGTTTGAAAGTGGTTAATAATAGGTTGTATAAAAGGGTGATACAGAAAGGTTTGGAAGGAGATGAAGATAAGATAGAATGGCGTTTATGGGTTCCTAAGCAACTGAGACAAAAACTTATTGAGACGAATCATTGTCCACCAAACAGTGCACATCCGGGTATAAATAAGCTATTAGAGAAATTAAGACGAATGTATTATTGGCCAAAAATGTTTAAGGACGTTAAGAAATTTGTGAACCACTGTGAAATCTGCCTTACTTCTAAAATACCAAATAACCAATTACGCCCACCAACAAATCCGAGACCACCATGTTTAAGACCATTTCAAGAGCTCCATGTAGATTTTGTAGGACCTTTACCGAGATCCAAATCAGGTAATACTTTTGCATTCGTAATTTTAGATAATTATTCCAAGTATGTTTACATAAAGCCAATTCGTAACTCTACGACAAAATTAGCCATCAGTTGTTTGACTGAAGTTTTTAATCTTTTCGGTATACCAGAGAAAATTTTGTCTGACAATGGAAGTCAGTTTTTGGCAAAAGAATTTAAGGATTTTTGTGAGTCTTATGGTATAGAGCAAATATTGACAGGAACATACTCCCCACAGGCCAATGCTGCCGAAAGAGCAAATAAAACAATTTTTACTGCAGTCAGGATGTATGTTAAAGATGACTATAGTGAATGGGATAGACATATAGACAAAATCAGTTGTGCTTTAAGAAATATAGCCCATGAATCTACTGGATTTAGTCCATATTATGTTTTGTTTGGTTATAATATGGTGACAAATGGTCGAAATTATGATCTACTCAGAAAGATAGATAACCTAACTGATGATGATGTGTTAATTTTGAATAGACATGATAAACTTCTTCAAATTAGAGATAAAGTATATGAAAATTTGACTAAAGCTCAGAAAGTACACACAAAAGCATATAACCTTAGGACTAGACCAAAAGACTTTAATGAAAACCAAATTGTCTATAAACGTAATTTTTTTCAAAGTGATAAGTCCAAAAAGTTCAGTGCCAAGCTAGCTCCTAAATTTACCAAATGTAAAATACTCAAGAAACTTAGTAATTTTATATATGACTTAGAAGATTTCAATGGGAAAAAATATTATAGAGTACATGCAAAGGATTTATTTGCAAATAGCCCGGCTAAATAGAGCATGAGTCTCAGGACATGGGTCTGCCCCACGTTGTCTTTTGTAAAATTACCTTTTCCAAATTAATCATTTCTTATTTGATGTTACTTGTAAAATCAAATAACTGATGAATTTGTTTTGTAGTGTAATTTTTTTTTTTGTTCCTTATCCATATCATCTGTAGTGTGATAATTGTTATAATTCTTAACGCTCTCCACTCAATCGATAAAGTTTGCATATTGAGAATATCGTTATTACCTTATATGGTAAAAATTTGATGCGTATTTAATTCTTTATATTCAATTTAAAATATTTTGTCCCGTTATTCTTCTTGTGCGTAAAATAGTAATATTGATTTATGAAAACAAGAATTTTGGAGATCAATTGAATAATAAAACTTGAACAGTTCGCATTAAAAGCCTACGCATCTTATGTAACAAGAATAAAGTGCATTTAATTGAGTTTATAATTACTTGTTAAAAATTTTTTAAAGTAAATTTATGGTGTCATATTTCTTATTACATATAAATTATTACCGAGGTAAAAATCGCGTAATTAAAGTGTAGAAATTTAAATTATAACATTTCCTTTTTGTGTCATCAGGAAACTCGGTGTTTGCTGAATATAAGCAATGATAGTTATAGTTATCTAAACAGCCTAAACAATTAATCGATAGAAGAGGTCATAAAAAGGGATATTTTTATATATACAGAAACTGCATGGTATAGGCCGTTTAATTATTTGTTCCCTGATGATTGCTCTACTCTACAACTTTTAAAAATACAACAACAACAAACCACGATAAGTAAAGTATATGTATAAATGTAAGTTAAAATAAGAAAAATGAATTGAAACAAAATTTAACTTAATGTAATTTACATAACATACTCTTAAATCTAATTAACAAAACTAAATTTATTCTTAAGTATTTTTATATAATGAATTATATGAAATAAAATGTTTGTAATGATTTAAAAATTCCACAATGAGTTGCTAGAGTTAATAATTTGGGCCGAAGTGGACATACTTGTGACACTGTGCACTAGAGAGATTATAGTATAATCTCTTAACAATACTACAATGTTTTCTTGAAATTTCTCTTCGTTCATATCTATTCACTGACCCATGACAACCACTGAGTGTTTGCCTGGCAAACTTATAAGAGAACATGTGAATAGATATTATGATTAGTTCTCTTAAATAACTAATGTGGCACTACGATTTGTCTGGTATATCACGCACTAGCAAAGTACACGCTACATATTGTTGACCAGGTCTTCTATTTTACTCTGTTGGTCTTTTGGAATTTTGCCTGTCGGATTACCGGCATCGTAAACTGCACAGCAGAGATCGTCCCGGTGCCTACTTCTGGCAACTTTGGCGTAAGATGGCGGCTCTTTTCCTTTTCCTCCGTCTAGCTTCTCCTTCCTCGTTTTTCGGGGCTTCTTTTGAGATTCCCTTACCTTCGAGGTTGATTTCGCCGACGTGTTCGTCTTCGGAATATCTGGCTTGGCGTTGTCACCCTTACTCGCAGGATTCTCACTTGAGATTCCTTTGAGTGAAGTATGGCTTGGCTTCGACTGCGTATTAGAAGACGGGGAGCTCTTTTTCTTCTTAGGTTTATTCTCAGTTGTCAACTCCTCGGGAGACCTGATCCTTTTTGCCTCAGATCTTGTGAGGGAGTCCGATTTTTCCTTTGGAGTGTCGTGGGATCGACTAACTATGATTTCCTGAAGCATCTTTTTCAACTTCCTCCTCTGTGCTCCAGAAAGTCTTTTCTTAGTAATAGGTAGTTTAGCTATGTTATCACTCACCTCTTTCACCATTTGCTCTACTTCATCCTTTTTGGGATTTGCTATAATGGTATTATTATTATCATCTGAGGATTCAGAGTCGGAACCCTCACCTATAATTAAAGGCTGAAGTAGCTTAGAGCTCTCTCCGAGTACATCCTTCTCTTTCACCCCTATATTTTTGCCAGCGGCATGCTGTACACTTGACACATTGTCCGCCACGGAGGCCAAGGTACCCACCTCCGTAGTAGTATTTTGCTCACGATTGCAGGATGACGACGACACGTGACTCGCGAGTAGATCAACACTTGCCGCCGGTACTGGGTTATTTAGGCCCTGCACCGTAACTTTTATCTTTTTATTTTCCATATTTGTTTTTTCCAGTTGTTTGGTCCGCGGGGAATATAATATTCCCAGGTGGTGGACAATCTGCCCTCCCTCAGCTTAAGTGAAATTAAAGCTGGGAGAGAACAGATGGTCCATCACCACCCCCTATCCGCCACCCGGGGACGCGCTCGGTAGGAAAAAACTGGAAAACTCCCCCGAGATGCTTACAAATTAAAGATAAAAAAATGCTTTTTCTTTCCAATTCATCTCCAAAGAATTAGTAATTTCTCTTTAATATTTCAAATTGAGAAAATCTTAATTTAGGTTACATATGTATGTAAACATTGTCTACATGATAAAAATTAAAATCGCAAATAATTGTCTACGTGTTAAACATTTTTTGTATGGACTTTTAACATAACTACATACATATGTATGTATTAAACAAAATAAATATATTGGTGTCAATTTTCACTAAAAATTATTTCTTCCCATTCTGCAAGTTTGCAATTTTACAAAAAATATTTTCATCCCCACAATTTCAAAAAAATATTTTCTTCTTCACTGAAAACAAATGGGGAGGCAAATTTTCATCTGCAACTCCAATACAAATATCATTTATATTTGAAAATAAGTTTTCATCTGATTCGTTGAT
Source organism: Lucilia sericata (assembly GCF_015586225.1). Lineage (NCBI taxonomy): Eukaryota > Metazoa > Arthropoda > Insecta > Diptera > Calliphoridae > Lucilia > Lucilia sericata. The sequence goes on from NW_023994193.1 coordinate 544,358, forward strand.
TTGCAATACGCTTTTTGTCTTCAAAACAACCATTTTTATATAATTTGAAGAATATATTTGCAATATATTAAAAACTTCACTTTTCATTTTATATGAAATTGGATTTTCTGATTGAAAAAGGACATTAAACGAAACTAGAATACCTAAAGCTTATGACAAAAATTCTAAATAAATTTTGGTTTTTGAGTCGTCTAATGTACGTAGCATAGACTTTTGAATGATCTTCAAAAACTTCGAGCCTTAAAAAACTTCTTAAAGGCTCAAACTACTCCAAAACTCGTTTTACACAAGAATGTATTGAAAGCCATCTGGTAATTGCTGGTGTTAATATTTTATGTACTCCAGTTTGGAAGTACGTCTGAAATTCTTCAAGATCCCAAGTTGCGCAACAAATCTTTTAAATATGTGGGTAGTTTTAAGCAGGCTTTCGAAGCTACTAAGTGAATTAAATGACAAGAACATTTTATTAATGTTATGTCCGGCTTTTCATTTTTCAATAATTTAGCTACCGAATTATACTGTCCAAACATTACATTGGGTGTATCAGGTGCAAATCCAATTAAATTATGAAATGGAATACCTTTTTCAATTATTAAACTTTTTAGAAGATAGAAAATGTCTTTAGCGGTGGATGACTCACATTCCTTAATATCAAAAAAGGAGTATTGAATGCTGGATGTTACAGCTTCATAGAAAATGACAGTAAATGCAATTTGTTTAGTTGAGCTTACATCTGTTGTTTCGTCTATTATTATTGAAAACACAGTATTTTTAAATTTTTCGTACAATTCTTGGGCGAAAGACGGGCCCAAAACGTTTTTCATTAACGCCGTAGCTTTTGTTCTATGGAGGCTAAATTCTCTTAGTAAATTAGAATCTTGAAAAGATGACCTAAGTATTGGAACAAGATCATCCACCAATCTAAACGCCAAATTGTTTGTTGCTAATAAGCCAACTAATTTTAATTCTGTCCTTTTTACGGCTTCTTTGCTTAAATGGGAACTATTTATAGCAATGGCAATATTTGGTGTCGATTTAATGGCAGCAGCTGCAGCTTTGTGAAAATTTGTTTTTAAATGTCTAGATAAAACTGGATTATGGCACATTAATTTTTTGTTGAATAGCTTACAAAATGCTGCATCATTTTCACCATCATTTATTTTCGCCAACCAGCCTTTAAATTCCGATTTATATAGCCAATCAGATTGGAATCTGAAGCCATTTCTTTTAGTCATCCCTAAAATAAATTATTACAACGTAACTTTTACACACTTGAAACAAAATTACCACTAGAAATTAGTTTGAGTTAAATTTGATTATTTAGAAATTTTCTTATTTGCGACTTATTGCAACCTGATTTGTTATTTTTGAATATAAAAATATGAACAGTGTCTCTCATAAGTATTCGAATTTAGGTGAACTATACAAAGAAATCAAATTTAATAATATATTTTGTGTGCAAAAAAAATAAATTTGTTATATTGTCTAGACAGTCCTTAGGTTTAATATCACGCTTTTTAAAACTTGAAAAATTTACATTTACTTAAATTAAATTAGCTTTTTTTAAAAAAGTCCATAAAATTACCTCACAAAAGTATACGAATTTTTCCTGTATTTCATATTTGATCATATTATACGAAACACAAATTTTAGAATCGAATGGTTTTTATGCTTTAAATTTTTTTAAGGGGTTACTATCAACCGAAATGATATATTTTTGGCCCATTTGGTCCACAATTTTTGGGGATTTGTACCCTCTTTTTATGTAATATCATTAAAATGGCGATTTTTGGCCATATTTGTAGTATTTTCTCTTTTTTTCCAGAGATAAAACCAAAATTTGATATTGGGATTTAATAGACCCCTTGGAGTATCTAAAAATAGTATTTTTTGTTACAAGAATCTGTATTTAAACGATCCAAGATATATTATTGATATCATTATTCTGTCGCTAATTCAATATATTGGAACTTAAGTCCATTTTCATAATACTAGGGTCAAAAATTTTCGGGGAAAGTTTTCTTGTATATATTCTTTTAGATATCAGCTTTTATATATTTTAAATTTTCAATGTATTGTGGAAGTGTACAACTCCAAAACATGCCTCGAAGAAACACCATTCAATATGGTAGAATCATTATTTTTATATACCAATGACTTCCAGGCTGCATGCCACTATATCATTATGGTCTAACTCAAAAATATCGATATCTGTTTAAAAATTGATTACTATTATCAAAATAAACCCAAAATTTTGGACTTACAGTGTTATTGTAATGGGCAACATAGGCGTGAAAGTTACGAATAGTAAAAACTAAAATCTACTGTATAGGATGACGTTTTGCAAAGTCATGTTTTGGAATTGTATACCGATATAATGTATTGAAAATTTAAAATATATTAGTGCTAATATGTACATGAATGTATACTAGCCAACTTTGTCGGAAAATATCGACCCTAGTGGTACGAAAAGGGACTTAAGATCCATACAATTCAATTAGAAACAGAAGAACGATACCAAAAATATATCTTGGAACTTTTAAGTACAGATCCTTATAACAAAAATTATTATTTTTAGATACCTCAAGGGGCCTATTAAATCCCAATATTAAAGTTTGGTTTTATTTCTGAAAAAAAGGAAAAAAAAATTGCAAATATGGTCAAAAATCGCCATTTTAATGATATTACATGAAAAGATGGTACAAATGATCCAAAATTGTGGAACAAATGGGCCAAAAATATATAATTTCGGTTGATGGTAACCCCTTAACACAATTTTAAGCAAAAAATCACTCGATTATAATTTTTGAGTTTCGTATAATATGGTCAAATATGAGATACAGGAAAAATTCGAATACTTTTGTGAGGCCATTCTATGGACTTTTTTTAAAAAAGTTAAATCAATTGAGGTAAATGTAATTTTTCCAAATTTTAAAGAGTGTGATATTATACCTTAGGACTCTCTAGACAATATATGTTATGCGTCAATTATTTACGTGAAATGTTAGGAACAAATTGTTTAACAAAAAAAATTATTACAGCAGTTAAGAGGCAAGATAAATTATCCAGCTAGCTCAGTAAAAGGTATTTTGGTTCTCAACCCGTTTTCCTAAACGCATAACATATGATATACACTCTAATTGAAATACCCTAGTGCATATTAAAACTATTTTTACAAAAAGAAATCCTCAATAAAATACTAACATTAGTAAGGAATGAAACTATTGATGTCAAGGTGTTATGACATCAGGGTATATTTACCCACCCTACTGACTCTTTGTCAGACTCCATGACAGAATTGCTACCCTAACATTTCCTTCTGTCCCTAATAACACAATCGCTTTAACCGAAATTTACCTTTGCCTGTTTTCTCCCCAGCATCCCCATTTGAAAAAGTTAATTAATTTTAGAATTCATGTTTTATTGAAATTGAAAATTCAAGTAATTAATCTAAATTCTAGTGAAAAAAATAATGTGACATTGTTTCTAATAATCTAGGCAGAAAAATAGGTACAATTGTAAATATATGGTATCTATAATATAATTGCATATAAAACAACTATGGATGAAGAAAAGATAATATATTAAAAGAAAATATAAAAATTAATAATAAGAAAAATTATTATAAATCTATATACAATATTTTATACTTATATTTAATAAAAGTTGCTGGAGCTGGATACGCCGAAAACTGCTTGTTGAAAGATGGTGTCACTGGTTACGATGTTTTGTTGATTTTGAGCCTTTTTTTTTTTTGTTTTGATGTATTGTTTGGAAATGTTCTTTTGTTGGTTGTCAGTGGTTTTTCTTGTTCTTTATGTTCATGTTTCTGTTTTATTTATAATACTAACGCAGGTTAATGTTCTTAATTGTACTATTTTTGTATCTTCATTTAAATATGACTTTTAATATTTGTTGTAAAATGATATGGGGGGGGGGGAGATATTTGTTAACGCTGTTAAGTTTTAATTTCATGATAAGTTTTTTTTCTCTTCTGTGGTTATTTTATATTGTTTTAATTGATTTTTGCACACTTTTTTTTTAAATTTCATATGTTTAATTAATCGTTACGCTTTTTTTATATAACATTTAATGTTGAATTTAGTAAATTAAGGAACATTTAATGATAATTTTAAATCAGTGGGTAATTAAGTATCGTTTTGGTTATTTTAATTTTTGTTTTCAATGGTTTTCTTTTATTTAGTGGGTTATTTGAGTTTTTATTTTCAATGGTTTGTTTAAATTAGTGGGTTTTTATTTTGAGTTTTGGTCTAAATGTTTTCATTATAATAAAGAAATTACGTTTTCTTTTATGTGTCACTTTAATGAACAATACAAATGCATGTTGAGTTTGTTACCTTTATAGTCACATGGTTTGCATTAAGGTTTTACGCTAAGTAATTTTACATTTTAAATTAAATAGGTTTATAAAAAAAAACACAGCAAAATTTAAATGTTTTCTCGTTTGTGTCTTTCTTATTAGACAACAAGGTCAAATAAAATTACAAGTGTCACTTATTCTTTTCATAAAAATCACATATTTTACAAAGAAAACACGGTGGTAAAAGTTATATTTGTGGATCAAATAATTTTTACATTTTTTTACTTTTATTATTAAAACAAAACCGACCAAATTTTAACATTTAAATATGTACATGTTGATGCTTCAACATCAGAACACTTAATAATCATTCCCTTGTTGATCAACTAACTATGAACTGCCTTTTCATTCTCATCTTTTATCCTTTTCTGATTGGTTGAAACTTTATAACGGTAAAACACCATACCACTGAGAATGCAAAGTAGAAAGAAGAAGTGCGATAACATTGTACATATGATCGAACAGGCAGGATTTTTATCATCTGATGATTATATTTTAATGATAGAGTTTAGTTGAGGTTAAATTGGCGACATTTCTGTAGGGTGTTAAGCAATGTAAATAAATGTAATATATGTTCTGTGTTTTCACTTAAGTCCATGTCCATAATCTGCAAAAACAGAGTGTGGCTCGACCCACGAAGCCGGGCAACATACGAAACTGAAAATTAAACGTTCAGGCACGAATATCAGAGGCGTGATATTTCCCAATATACCTATCCAGCAGGTCTTCGATGTCGTACAAAGCATTACCAATTTTCTTTCTTATTCTGCATTTTACAAATTTAGGGTTAAATTTAGCATTTATACCTTTTTTGAAATCGCTTTGGGAGTGATTCCGGCGAAATACTTCCTGTCGTTCTATGAAATTCACGGGTTTTGATCTCATGTTATATGTTCGTGAGGCCTTCTCATGGGCAATATTAAGGTTTTGACTTATCTTTTCCCTTATATGTTGCAGTTTATCGGAATGTTTCACCACAGTGTCATCAGACATGATATTCAGTTTGTCCAACAGTTGGTACGAGGATCCGTGTAAGATCATATTTTGGCCAAAAACGGCATAATAGGGCGAACATTGGGTTGCTGTATGAAAATCACTGCGTAAAATCGACAGTATTTTGTAAATGTTTCTGTCCCAGTTTGTATGATCAGAATCGCCTTTGACAAAATAACGGATTTTGGAAATAATTTTCCTATTTGCCCTCTCGGAGGCATTCGCTTGGGGTGAATAAAATCCGGTTGTTATATGGGTAATACCATAAACGGAAAAGAATTCTCTAATTTCTTTAGACGTAAATTGTTTGGCATTGTCGCTATGGACATATTGCGGTACCCCATAAGTGCAAAAAATCTAATTTTGGAAGAACTCAATAACATTACTTGACGTAGCTGATTTTAACGGTTTTAAGAAAAGAAATTTGCTTAGATGGTCAATAACTATAAACATTTGACAATTTCTTGACTTGGTGCATGGGTAAGGTCCCAAAAAGTCGCAGTATAACCTTTGGAAAGGCCGGGTTGTTAAGATTTGATTCCCCATTGGTGGACGTAGGGTCTGATTTGATGGTTTTTTTCATTTTGGATTCGTCGCAATTTTTAACATACATTTTGACATCGCGTGCCATCTGAGGCCAAAAATATGTTTGCCTGATACGGTACAATATTTTACTATAACCACCGTGGCAGCCTTCACTATGAGCAGACTTTATAACATCATCAGTTAAGGTTTTGGGTAACCACAATCTCCAAAGACTTTCTTCGCTATCATCGTCGTTTCGAAATTTTACGCGTTTATAAACTAGGTTTTCCGAAGTACGTATATCGGGTAATATTTCGCTATTTCGGGGGATTTCCTCTCTTAGTTCATTATAATCTGGACTGTTAAACTCGGGAGATTCAAGATCCACTTCAGGGGATTTAAGACAAATTTGAATTTCATCCACGTCTACGCGGGAAAGCGTATCTGGTACCACATTTAAGGAACCCTTCCTGTGTTCTATAGTGAATACAAAATTTTGAAGTTTTAGGCTCCATCGAGCTAACCTACCATGCAGGTCCTTTTGGCTCATGAGCCAACGTAGGCTCGAGTGGTCCGTTATAATCTTAAATGGGAATCCCTCAATGTATTGCCTAAAACGTTTGACGCAAATCACAGCAGCCAGACATTCCAACTCTGTCACGGTATAGTTGCGCTGTGCCCTATTTAACTTTTGGGATACAAACGCAATCGGGTGCTCCCTACCGTCGTCGTCTAATTGGAATAAAACTCCGCCGACGCCAATTCGCGACGCATCACACTGAATATTAAATTTTTTCGAAAAGTCTGGTTGGGCCAAGACGGGGGCACTCGATAGAGCAGATTTTAATCGATTAAAGGAACTAATAGCTTCTGGACTAAGCCGAAACGGTTTTACGGACTTACGTAGGCAGTCAGTAAGTGGACCTGCAAGACCGGAAAAATTCTTAATAAAGGCATGGTACCAGTTTGCCATACCTATGAAACGTCTAACTTTGCGAGGTGTTTTGGGAAGAGGAAATTGGACCATAGATGCGACTTTTTCTGGGTCGACTTTGTGAATGCCACCACCAATTCTATATCCAAGATATTTAATCTCACGCTGGCAAAATTTGCTTTTACCTACATTAATGGTGAGGCCGGCCGATTTTAAACACTGTGAAAATTCAAATAATAAACGAATGTGGCTATCAAAGTCCTGACTACATATAAGGAGATCGTCTAGATATATGAAGACGTTGCCTCTTAACCTGGATGGAATGGTTTTGTCCATCAGGCGACTCATTGTCTGAGGACCATTGCAAACACCGAAAGGCATAACTCTATACTGATAAAGTGCCCTACTGGGCACGGTAATCGCAGTCTTTTCCTTGGAACTCTCTGACAGTTTAATTTGGAAGTATGCATCCTTTAGGTCTACCCCGCTAATATAATGGGAGCGAATATGAATCTTTTTTGGTCAATTCTTTAAGTTTGCGACAGTCTAGGCATAGCCTTATTTTACCTGGTTTACGGACGGTGACAATGGGACTACACCAGGGAGAGTTCGACTCCTATATTACGCCTAAAGCTAGTAGTTTATCTAGTTCTCCAAATACTTCAGCCTGCTTTGGAGTAGACAATGGGTAGTGTTTTGCCTTCACGGGAGTGGCATCGTCTGTGTTGATATCATGTTCTAGCAGATGGGTGCAACCGAGCCCTAATTTTTCGTATGACGGAAAGTTTAAAATAACGTTTTCAAGCTTAAGTTGATAGAGTTGGCACTATATAGAATATTATTGATTTTATAACTCCTTTAAAATTCACAGGGAGTGAACAATAACCTAAAACTTGATTTTTGGAACCGTTTGCAGTTGAGATACTTGATCTAAATTGTTTCGCGTCGATGTTATATTTTTTATGAAATCTAAACTTCATTTCCCTAAAACAGTCACGTTTGCTCCAGAGTCTAAAAGACAGGATAATTCACTGTCAAAGATTTTGATTTTAGCATATGGCCTGCCATCATCAGAGTTAGTTAAATAAGTTGTTTCAAGGGTCTTTCTAAATGTTTTCCTGAGAGCATAACGAGATCTACGTTTGATGATCTGCCGAGAAATTTTTGGTTTACGAAATTCAATGTTACATGGTGTTGGATATGATCGAGAATGTGTTTGTAAGTCAGGGTTACGAAAGTCAATGTTATCTGATGCTTGATATAATCGAGAATGTGTTTGTACGTCAGGGTTTGGATGAGAACTGGAGAGTAAATCCCCCTGTGAGGGTTTACTCTCAATGTCTAAGCAAATTTCGGGATCTAACTCGTCGAACGAGCACTCCCGATCGCTTGCTCGCTCCGACGTCTGTTTCCCGGATGAGCGTTGTTGCACTCCGGAGCCGTAACGCCTCTCTGTCCACATTTGAAACAGAAAAGGAAGCGAGTGTTTTCGGGACAATAGATGTAACTGTGTCCTGTTTTCAGACAGTTCCATCATTTAATTTTGGAATAGTCTCCCTTGACGTATTGCTTATTGATTCTTAAGGTTTCTATCTGGGGATCAAATTCTTCGTCCGTCTCATCATAACCTATCGATTCTCCTAATGATTCAATAGAAATTTCATCCACCTGTCGAGGTCGATTAGTTGGGTATTTGAGAGCATTATTTGAAATGAGCGATCTTTCAGCTTCCCTAAGTAAATCACGGTACGGTCTAGAACTGGTCTAGACACGAATGTCATGTTTAAAAGCTCAGGTCTGACGTTTTTTCTTATTATTTTGATTAAAGCATTGTCATCCAAGGGACTCTCTAACTTCAAGTTCATTTTAACCAATGATGAATGAAAGTCATCGTAACTTTCCTTCAGGTGTTGCTTTCTAGCCGAAATCTTCATTAAATATCCAAATTACTTTCTAATGTGCCGAATTGTTTATTAATGGCTCTTTTTAAAAGAGGATAACTTGCCCTAGGATTTTATTTTATATACATCCAAAACCAAGTTTCCGCTTTACCCTTTAGGAAAATATGAAAATTTGCCATTAGATAGTCATCTGGACACTGACTACGTTCGGTGAGTGTATCTATTTTAAATAAGAAATCGGTTACATCTTCATATAAAGAATGAGGCTGAGGAAGCATTAGAACGAACATTTGAAGTTTGTGAATTAATACCAGGGGATTGTTGTGTACCTCGATTATCACGTGACTGACCTAAGTTTCTTCTAATTTCTTCTATCTCTCTCCTAAACTCTTCTTGAGTGTTTTTCATGGCCTCTTGTACGTATGTTATCAAGGTGTCCATGGAATTAACATTCGATGAGTAACTATGGATGAAGAAAAGATAATATATTAAAAGAAAATATAAAAATTAATAATAAGAAAAATTATTATAAATCTATATACAATATTTTATACTTATATTTAATAAAAGTTGCTGGAGCTGGATACGCCGAAAACTGCTTGTTGAAAGATGGTGTCACTGGTTACGATGTTTTGTTGATTTTGAGCCTTTTTTGTTTTGTTTTGATGTATTGTTTGGAAATGTTCTTTTGTTGGTTGTCAGTGGTTTTTCTTGTTCTTTATGTTCATGTTTCTGTTTTATTTATAATACTAACGCAGGTTAATGTTCTTAATTGTACTATTTTTGTATCTTCATTTAAATATGACTTTTAATATTTGTTGTAAAATGATATGGGGGGGGAGATATTTGTTAAGGTTAGGTTTTAATTTCATGATAAGTTTTTTTTTCTCTTCTGTGGTTATTTTATATTGTTTTAATTAATTTTGGCACATTTTTTTTTTTTTTTTAATTTCATATGTTTAATTAATCGTTATGCTTTTTTTATATAACATTTAATGTTGAATTTAGTAAATTAAGGAACATTTAATGATAATTTTAAATCAGTGGGTAATTAAGTATCGTTTTGGTTATTTTAATTTTAGTTTTCAATGGTTTTCTTTTATTTAGTGGGTTATTTGAGTTTTTATTTTCAATGGTTTGTTTAAATTAGTGGGTTTTTATTTTGAGTTTTGGTCTAAATGTTTTCATTATAATAAAGAAATTATGTTTTCTTTTATGTGTCACTTTAATGAACAATACAAATGCATGTTGAGTTTGTTACCTTTATAGTCACATGGTTTGCATTAAGGTTTTACGCTAAGTAATTTTACATTTTAAATTAAATAGGTTATAAAAAAAACACAGCAAAAATTAAATGTTTTCTCGTTTGTGTCTTTCTTATTAGACAACAAGGTCAAATAAAATTACAAGTGTCACTTATTCTTTTCATAAAAATCACATATTTTACAAAGAAAACACGGTGGTAAAAGTTATATTTGTGGATCAAATAATTTTTACATTTTTTTACTTTTATTATTAAAACAAACCGACCAAATTTTAACTTTTAAATATGTACATGTAGATGCTTCAACATCAGAACACTTAATAATCATTCCCTTGTTGATCAACTAACTATGAACTGCCTTTTCATTCTCATGCTGTACCTTATCCTTTTCTGATTGGTTGAAACTTTATAACGGTAAAACATCATACCACTGAGAATGCAAAGTAGAAAGAAGAAGTGCGATAACATTGTACATATGATCGAACAGGCAGGATTTTTATCATCTGATGATTATATTTTAATGATAGAGTTTAGTTGAGGTTAAATTGGCGACATTCTGTAGGGTGTTAAGCAATGTAAATAAATGTAATATATGTTCTGTGTTTTCACTTAAGTCCATGTCCATAATCTGCAAAAACAGAGTGTGGCTCGACCCACGAAGCCGGGCAACATACGAAACTGAAAATTAAACGTTCAGGCACGAATATCAGAGGCGTGATATTTCCCAATATACCTATCCAGCAGGTCTTCGATGTCGTACAAAGCATTACCAATTTTCTTCTTATTCTGCATTTTACAAATTTAGGGTTAAATTTAGCATTTATACCTTTTTTGAAATCGCTTTTGGGAGTGATTCCGGCGAAATACTTCCTGTCGTTCTATGAAATTCACGGGTTTTGATCTCATGTTATATGTTCGTGAGGCCTTCTCATGGGCAATATTAAGGTTTTGACTTATCTTTTCCCTTATATGTTGCAGTTTATCGGAATGTTTCACCACAGTGTCATCAGACATGATATTCAGTTTGTCCAACAGTTGGTACGAGGATCCGTGTAAGATTATATTTTGGCCAAAACGGCATCCATAATAGGGCGAACATTGGGTTGCTGTATGAAAATCACTGCGTAAAATCGACAGTATTTTGTAAATGTTTCTGTCCCAGTTTGTATGATCAGAATCGCCTTTGACAAAATAACGGATTTTGGAAATAATTTTCCTATTTGCCCTCTCGGAGGCATTCGCTTGGGGTGATAAAATCCGGTTGTTATATGGGTAATACCATAAACGGAAAAGAATTCTCTAATTTCTTTAGACGTAAATTGTTTGGCATTGTCGCTATGGACATATTGCGGTACCCCATAAGTGCAAAAAATCTAATTTTGGAAGAACTCAATAACATTACTTGACGTAGCTGATTTTAACGGTTTTAAGAAAAGAAATTTGCTTAGATGGTCAATAACTATAAACATTTGACAATTTCTTGACTTGGTGCATGGGTAAGGTCCCAAAAAGTCGCAGTATAACCTTTGGAAAGGCCGGGTTGTTAAGATTTGATTCCCCATTGGTGGACGTAGGGTCTGATTTGATGGTTTTTTCATTTTGCATTCGTCGCAATTTTTAACATACATTTTGACATCGCGTGCCATCTGAGGCCAAAAATATGTTTGCCTGATACGGTACAATATTTTACTATAACCACCGTGGCAGCCTTCACTATGAGCAGACTTTATAACATCATCAGTTAAGGTTTTGGGTAACCACAATCTCCAAAGACTTTCTTCGCTATCATCGTCGTTTCGAAATTTTACGCGTTTATAAACTAGGTTTTCCGAAGTACGTATATCGGGTAATATTTCGCTATTTCGGGGGATTTCCTCTCTTAGTTCATTATAATCTGGACTGTTAAACTCGGGAGATTCAAGATCCACTTCAGGGGATTTAAGACAAATTTGAATTTCATCCACGTCTACGCGGGAAAGCGTATCTGGTACCACATTTAAGGAACCCTTCCTGTGTTCTATAGTGAATACAAAATTTTGAAGTTTTAGGCTCCATCGAGCTAACCTACCATGCAGGTCCTTTTGGCTCATGAGCCAACGTAGGCTCCAGTGGTCCGTTATAATCTTAAATGGGAATCCCTCAATGTATTGCCTAAAACGTTTGACGCAAATCACAGCAGCCAGACATTCCAACTCTGTCACGGTATAGTTGCGCTGTGCCCTATTTAACTTTTGGGATACAAACGCAATCGGGTGCTCCCTACCGTCGTCGTCTAATTGGAATAAAACTCCGCCGACGCCAATTCGCGACGCATCACACTGAATATTAAATTTTTTCGAAAAGTCTGGTTGGGCCAAGACGGGGGCACTCGATAGAGCAGATTTTAATCGATTAAAGGAACTAATAGCTTCTGGACTAAGCCGTAACGGTTTTACGGACTTACGTAGGCAGTCAGTAAGTGGACCTGCAAGACCGGAAAAATTCTTAATAAAGGCACGGTACCAGTTTGCCATACCTATGAAACGTCTAACTTGGCGAGCTGTTTTGGGAAGAGGAAATTGGACCATAGATGCAACTTTTTCTGGGTCGACTTTGAGAATGCCACCACCAATTCTATATCCAAGATATTTAATCTCACGCTGGCAAAATTTGCTTTTACCTACATTAATGGTGAGGCCGGCCGATTTTAA